>NC_141940.1:76202142-76508725 GCF_057802395.1 Ceratotherium simum simum | reverse complement strand
TCATTAACTATCAGGGAAATGCAAATCAAAACTACAATGAGATATCACCTCACGCCTGTCAGAATGGCTATAATTAACAAGACAGGAAACAACATGTGTTGGAGAGTATGTGGAGAGAAGGTGACTTTCATACACTGCTGGTGGGAGTGCAAACTGGTGCAGCCACTATGGAAAACAGTACAGAGATTCCTCAAAAAATCAAGGTATAACTACCATATGATCAAGCTATTCCACTGCTGGGTTTTATCCAAAGAACTTGAAAACACCAATGCATAAAGATACATGCACCTCTGTGTTCATTGCAGCATTATTCACAATAGCCCAGACTTGGAAGCAACCTAAGTACCTATCAATGGATGAATGGGTAAAGAAGATGTGGTATATATACACAGTGGAATACTACTCAGCCATAAGAAATGATGAAATCCAGCCATTTGTCACAACATTGATGGACATTGAGAGTATTATGCAAAGTGAAATAAGTCAGAGGGAGAAGGTCAAATACCGTATGATCTCACTCATTAAGTAGTAGATAATAACAACATCAAACAAACACATAGAGACAGAGATTCGATTGGTGGTTACCAGAGTGGAGGATGGGAGGCAGGAAGGCAAAGGGGATAATTAGGCACATGTGTGTGGTGATGGATTGTTATTAGTGTTTGGGTGGTGAATATGAGAACATGATGTAATCCATGCAGAAATAGAAGTATAATGATGTACACCTGAAATTTATACAATGTTATAAACCAATGTTACCACAATAAAAAAAGGGAAAAAAGAGAAAAAATATTTAATGAGATTAACATGCTATATTAGAGAATGTTCACTCAATGCAAGTAAGTCAGTAAAGGAGGAATAGAGGAACAAGAAAGATATGAGACATATGGAAATCAAAAAGATGGCAGAAGTAAATTCAGCTATATCTAAAATAACACTAAATGTGAATGGAACAAATAATCCAAATGAAAGATAGAGATTGTCAGACTGAATAACAAAACATGACCCAACTATATGTTGTCTATAGGAGACACACTTTTGATTCAAAGACACAGATAGATTGAAAGCAAAAGGATTGAAAAAGATATATCATGCAAACCACAAAAACAAGACAACTGAATTGGGTATACTAATCTCAGACAAGCGGACATTAAATTAAAAAGTTTTACTCGAGATTATGCTCAATGAAAGAAACCAGTCACAAAAGACCACATAAGGTGTGATTCCATTTATATGAATTGCACAGCAGAGAAATTTATAGAGACAGAAAGTAGGAGAGTGGTTGCTTATGGCTGAGCTGGGGAGAGTAGTAAGTGAATAGAAAGATGAATGGATAATAGTTACAGGATGTGGGTTTTTTTTTCTTTAATTGATGAAAATGTTCTAAAATTGACCATGGGGGTGGTCGCACATATCTGTGAACATAAGAAAAGCCATTGAATTATATACTTTACATGAGTAAATTGTATAATATGTGATTTATCTCAATGAAGCTGTTTTTAAAAACTGAACAGCAAAAAAAAAACTCCAACTAGAAAATGGGCCAAAGATATAAAGAGAAATTTTCCCAAAGATGATATACAGATCGCAAATAAGCACATGAAAAGATGTTTAATATCATTCGCTGTCAGGAAAATGCAAATTAAAACCACAATGTCATATCACGATACCAGAATGGCTAAAATAAAAAATAGTTTCGGGGCCTGCCCCATGGCTTAGTTGTTAAGTGCGTGCGCTCCGCTACTGGTGGCCTGGGTTCGCATCCCAGGCGCGCACCAATGCACCGCTTGTCGGGCCATGCTGAGGCCACGTCCCACATGCAGCAACCAGAAAGATGTGCAACTATTACATACAAATATCTACTGGGGCTTTGGGGAGAAAAAGGGAAAAATAAAAAGGAGGAGGATTGGCAATAGATGTTAGCTCTGGGCCGGTCTTCCTCAGCAAAAAAAAAATAAATAAATAAAGGAGGGTTGGCATGGATGTTAGCTCAGGGCTAATCTTCCTCACAAAAAATTAAAAAACAGTTTCAACACCAAATGCTGACATGGATGTGTCAATCACTATACAATGCTGATTGGAATATGAAATGTTACAGCCACTCTAGAAAATATTTTGACAGTTTCTTAAAAAGCTAAAATGCAGCTACAGTTCAAGCCAGCTATTGGGCTCCTGGGCATTTATTCCAGAAGAAAATGAAAACTTACTTTCCCACACAAGCCTGTACAGTAATGATCACAGCAGATTTATTTGTAATAGCTGAAAATTAGAATCAGCCCAGATTTGCCTCAACTGGTAAATGGCTAAATAATCCATGATAAATACACACTATGCAGTACTACTCAGAAATATAATGGAACAAATTAGTGATATATGCAACCAATGGATGAATCTCCAAGGAATTATGTTGAGTGAAAAAAGCCCATCACAAAAAAGATACATACTGTATGATTCCATTTATATAATATTTTTGAAATAACAAAATTTTAGAAATACAGGACAGATTAATGGTGTCCGGGGTTAGGAATGGAGGAGGGAAGCAGGAGGATGATAGGTGTGGTTGTAAAAAGGAAGCATGATAGAACCTTGGAACTGGATCAGTAACTTGACCGTGGTGTGGATACAGGAATCTATACAGGTGATACAATTTTATTAAACTCAATATACACACTCAAAGACACACACAAATGAGTAAAAATCTGGGGAAATCTGGATAAGATCAATGGATTGTATCAATGTCATATCCTTGTTCCAATATGCTATAGTTTTGCAAAATGTTACCATTAGGGGTACCTAGGCAAAGTGCAGAAGGGATCTTACTGTATCATTTCTTACAACTGTAGCTCAATCTAAAAATATCTCAATTGAAATTTCAATTAAAAAATAATCCTTGCAAAACTTCTGGTGGGCCCACTACAGTCTATCTCAGCTATTGATTTCAACTAAAAGCTCTAGACAAAAATTCAAAAAGCAACTATCTGAGGACTCTGAAAAGTTAACAATAGTAAACTTTTCAGGAGGGAATCAAAACCTGAAGAACGATTCCAATGGAGTGAGCTGACTGGGTTTTTTCCCCCTTTTTGTTTCTTGGCTTTGACCTTAGGGCAGTCCTAGTGCAGAACTGCACAGCAGGCAGGGACAGTGAAAACTCGGAGAGAAACCCTGTTGCTGGAAAGAGCATTGGGAAAGAAGACCATTCTAAGCCAGAGAATGTGGGAGTAATACTCTTTTTTTTTTCCATTTTTTCTCTTTTTCTTTCTAGGCCCTGCCTTAAGAGGGGCACCAGTTATGGAGCCATATGTAGCATGGTACGTTACCTAAAACCACAGGAGAAAACCCACCTTGCTTATTGAGGAACAGGGAAAAGTGGACCGTGTGATTCAAAGAATGTCTATATAACTTTCTCTTATTTTTTTTACATCTATTTCTCTCATCGCTTCCCTCTGAGGATGGCCTCAGATGTATATAACTGCATGATACCATGAGTGGCTAAAACTTTGAAAACCCATCTTTCTAAATAGAGTACAGGGAAAAGAGGCCCCTAGGATCAAGACAGTGTGAGAGAAATCACAGAAGAGAGATCCAGTTAGGTAAGCCCCTAATTCTGTGTATGAATTAACAAAAGTTCTAGGTGCACTCCTGTGTTGTGCATGTGATAGAGAGACTCAAAGCAGCATAGCAAAGTCTATCATTACAGATATGAACCACCACCCAAGTCCCAGACTAACTGCTCAGTGGCACATGGATGGGACAGACCAAAAACAGTATACTAAAGATTTGAAAACTGCCACTGGAAAAATCAGCAACAAAAGACAAGACAATTTCTAGTCTGAACCTACCATGGTTGATCTCCTGCTAAAACAAGGAAACAAATCAGCATTATCAAGAGGATTTTAACAAGACCTAGAGTCTTACAACATAATATTCAAAATGTCCAAAACACAATGCAAAGTGATTCAATATACAAAGAAACAGGAAAAACTATGAACAGTTCTCAAGAAAAAAGAAAATCTACAGATGCCAACCACAAGATGCTCTAGGAATTATCAAAAAAGAAATTAGAGAGATTATTATAACCATACTTTATGTAGTACAGGTAAAAACCGAAATTAATACAAGGATAAATATTTTCAGTAGATAAGTGGAAATAATAAAATGAACTAAATGAATATTTTAGAACAAAAATACAAATACAATATCTGATAAAAACGAATCATTGGGGACATCAGCATCACATAAGTTGTTCCTCTTTGCTCCCTCCTTTTCTAAACAACTAATTAGACATCCATAACCAAACAAAAGCTCTTCTTCACATTACACCAAGGGACCTGGGAGGTTTCTAGCCCACCTGTGCATCTGAAATAAACAAATAATACCTCAGTAAGGACTGTAGATCCAAGGGAGTCAGCATATCTGCCCCACCGCTACCTGATGCAAGGGCAGGGGAAGAAGGTAGAAAGTGCAAAACTAAGCAGATACCCATGAGCAAGAGATAATTTGTGGAAGTCCAGCCTGCCTTAAGGGAGAGTCCAGCACACCATAGGAGTAGGATAAAGACCAGTTTGTATGCAGAGGAAAGGGAGGAACAAGCCAAGGTTGCTCTCCTCCCCAGAGTGACACTTCAAGGGGCTGGGCTTTTGGCAGCAGCAGAGGCAACCTCTCTAGCAGAGTGGGTGGAAAGTGGTGTCCTCTCCCACCCAGGAGGTGGAAAGTAAAAGTGGCAAGTGACTGCCAAGCTATCCCAGTTGTGCAGGTTGCAGCTGTAGAAACCCATTTCTCTCTAGAAGCATCCAGATTGCTGAGGAAAGACCTCCATGATTAGGGGGAGGGTAGAGAAAGAGGAGGAGGCAGATAGGAGTATCAAAGGGCATTAAAGGAACACGTTTCCTTTTCCTGCTATCTGCTTCAGGACTTCAGCAGGAAGTCTACCCACAAACCTCTGAGAGTACCTCACTCAAGCATGCCCCCACTGGGCCCATGGGCACCCTCAAAGCCCCAAGTGCTAAATCCACACCTCCCCCACTCTGCAACCAGCTCCTTGTGCATGCTCCCCGGTGCATTTGTAAGCAGGAGCTCTGGTAGACACGGAGGGTGTTCAGAAAATTGGCCAAGGTCAATAGGAAAGGGAGAAACCATAAACTTGAGCTATAGCACCACCTTCTGGAATACAAAGGAAAGGTTTCAGATAGCCAGCCTGTTGAGTTGAAAGAACCAAAGAAGACATAAAACATTAGTTAAGGAGACATCTGCTACTTCATATGTGAAAGCAGAAGCACATACCTACAAGCACTATTAAAAACCAAGGAAATATAGTATAACAAAAAGAAAACAATTCTCTAACAACTAAGCTCAAAGGTATAGAACATTGTGATTTAACTAATAAAGAATACAAAATAGCTGTTATGAAGAAATTCAGTGAGCTACAGGAAACCTCATACCACAATTCAATGACCTCAGGAATAAAATTAATTAAAAGAAGGAGTTCTTTACCAAAGAGATTGAAATTATATAAAAAAATAGAAATTCTGGAGCTAAAGAATTCAAAATGAGAATAAGAATGCAATAGAGAGTACCAGTAATAGAGCAAACCAGATGGAAGAAAGAATAATGACTTGGAGGGTAGGAATATAGAAATAATTCAGTTAGAAGAGGAGAACAAACTAAGATTTTTAAAAAGTGAAGAAACCCTATGAGAGCTATTGTTTTCTATCAGAAAGGCAAATATTAGAATATTTGGTGTTCTAGAAGGAGAAGAGAGGGAAAAGAGGGCAGAAAGTTTATTTAAATAAATAAAACCTGAGAATTTCCAAACCTGGGGAAGGACTTGGACATACAAGTCCATGATGCTAATAGAAGACCCTATTATCTCAATGCAAAAGGACCTTCTCCAAGACACATTATAATGAAACTGTCAAAAATCAATGATAAAGAAAGAATATTAAAGGCAGCCAAGGAAAAAAAGAAAGTAACCTACAAATGAACCCCCATTAGGCTATCAGTGGATTTCTCAGCAGAAATTCTACAAGCCAGGAAAGAATAGAATGACATATTCAAAGTGCTGAAAGACAAAATTATTTTGTCTTTTAAACAAAAGTATTTAAACCAAGAATACTTTATCTGGCAAAGTTATTCTTCAGATATGAAGGAGAAATAAAGGTTTTTCCAGACAGACAAAACCTGAGGGAGCTCAGCACCACTAGCTTTGCCTTACAAGAAAAGCTGAAGGGATTTCTTCAAGCTGCAATGAAAAGATGCTACTCAGTGACATGAAAACATATGAAAACATATGAAAGCACACAACAATCTGGCAAAGGTGAAAAATAGACAGAATTAGAAAACTGTAACTCTTATATATAAGTGGTGTGTTAACCACTTAACTATAGTATAAAGACTAAAGGAAAAGACTATTAAAAATAACTACAGGTGATGTCAGCAACATGATGGAGTGAGCTGTTCCCTGTGTCTCTCCCCCTTTGATCTACAACTAAAAGGACATTCATTGATCAGCAGAGGATACCCACACAGCACATCAGGACGTCTGAGAGACCTGAGCACATATACATCTGAAGGTTGATGGACTACCCCCCGAGGAGGTTGTGGAGATAGTTGAGCACCATCTGGACCCCAGGCAGCCCAGCGCACACATGCAACTACTTTCCCAGCTGAAGCGACCATAGCACCACGGCAGACTGGAGAGCGGGAGAGTGCCTCAGCATGACTGTGGAAACAGGTGATGGCAGCCCTGAGCCCCCTGTGTGATCACTTCCCCCTCTAGTGGGAGAGCCTTCAGGGCCACACAGCCCACAGAGAGTGACACAGGTTTTGACCCAGTGGGGAAGCCCCGCCCTCCAAGCACAAAGGCTGATGCAACCTAGCAGGCTAAGTGCCAGTGAATAAGCCCCTGGCTGCCATGAATGCCCATAGTACTGCAGTGGCCCTGAAGTGAGGGGCACAACTCTGTGGGTCTGTGGGAGAAGGCAGCAGTAGACCTGAGCTCCTGTGTAATCACTCTCTTGTCCAGTGGGAGAATCCACAATCCCACCAGGGACCTAGGGAGTAGTTTTGGCTCAGACCCAGAGGAGAGGTCCCACTCATCAAGCACCATGGCCAGTGCAACCTAGGAACAGAGGGCTGCAGAAACTGAACAAGCCCCTGGCTGTCGTGAATGCCCATAGTACTGCTGCAGCCCTGAAGGGGGGAGAACAACTTGACAAGACTGTGGAAGCAGGTGACAGCAGCCCTGAGCCCCCCACATGACTACTTTCCCATTTGGTGGGAGACCACACAGGGCTGCTGTGATCCCAAGGAGTGACCTAGAGTCGGACAGGCACAGCTGACAGGGATCACGGCAGCAGGCTCAGATTACACAGCTTCTGCCCCACAAGTGGCAGCAGGTGGAACCTGCATCCAGAAACTAGCACTATGCACCGGCACAAATCCAATCCATCAAATGGTATAAGGAAATATATTAGGGGCCTGCCCAGTGGCATAGTGGTTGAGTGCGCACACTTCACTGCGGCAGCCTGGGGTTCACAGGTTCGGATCCTGGTTGCACACCAATGCACCGCTTGTCAAGCCATGTTATGGCAGCATCCCATATAAAGTAGAGGAAGATGAGCATGGATTTTAGCTCAGGGCCAATCTTCCTTGGCAAAAAAGAGGAGGATTGGCAACAGATATTAGCTCAAGGCTGATCTTCCTCACACACACAAAAAAAGAAATATATTAATACCCCAGACCAGAAGGAAAAAGACAAGCACCCAGAAATCAATCCTGAAGGCACGGAAATCTACAATATAAATGACAAAGAATTCAAGACAGCCATGATAAGAAAACTCAATGAGCTACGAGAGAATTCTGAAAGACAGTTCAATGAAATCAGGAACCAAATTACTGAACAGAGGGAATTCTTCACAAAAGAGATCAAAACTATAAAGAAAAACCAAACAGAATTGTTAGAGATGGAAAACACAATGGATGAGATAAAGAAAAATCTGGAGTCCTTAAACAACAGAGCTGACAAAATGGAGGATAGAATTAGCAATCTGGAGGATAGGAACACACAAATACTTCAGATGGATGAGGAGAGAGAACTTAGACTAAAAAGAAATGAAGAAATTCTCCAAGAAATATACAACTCAATTAGGAAATGCAACATAAGGATTATAGGCATTCCAGAGGGAGAAGAGAGGGAACAAGGAGCAGAGAGCTTGTTCAAAGAAATAATAACTGAGAAGTTCCCAAACCTGGAGAAGGAGCTGGAATCACATGTAAAAGAAGCCAACAGAACTCCTAATTACATCAATGTAAAAAGACCTTCTCCAAGGCATATATTAGTAAAGCTGGCAAATGTCAACAATAAAGAAAAAATATTAAGGGCAGCAAGGCAGAAGAGAATAACTTACAAAGGAAGCCCTATAAGGCTTTCAGTGGATTTTTCAGCAGAAACCTTACAGGCTAGGAGAGAGTGGAATGATATATACAAAATTATGAAAGACAAAATCTTTCAGCCAAACATACTCTACCCAGAAAAAATATCCTTCAGATATGATGGAGAAATAAAAATTTTCCCAGATAAATAAAATCTGAGGGAGATCATTGCCACAAGAACTCCCCTACAAGATTTTATCAAGAAGGATATCATACCTGGAAAAAAAAAGAAAGAAAGGGTTAACAAAGCCTTGAGCAAGGGGATAAATAGGCAGACAAAATCAGAAAATTGCAACTCTCTATCAGAACAGATTAGCAAACACTTAATTATAACTCTAAAGATAGAGGGAAGGGGCCGGCCCCATGGCTTAATGATTAAGTGTGCGTGCTCTACTACTGGTGGCCTGGATTCGGATCCTGGGTGTGCACCAAGGCACCCCTTCTTCAGCCATGCTAAGGCCACGTCCCACATACAGCAACAGAAGGATGTGCAACTATGACATACAACTATCTACTGGGGCTTTGGGGACAAAAAAAGGAGGAGGATTGGCAATAGATGTTAACTCAGAGCTCGTCTTCCTGGGCAAAAAGAGGAAGATTAGCATGGATGTTAGCTCAGGGCTGATCTTCCTCACAAAAAAATAATAAAAATAAAGACAAAGGGAAGGAAAACATCAAAAATAAATATTATCACTTCATTTTAACCACAAATTCACAGCACATAAGGGAATAAGTTGTGACAACAACAACTTAGAAAAAGAAGAGAAAAAGGGATGAAACCTGCTTAGACCAAGGGAACAAGACACTATCAGGGAATGGACTATCTCATCTATGAGATCTTTTATACAAACTGCATGGTAAGCACTAAATAAAAATCAGAACAAACACACAAATGATAAATAAAGAGAAAACTGAAAATACCATCATAGAGAGCTACCAAACTGAATTAGCAGTCCAAAATACACGGGACAAGAAAGAAGGGAAGTATATAATAACTTAGAAACAGGTGATAAAATGGCAGCATTAAGCCCTCATATATCAATAATCACTCTAAGTGTAAATGGATTGAATTCCCCAATCAAAAGACACAGAGTGACTGGGTGGATTAAAAAACAAGACCCAACAGTATGTTGCCTCCAGGAAACACATCTCAGCTCTAAAGACAAGCACAGGCTTAGAGTGAAGGGATGGAAGATGATACTCCAAGCTAATGGCAAACAAAAGAAAGCTAGTGTTATCATACTTATATCAGACAAAGTAGACATCAAGATAAAAAAGGCAATGAGACGCAAAGAGGGGCAATATAAAATGATAAAAGGAACACTCCACCAAGAAGACATATCACTTTTATAAATAGATATGCACCCAACACAGGAGCATCAAAGTACATAAAGCAACTATTAACAAACCTAAAAGGAGATATCAACAACAACACAACAATAGTAGGGGAGATTAACACCCCACTTACCTCAATAGATGATAGATCATCCAGACAGAAAGTCAATAACAAAATAGCGGACTTAAATGAAAAACTCTTCCAGATGGACTTAATAGATATACAGAGGACACTCCATCCAAAAACAGCAGATTACACATTTTTCTCAAGCATGCATGGAACATTCTCAAGGATAGACCATACATTGGGAAAAAAGGCATGCTTCTATAAATTTAAGAAGATTGAAATCATAACAAGCATCTTTTCCAACCATAATGCTATGAAACTAGAAATTAACTACAAGAAAAATCTGGGAAAGTGGCAAAGATGTGGAGACTAAATAACTTGCTACTGAACAAGCAATGGATCATTGAAAAAATAAAAGGAGAACTCACAGAACATCTGGCAATAAATTAAAATGAAAATACACCATACCAACTCATATGGGATGCAGCAAAAGCAGTCCTGAGAGGGAAATTCATAGCGATACAGGCCCATCATAACAAACAAGAAAAATCTCAAATAATCTTAAACTACACCTAACAGAATTAGAAAAAGAAGAACAAACAAAGCCGAAATTCAGAAGGAGGGAAATAATAAAAATTAGAGCAGAAATAAATGAAATTGAAACCAAAAAAGAAAAACAGTAGAAAGGATCAATGAAACAAAAAGCTGGTTCTTTGAGAAGATAAACAAAATTGACATATTCTTACCCAGACTCACCAAAAAAGAAAAAAAAAAGAGAGAAGGGTCAAATAAATAAAATTAGAAATGAAAGAGGAGAAATTACAATGGATACCACAGAAATACACAGGATTATAAAAAAATATTATGAAAAACTATATACCAACAAATTGGGCAATCTACAAGAAATGGATAAATTCTTAGACTCATACAACCTCCCAAAACTGAATCAAGAAGAATTCGAGAATCTGAACAGACCAATCACAAGTAAAGAGATTGAAAAAGTAATCAAAAACCTCCCAAAAAATAAAAGTCCAGGACCAGATGTCTTCTCTGGAGAATTTTACCAAACATTCAAAGAAGATTTAATACCTATCCTTCTCAAACTATTCCAAAAAATAGAGGAAGATGGAACACTTCCTAGCACATTCTATGAGGCCAACATTGCTCTCATACCAAAGCCAGAAAAGGACAACACAAAGAAGGAAAATTACAGGCCAATATTGCTGATGAACATAAATGCAAAAATCCTCAACAAAATATCTGCAAACAGATTACAGCAATGCATTAGAAAGATCATACACCATGATGAAGTGGGATTTATACCAGGGACACAGGGAAGGTGCAACATCCACAAGTCAATCAATGTGATACACCACATCAACAAAACGAGGAATAAAAACCACATGATTATCTCAATAGATGCAGAGAAAGTATTTGACAAGATCCAACATCCATTTAGGATAAAAACTCTCAAGAAAATGTATATTAAAGGAAAGTACCTCAGCATAATAAAGGTGATATACGACAAACCGATAGCCAACATTATACTTAACGAGGAAAACTGAAAGCCATCCCTCTGAGAACAGGAACACTCTTATTCCACATAGTACTGGAAGTTCCGGCCAGAGCAATTAGGCAAGAAAAAGGAATAAAAGCAATCCAAATAGGCAATGAAGAAGTGAAACTCTCGATGTTTGCAGATGACATGATCTTGTATATATAAAACACTAAATAGTCCATCATAAAACTATTAGAAATAATCAACAACTACAGCAAAGTTGCAGGGTAAAAATTCAACTTATAAAAGTCAGTTGCATTTCACTACTCTAATAACAAACTAACAGAAAGAGAACTCAAGAATACAATCTCATTTACAATGGCAACAAGAAGATTAAAATATCTAGGAATAAATTTAACCAAGGAGGTGATAAATCTATACAATGAAAACCAGAAGACATTATTGAAAGAAATCGATGACGACATAAAGAAATGGAAAGATATCCCATGCACATGGATTGGAAGAATAAACATAGTTAAAATGTCCATACTACCTAAAGCAATCTACATATTCAATGCAATCCCAATCAGATTCCCAATGACATTCTTCATGGAAATAGAACAAAGAATACTAAAATTCATATGAGGCAAGAAAAGCCACCAAATAGCTAAAGCAATCCTGAGAAAAAAGAACAAACATGCAGTCTTCACAATCCTTGACTTCAAAATATACTACAAAGCTTTAACAATCAAAACAGCATGGTACTGGTACAAAAACAGACATACAGATCAATGGAACAGAATTGAAAGTCCATAAACAAAACCACACATCTATGGATAGCTAATCTTTGACAAAGGAGCTAAGAACATAGATGGAGAAAGCAAAGTCTCTTCAGTAAATGGTGTTGGGAAAACTGGACTGCCATATGCAAAAGGATGAAAGTAGACCATTATCTTTCACCATACACAAAAATTAACTCAAAATGAATCAAAGACTGGAAGGTAAGACCTGAAGTTATAAAACTCCCATAAGAAAATATATGCAGAACATTCTTTGACATCGGTCTTAGACAGATCTCTTCGAATTCCATGTCTACTCGGATAAGGGAAACAAAAGAAAAAAATAAACAAGGGGTACTTCATCAGACTAAAGAGCTTTTGCAAGGCAAAGGAAACCAGGATAGAAATGAAAAGACAACCCACCAGCTGGGAGAAGATATTTGGAAGTCATATATCTGACAAGGGGTTAATTTTCATAATACACAAAGAACTCACACAACTGAACAGCAACAACAAAATAACCTGATCAAAAAATGGGCAGAGGATATGAACAGATATTTTTCCAAGTAAGATATACAGATGGCCAATAGGCACATGAAAAAATGTTCAACGTCAGTAATCATCAGGGAAATGCAAATCAAAACTACACTAGGATACCACCTTACACCCGTGAGAATGGCTATAATCACCAAGACAAAAAATAACAAATGTTGGAGAGGATGTGGAGAAAAAGGAATCCTCATTCACTGCTGGTGGGAATGCAAACTGGGGCAGCCTCTATGGAAAACAGTATAGAGATTCCTCAAAAAATTAAAAATAGAAATACCTTACTATCCAGCTATCCCACTTCTGGGTATTTATCTAAAGAACTTGAAATCAACAATCCAATGAGGCTTAGCACCCCTATGTTCATTGCAGCATTATTCACCATAGCCAAGAAGTGGAAGCAATCCAAATGTCCATTGACAGATGACTGGATAAAGATGTGCTATATATATATATATATATATATATATATATATATATATATATACACACACACACACAATGGAATACTACCCAGCCATAAAAAGAGACAAAATCATCCCATTTGCAACAACATGGATGGACCTGGAGGGTATTATGTTAAGTGAAATAAGCCAAATAGAGAAAGACAAGCACTGTGTGACTTCACTCATATGTGGAATATAAACTAACACATAGACAGAAAGAAGAGTTTGATGGTTAGCAGGGAAACAGGAGTTGGGGGGTGGGCACAAGGGGTAAAGGGGTGCATTTATATGGTGCCTGGCAAATAATAATATACAACTGGAATCTCACAATGTTATAAACTATTATGACATCAATAAAAATTATAAAAAAATAACCATAGCGACTATAATTTGTTAAAAAATATGCAGCATAAAAAGAGTTAACTTGTCATATCAAAAATATAAAATAGGATAAGTAAAAGGGTGGAGCCTTTATAGATGAACAAAGATATCTCGCTATCAGCATAAAATGTACTGTTTTATCTATAAGATGTTTTATGTAAGCTTCATGGTAACCATAAAGCAAAAATCGAGAGTAGATTCAGGAAACATAAAGAAAAGGGGAGACAGAGCATACAAACACGGAAAACCACCAATTTACAAACGGAGGCAGAAACAAACAGAAAAAGAAACAATGGAGACACAAAACCACCAGAAGGTAAACAATAAGAAGCAGTAGTAAGTCGTTACATATCAATAATCACTCTAAATGTAAATGGATTGAATTCACAAATGAAAAGGCACATAGTAGCAGAAATGATCAAAAAAAAAACAAACAAACAAAACAAGACCCAACTATATGCTGCCTGCAAGAGACTCATTTCAGCTGTAAGACACACAGAGGCTCAAAGTTAAGGGATAGAGGAATATATTATAAGCAAGAAGAAACAAAAAGAAAGTGGGAGTAACCATACTTATATCAGACAAAATAGACTTCAAGGCAAAAATGGTAACAAGAGACAAAGAAGGTCATTATATATAAATATAAAAGGTCACTTCTTCAAGAAGACATCACAATCATAAATATATAAGCACCCATCATCAGAGCACCTAAATATATTAAGCAAATACTAACAGATCTGAAGGGAGAAATAGATAATAGAATAATAATAGACTTCAATACCCCACTTTCTGCAATGGGTAGCTATCCAGATAGAAAATCAAGAATGAAATGCTAGAATTGAACGATACTTTGGATCAAATGGACTTACTAGACATATATAGAACATTCCATCCAACAGTAGCAGAATACACATTCTTCTCAAGTGCACATGGAACATTTTCTAGGATAGATCATATGATAGGACACAAACCAAGTCATAGCAAATTTCAGAAGATTGAAATCATACCAACTATCTTTTCTGACCAAAATGGTATGAAACTAGAAATTAACAAAAAGACAAAAGCTAGAAAATCTACAAACACTTCAATATTAAACAACACACTTTTTTCTATTGTTTCCCTTGCCCACTCAGACATAGTACTTGACAATAAACAAATGGGACTACATCAAAATGAAAAGCTTCTGTGTAGCAAAGGAAACCATCAACAAAATGAAAAGACAACCTAACAATTGGGAGAAGATATTTGCAAACCATATATCTGACAAGGGTTTAATATCCAAAATGTATAAAGAACTCATACATCTCAACAACAACAAAACTAATAACCCAATTAAAAAATGGGCAAAAGATCAGACATTTCTCCAAAGAAGATATACAGATGGCCAACAGGCGCATGAAAAGATTTTAACATCACTAATTATCAGGGAAATGCAAATCAAATGAGATATCACCTTACATCCATCAGAATGGCTATAATTAACAAGACAGGAAATAAGTGTTGGAGAGGATGAGGAGAAAAGGGAGGTCTCATACACTGCTGGTGGGACTGCAAACTGGTGCAGTCACTATGGAAAACAGTATGGAGGCTCCTCAAAAAATTAGGAATAGAACTACCATATGATCCAGCTATTACACTGCTGGGTATTTATCCAAAGAACATGAAAACATGAAGGCATAAAGATATATGCACCCCCATGTTCCTTGCAGCACTATTCACAATAGCCAAGACTTGGAAGCAACCCAGGTGCCCATCAAGGGACGAATTCATAAAGAAGATGTGGTAAATATACAAAATGGAATACTACTCAGCCATAAAAAATGATTAAATCTGGCCATTTTTGACAACATGTATGGACCTTGAGGGTATTATGCTAAGCAAAATAAGTCAGAGGGAAAAAGTCAAATACCATATGATCTCACTCAGAAATAGAAGATAACAACAACAAACTAACACATAGAGACAGAGATTAGATTGGTGGTTACCAGAGGGAAAGCAGGGAGGGAGAAGGACAAAAGGGATGATTAGACACATGTGTATGTTGATGCATTGTAATCAGTCTTCAGGTGGTGAACACGATGTAATCTACACTGAAATAGAAATATAATGATGTACACCCGAAATTTATATAATGTTATAAACCAATGTCACTACAATAAAAAATAAAATTAATATAAATAAATAAACAACACACTTTTGAATAATCTATGAGTAAAAGAGGAAATCAAAAGGGAAATAAAAACTTATCTCGAAACAATGAAAATGAAAACACATATCAAATCCTTTGGGATTCTGCAAAGCAGATCTAAGAGGAAAGTTTATAGCAATAAATGTATAGGTTCAGAAATTTGTTGTTGTTATTGCCATTGAGTCAATCTGACTCCTAGTGACCCTGTGTACAGCAGAGTGGAACCCTGTCTGGTCTTTTTGTGCCATCCTCTCATTTTCTGGTGCTATATCAGACAATGCTCTTCTGCTACACATAGGGTTTTCTTGGCCAAATTTTTCAGAGGTGGGTGGCCAGGTCCTTCTTCCTAGTCTGTCTTAGTCTGGAAGCTCCACTGAAACCTCTCCACCATGGGTAACCCTACTGGTATTTGAAATATCAATGGCATTGCTTTCAGCATCACTGCAACAAACCAGCTGCCACCATATGACAACTGACAGATGGCTGGTGTGGTTTTCTGACCAGGAAACAAACTCAGACTGCAGTGGTGAAAGTGCCAAATCTCAACCACTAGACCACCATGGCTGGCTTCATATATATTAAGAAATTAGAAATGTCTAAAATAAACAACCCAACATTACACCTCAAGGAACTAGAAAAAGAAGTACAAATTAAGCCCAAAGTTAGCTGAAGGAATAAAATAAAAACATCAGAGCAGAAATAAATGAAATAGAGACCAGAAAGAAAAACAGAAAGGATCAACAAAACTAAGAGCTGGTTTTTCAAAGATACAAATGCAGTTGACAAAACTTTAGCTAGATTATCTAAGAAAAAAGAGAAAAGACTCAAATCAATAAAACTTATAGGAAAGAGGAGACATTATAACTGATATTACAGAAATACACAGGATCATAAGAGCCTACTATGAAGAATTATATGACAACAAAATTAGATAACCTAGAAGAAATAGATGAATTCCTAGAAACACACAACCTACTAATACTGAATCAGGAAGAAATAGAAAATATAAAAAGACGAATAATGTGTATGGAGACTAAATCAGTAATCTAAAACCTCCCAACGCAGAAAATTCCAGGACCAGATGGCTTCATTGGTGAATTACACCAAAAATTTAAAGAATAAATAATGCCAACATTTCTCAAACTCTTCCAAAAAATTGAAGAGGAAGGAACACTCCCAAAATCATTCTTGCAAGGTCAAAATTATCCTGATACCAAAGACAGATAAGGACAATACAAGGAAATAATACTATAGACCACTACCCTGATGAATATAGATATAAAAATTATGAACAAAATATAACTAACAAAATTCAAGAACACATTAAAAGGCTTACACACCATGACCATGTACAATTTATCTCTGGGATGGAAGGATGGTTAAACATATGAAAATCAATGAATGTAATATATCACATTACTAGAATGAAAGAAAAAAAATCACATGATCGTTGCAATGGACACAGAAAAAGCATTTGAAAAAATACAACTTCCTTTCATGACAAAAACCTTCAATAGATTGAGTAGAGAAGAAAGATACCTCAACATAGTAAAGGCCATATATGACAAACTCACAGCTAACATTATACGAAATGGTGAAAAACTGAAAGTTTTTCCTGTAAGATCAGGAACAAGACAAGGATGCTGACTCTTACAACTCTTATTCAATATAGTACTGGAAGTCCCAGCTAGAGCAAGTAGGCAAAGACAAAGAAATAAAATGCACCCATTCAGAAAGGAAGAAGTAAAATTGTCACTGTTTGCAGATTGTATGATTTTGTATATAGAAAATCCAAAACACTCAACCAAAAAACTATTGAAACTAATCAACCAATTCCAGTAAAGTTGCAGGATATAAAATCAACATACAGAATTCAGCTGCATTTCTATGTACTAACAATGAAATATATGGGAAAAAATAAAGAAAACTATCCTGTTCCCAGTATCATTAAAAAAATAAAATATCTAGGAGTAAATTAAACCAAGGAGGTGAAAAATCTGTACTTTCAAAACTAGAAGACTTTGTTGAAAGAAATCAAAGAAGACACAAACAAATGGAAAGACATCCCATGTCCATACCACCCAAAGTCATATACAGATTCAGTGCAACCCCCCAAAAATTTCCCATGGCATTTTTCAGAGAAATATAATAAACAATCCTAAAATTTGTATGGAACCACAAAAGACCAAGAATAGCCAAAGCAACCCTGAGGAAAAAGAACAAAGCCAGAAGTATCACACTTCCTGATTTCAAACTATAATACAAAGCTGTAGTAATAAAAACAGTACAATATTGGCATAAAAATAGACACATAGACAAATGGAAGAGAATAGAGAGGCCAAAATTAAACCCTTGCATATATGTTCAACTAATATTAGACAAGGGAGCCAAGGACACCTAATAGGGAAAGGATCATCTCTTCAACAAATAGTGTTTGGAAAACAAACACCTGCAGAACAATGAAATTAGACTCTATCTTACACCACTCACAAAAATTAACTCAAAATGGATCAAAGATTTAAACATAAGACCTGATAACATAAAATTCTTAAAAGAAAAATATAGGGAAGAAGCTTCTTGACATTGGTCTTGGCAATGATTTCAATACCAAAAGCACAAACAAGAAAAGCAAAAATCAAAAAATGGGACTAAATCAAACTTAAAAACTTCTGCAGAGCAAAAGAAACAATTAGCAAAATGAAAAAAACAACCTAAAGAATGGGAGAAAATTCATGAATACCCTATAATGGATAAGGAGTTAATAGCCAAAATATAGAAATAACTTATACAACTCAATAACAAAAAATCAGTTTGATTAAAAGATGAGCAGAAGAATTAGACATTTTGTCCAAAGAAGACAACCAAAGGGCCAACAGGTACATAAAAAGATGGTCAACATCACTAATCATCAGGAAAATGGAAATCACCTCACACCTGTTAGAAGGTGTGAAGGTTAGAAGGAGATATCACCTCACACCTGTTAGAAGGGTTATCACCAAGAAGATAAGAGATAACAAATGTTGGAGAGGATATGGAGAAAAAATAACCCTTGTATGCTGTGGGTTGGAATGTAAATTGGTTCAACCACTATGGAAAATAATATGAAGCCTCCTCAAAAAATTAAAAATAAGTCTATATGATCCAGCAATTTCACTTCTGGGCATATATACAAAGGAAATGAAAACATGATAACAAAGCAATATATTCAATTCCACATTTATTGTAGAATTATTCACAGTAGCTAAGATATGGGAACAACCTAAGTGTCCATAAATGGATGAATGGATAAAGAAGATGTGGTATATATATATACAATGGAATATTATTCAGCCATGAGAAAGAATGACACCCTGCCATTTGCAACAACATGGATGGACTTTGAGGGCATTATGTTAAGTCAGATAATCCAGACAGTGAAAGACAAATACAGTATAATGTCACTTAGATATGGAATCTAAAAAAGCCAAACCTGTAAAAACAGAGAGGGGATGGGAGGATAAGAGAGATGTTTTTTAAGGGTGCAAACTTGCAATGTTAATAAGTCCTAGAAATCTAATACACAGTATACTAAATATAGACAACAATACTGTATTATAATCATCAAACGTGCTAAAAGACTAGAATTTAATTATTCCAACTACTCAAAAGAAATGATATTTATGTACCATGAGATAGGTCTCTACAATGGCATCATATTACAATATATAAATGTATCAAATTTAGAAAAATGAATTATTGGATGGGATCAATATCATTACAGAAATGACAGAGGAATGGGTCAATAAAAATTATCCAATCTGCAGAACAGAGAGAAATAAGATTTAAAAAATGAACTGAGATTCAGAGGTCTATCCAATAATATCAGAAGGTGTAACATTCATTTCATTAGAGTCCTAGAAGGGGAGAAAAAAGACACTGGTGTAGAAAAAAAATTTGAAGGAATTATGTCTAAAAACTGCTCAAATTTGGTGAAAGATAAAAATTTATAAATTCACAGATGCATACATATTAAATTATATACCTTAAATATGTGCAACTTGTATATGAATTACATCTCAACATAATTTTCAAAAGCCCTGTTAATATTAAGGTTTACTATTTCATACTTGAATTTATTCACCATTAAAAATTAAGCTATTGGGGCTGGCCTGGTGGCATAGTTGTTAAATTCGGTACATTCTGCTTTTGTGGCCCGGGTTCGCAGATTCAGATCCTGGGCATGGACATACACCACTCATAAAACCATGCTGTGGCAGTGACTCACATACAAAATAGGGGAAGATTGTCACAGATGTTAACTCAGGGCCAATCTTCCTCAAGAAGAAAGAGGAGGATTGGCAACAGGTGTTAGCTCAGAGCCGATATTCCTCACCAAAAAAAAAAAAAAAAAAAAAAAATTAAAATATTAAATATCTGTAGTCATTAGAGAAATGCAATTAAAACCACAGTGAGATACCATTGTACACATACTAGAATGGTGAAAAAAAATTTTTAAAGTAGCCATCTCACACACCGAGGAGAAGTAGGAGCAACTGGAATGCTCATACATTGCTGACGGGAATGCAAGTTGGTAGAGCTACTTTGGGAAAAAGTTGTTTCTTATAAAATTAAACATACTCTCACCGTATGACCCAAGTAATTCCATTCCTATGCACTTGCCTAAGAGAAATAAAAACTTACATTCACACACCTAACTGTACAGTGGATATTTATAGTAGCTATAAAGCTAAATAATTGTAACCACCAAAAACTTCACATGATCCAAATGCACTTCAACTGGTGATGATGGATAAACAAACTGGTACATTCATACAATGTGATACTACTCATCAATAAAACATGCAAAAATGTAGATTAATTTCAAATATATTATGCTAAGCAAAATGAGCCATACACAAAAGACTACGTACTGTATAATTCCATTTATATAACATTCTGGAAAAGGTAAAACTATAGAAATGTTTTCCAGGGGTTGGAGGTGGGTAGAAGGCTTGACCATAAAGTGGCAATACAAAATTTTTTCAGTCAAAGAACTACATCTTGATTGTGCTGATGATTACAAGGCTCATAGAACCGTATACCAAAAAAGTAAATTTTAGGGGCAGGCCTGGTGGTGTAGTGGTTAATTTCATAGACTCCACTTCAGCGGCCCAGGGCTCGCAGGTTTGGATCCTGAGTGCAGACCTACATGCCACACATCATGTCAGGCTGTGGTGGCATCCCACATACAAAGTAGAGGAAGATGGGCACAGATGTTAGCTCAGGGCCCATCTTCCTCACCAAAAAAGAAAAAAATAAATTTTAATGTATCAAATTGTTTAAATAATAATTTAAAATATAACTTTAGGAAGAGCTACCATAGCCAAGTCTTTGTGGTCATCCTTAATATTTGCCTAAAAATATTCCTAGATATGTTTGCTGAACAAATGTTATGCACATTTTAAGATCTTTGATATGATGGTATATTTTTCCAGACAATGAACCCAACTGGAGTACCTTCCATCAGAGAGTTGCCCTGGGGGCAAGAAGTGGGGAGTATGTCATCTCAGGTTCCTGGGCATGCCTTGCTTCAATTTAATGAGCTGTTATTTTGATTGATAGTCCTGTTTTCAATAGGAATTGTTATGCACGTAAATGATGTTTATAGACATGGATTGTAGACACTTACAATTTAGTAGTTAAGAGGCTTAGCTCTGAAGTCAGAAACTGCATAGATTCTGCATAGGTCTACTAATGCCTAGCTGTGTGACCTTAAGTAAGTTATTTAACCTCTTCAAGCCTGTTTCCTTACACATACAATGAAAATTAATAGTGCCTGTCTCAGAGAGTGTCAGTGTATTTGTTCCATAGTAAATACCCAATAAATAGCAATGATGATGATGATTTATAATTTTAGAATTTGAGGATTATATAGGACCTGTTTAGCAGATGTATAGTACAAGAAGCTCTACCTACTTGCTTCTTACGCTGACTCCTTCTGGACAAGCAGCCTTAAGCAGTTGTTTCTGTATAAGATTGTCATGCCATGTGATATGGGACCTTGATAGCCTGGCCACAAGTGATTGAATCAGGGATCTATGCCAAAGCCAAATTCTTCTAGAACATGGTTCCATAAGCTATTGGGGATAATGAAATTCCTTCCTCCTGAGAAAACTGCACATTGATTATACTTTGCCAAGGATTTTAGGGAGTCTGTGGACATCTTGAAGATGTCCTTGGGCCTCAAGATCACTGTAATCCAAAGGCTTTATGGTAAGGAGTAAGAAATCTATGTGAGAAAGCCTATGTGATGCCCAGTGACAAATCAAACTAATCAGAGCCTCCTCCTCACTTTGGAAGTCTAACCGTGACTTGTACATAGAGAATGCCCTAGGGAAAAATGCTGATATTCTTTAGGGAAATCAAACAGATATCTGGGTCATTGGAACTGTGGTTATATCTTGAATAATGCTGACTCATTGTTTTCATTCTTTTTGAGGTCACACAATTCTGTCTTACCACCATACTCTCCATATCCCCCAAGGCACCTCTACATAACAAGATCTGACCTAAGCTAATCCAGGTACTCATTTTCCTCGTAACTTAAAACTGCCTAATAAATATAACATGAAATGAGAGTAAGTACCATGAAAGGTATAAACTTAGCTTCTAAAACTCATTCCGTGGTCACCTGTGGTGATGGGCCCCATACTCACCACAAGGGAGCTACAATGTTCTCTCTTATATTAAACTCAGATCTGTTTTACCAAGCTCCCACCCACACATCCTGTCCCTCTTCTAAGTAAATGATGCTGTTAAAGTGATGTATTAAGCTAACATTTTCCTTTTTGGTTGTCTAGGACAAATTATTGAGATTTTCAAAATTGCCTTTTTTGTGTATCCCTCTAATGAGGACATTAGTTGTCATTTAAGTAAGCAAAGCTTCCAGACCAGCCAGAGATGATAAATGCATTACAAGGCATCAGGACAGGCACTCTGTAGCCAGAGCAAAAACTCAGGTTTGGGGTATACTCAGAGAAAAACCCAGGAGTCCACTGGTGGGTGCCCAAGTCTTACTTTTACTTGCTAGAGTTTGTGGCATCTGCTTTATGCATGCTATCTTTTGAGAGAGGTCTCAGTCTTCTGCATCCCTCTACTCTTCACTCTCTCCTCTGCCAGAGACAACTATCTAATAACTAAGGCACTTCATTTATCCTATATGGCCCACTTGATTCTTTAACTTTATCTAGCATCATAAGCTGCCAGAGTTTAAATGTATTCTAGTCCCAACCTCTGATGTTACTTTTGGGCAACCTGAAATCTAGAGAGAGGAAGGAATGTTTACAAGATCACACAGATAGCCAATATATCTCTCACACAAGATAAAATGCTTATCGTTAGGTTTCATAGGTCCCTTTTGGCTGTTCCTCTCAGGGCTCCAATTTAGACCAGCCAATAATGAATCTTTATAGATAAGTTATATTTCTTCCCCATCTGTGTTTACTCTCACCCTTGTTCTCCTTCAAGTCTCTTTATTCTGTTACTCAGCTTCCTTCCCTGCCCCTCAGGTAGGCCACCAAATTCTTTGCTTTCATCTTTCTTTCCAGACATCACTTCTTCATGCATTCCTCTCTCAGCTTTCTCTACTCCTGACCCCTTCCAAGCCATTTCTCTCTATGTGTGGGGGCAGCAGTCCAAGAGGAAAAGGGTGGTTTTCACCCTGGCATAGGGCAAGCCTCTGGCCAAATATTCCTCACCAGGAATAGGGACCTTTTGACTGAGGAGATCAATAGAGACAGTCAAGACTGGGTACTGGGGCCACTTCCTTTGACCCAAGTCTAAAGTTATGCAAATGTCAGAGTATTCCAGATGCCGCTAAAGGCTTCATCATAGCATTGTCATCAACTTACCACCTGAATCAGGACAACCCTCCTCCTGAGGAAAGGCTATACCTTCTCATCCCCGATCAAGGATTCAGTATATTCAGGGGTAGCCCTCATAAATAAGACCACTGATTATCCCAGGGAAAAGAGAAATGGAAGTGCAATTTAAGGTAAGTAGAATGAGGCGGTCTCAGAGGTTGATTGTCTCCCAAGGTTCCCTTCAGTGACGCAATTACTGTCCAAGGAATGGAAGAGTTGGGCTTTAGGTTTTGTTTCGTTTATGTTACTACTAAAGGATAAGGTAACTCGCATTTACAAAGCACCTCCTACATATCCAATGCTACTTCACACATTTTACATATACTGGAATTGTTCTTATTGATGGCAACACCACCCTCCCAGGCAAAGAGAGGAATGTAAAAGTCTTTCTGGCTTCCTCCCTCTCCATCACTCTCTGCAGACAGCCTATCAACAAATCCCCTTATTCTATCTCAAAAATATTTTTATTCCATCTTTTTCCCTCCATACATTCAGTTATGAATCCAGGCCAGTCCACTATCAACTCTAGTCTGGCCTAATGAAATAGTCTCTTATCCAATCTCCTTATAACTCTTCTTATGCCCCTGCAATCCTTTTCCACACATTAGCCTAAGAGATCTTTTTTAAATGAACATTTGATTATATATCTTCCTTGCTTCAGTGACTTCCAAATCCCCATTGAGAATGCCCCAAAACCTCGACTTGACCTACAAGGTCAAGTTTAGCTTCCCAGTTTTATCTATCTCCACTCGCATCCTCCCTGTTTCCACTCGAGCCACGTTAGAACTCTCTCAGTTCCTTGAACGTGCCATACCCTCTTCCATCTCACAGCTGTGAATATGATATTCTTTACCATCTGAATATTCTCCCCTCCTTCTTTACCTGGTCAACTCCTATTCATCCTTAAGATACCAATTTAATACCATTCTTTAGGAACACCTTCCCTATACTTACTCCCTAGCCCCATGCTGCTCCCATTCCTACCCAAAGAAGGTTTGATCCCTCTATAGTATAGATGGATGAGTATTTAGAAGTACAAGGCATGATGGTACTGTATAGAGAATTCCTAATACTTACTACACTTATAGTTATTTGTTTACTATTTATTTTCCATACTTTACTGTAAACTCCAAGAGAGCAAAAATGATGCCTTCCATATTCCATGTAGAATTGGTACAAATTCCTCTTTAATTACTATAGGTTTGCAGTATGGTTTGAAATCAGAAAGTGTGATGCCTCCCACTTTGCTCTTCTTTCTCAAGATTGCTTTGGCTATTTGGGGTCTTTTGTGGTTCCACACAAATTTTAGGAGTGCTTTTTTTATATCTGCAGAAAATTCCATTAAAACTTTGATAGGGATTGCATTGAATCTATAGATGACTTCGGGTAGTATGAACATTTTAACAATATTAATTCTTTCAATCCATGAACATGGGATATCTTACCATACGTTTTTGCCTTTTTCAATTTTTTTCATCAAAGTATTATAGTTTTTATTTTACAGATCTTTCACTTCATTGGTTAAATTATAAATTTATTTCTTTTTTTTTTTTTTAAAGATTTTATTTTTATTTATTTTTCCCCCCAAAGCCCCAGTAGATAGTTGTATGTCATAGCTGCACATCCTTCTAGTTGCTGTATGTGGGACGCGCCCTCAGCATGGCCGGAGAAGCAGCGCGTCGGTGCGAGCCCGGGATCCGAACCCGGGTCGCCAGCAGTGGAGCGCGCTCACTTAACCACCAAGCCACGGGGCCGGCCCATATAAATTTATTTCTAAGTATTTTATTGTTTTTCATGCTATTGTGAATGGGATAGTTTTCTGTATTTTTTTTTCAGATATTTCATTGTTAGTGCATAGAAATGAAACTGATTTCTGAAGGTTGATTTTATTTTCTGCAACTTTACTGAATTTATTGATTACTTCCAACATTTTTTGATGAATCTTTGGGATTTTATCTCTATAAGATTATATCATCTGCAAATGACAACAATTTTACTTCTTTCTTTCCAATTTGGATGCATTTTATTTTTTTGTTCTGCTTGATTGCTTTAGCAAGGATTTTCAGTACTATGTTGAATAAGAATGGTAAGAGTGGTCTTTCTTGTCTTGTTCTTGATCTTAGAGGAAAATCTTTCAATTTTTCACCATGGATATAATGTTAGCTGTGGTTTTGGCATATACGACCTTTAGTAAATTGAGGTATATTCCTAAAAGTAACAACTTGTTGAGGGTTTTTCTCATGAAAGGATGTTATATTTTGTCAAATGTTTTTTCTTTTTTCTTTTTGTTTTTTTGTTTGCTGAGGAAGATTCTCCCTGAGGTAACATCTGCGGCCAATCTTCCTCTTTTTATTTGTGAGCCAGCACCACAGCATGGCCAATGACAGACAAAAGATGTAGGTCCACGCCCAGGAAAAAAACCTGGGCTGCCAAAGCAGAGCACACTGAACTTAAACACTAGGCCACAGGGACTGGCCCAAGGCAAATGCTATTTCTGCATGTATTGAGGTGATTACATGATTTTTGTAATTTATTCTATTAACCTGTTGTATCACATTTATCAATTTGCTTACGTTAAACTATCCTTGCATCTCAGGGATAAATCCCACTTGATCATACTGCATGATCCTTTTAACATGTTGTTGAATTTGGTTTGATAATATTTTGTTGAGAATTTTTACGTGCATATTCATCAGGGATATTTGTCTATAGTTCTGTTTTCTTGTACTGTCTTGATCTTGCTTTGGTATCAGGGCAATGCTGGCCTCATAAAATGAGTTCAGGAGTGTACCCTCCTCTTCAAGTTTTTGAAGAGTTTGAGAAGGATTGGCATTAATTCTTGAAATGTTTGGTAAAATTCACCAGTGAAACCATCTAGTCCTGGGCTTTTCTGTGTTGGGAGGTTTTTGATTACTAATTTAGTCTCCTTACTTGCTATGGGTCTATTCAGAGTTTCTGTTTCTTCCTGATTCAGTCTTGGTGGGTTATATTTTTTCTAGGAATTTATCCATTTTTTCTAGGTTATCCAATTTGTTGGTATATATTTGTTCATAGTGGTCTCATTAGCCTATTTGTTTCTGTGGTATCATTTGCAACGTCTCTTCTTTCATTTCTGGTTTTATTTTTTATGTCTTCTATCTGTTTTTTCTTTGTTAGTCCAGCTAAAGGTTTGTCAGTTTGTCTTTTCCAAAAAGCCAGTTGTTAGTTCTCTTGTTCTTTTCTACTGTTTTTCTGGTCTCTATTTTATTTGTTTCTGCTCTGAACTTTGTTATTTCCTTCCTTCTGTTAATTCTGGGATTAGTTTGTTCTTCCTTTTCTATTTCCTTGAGGTGTAAAGTTAGATGGTTTATTTGAGATCTTTCTTCTTTCTTAATATATGCATTTATTGCTATAAACTTCCCTCTAAGAACTGCCTTGCAGCATCCCATAGTTTTTTGTGTGTTGTGTTTCCATTTATATTTGTTTCAGGTTATTTTTTTTATTTCCCTTTTTAATTGTTTTTTTTTTTCCCCTGAGGAAGATTCGCCCTGAGCTAACATCTGTTGCCAATCTTCCTCTTTTTGTATTTGAGTTGGTGCCACAGTATGGCCACTGACAGACGAGTGGTATAGGTCCACGCCTGGGAACTGAACCCAGGCCACCAAAGCAGAGCATGCTGAACTTAACCACTAGGCCACCAGAGCTGGCCCTTTATTTCCCTTTTGATTTTTTCTTTGACCCATTGGTTGTTCAGTAGTGTGTTGTTTAGTTTCCACATGTTTGTAGATTTTCCAGCTTTCTTCTTGTTGATATCTAATTTCATATCTTTGTGATCAGAAAAGATACTTGGCAGGATTTCAATATTCTTAAATTTGCTAAGACTTGCTTTATGGTCTACTGTATGATCTATTCTGGAGAATGTTCTTTGTGCACTTGAAAAGAATATCTATTCTGCTGCTTTTGGGTGGAATGTTCTATATATGTCTGTTAGGTCCATTTAGTGTAATGTATGGCCCAAGACCAAAGTTTCATTGTAATTTTCTGTCTGGATGACCTGTCCATTGCTGAAATGAACGTATTGAAGTCCCCTAGTATTATTGTATTATCTATTTCTCTTTTCAGGTCTGTTGATATTTACTTAATATATTCAGCTGCTGTGATGTTGGGTGTGTATATATTTATGATTGCTATATCTTCATGATGAAGTGATTCCTTTATCACTATATAATGACCTTTCTGTTTGTTGTTATCATTTTGGGCTTAAAGTCTATTTTGTCTAATATAAGTATTGCTACTCCTACTTTCTTTTGGTTTCCACTTTCATGGAATATTATTTTCCTTCCCTTCACTTTGAGCCTGTGTGTGTCCTCAAAGTTGAAGTGTGTCTGTTGTAGACAGCATATAGTTGGGTCTTGTTTTTTTAATCCATCCAGCCACTCTGTGCCTCTTGATTAGTGAATTCAATCCGTTTACATTTAGAGTAATTATTAATATGTAAGGACTTGCTAATGCCATCTTATTAATTGCTTTCTGCCTGTTTTGTAGTTTCATTGTTCCTTTTTCCTCTCTTTCTTCCTAACGTTGTGAATTGATTATTAACCGTGATGGTACGCTCTGATTCACCTCTCTTTATTTTTTGCAAATCTGCTATATGTTTTTGTTTTGTGGTTACCACAGGGTTTACATAAAACATTTCATAGATAAAACAGTCCATTTTAAGCTGGGAGCAACTTAACTTTGATTGCATACAAAAACTCTACCCTTTTACTCTCCCCTTTCATGTTTTTGATGTCAAATTTATCTCTTTGTACATTGCGTATTCATTTACAAATTATAGTAGCTATGGTTATTTTAATACCCTTTTCCTTTAACATTAATATATAGATGTAAGTGGTTAACACACCATCATATTATATGATTAGTGTCTTCTAAATCTGACTGGATATTTACCTTTACCAATGTGTTGTACATTTTCAAATGTTTTCATGTTACAAATTAGCATCTTTTTATTTCAGCTTGAAGAAGTACTTTCAACATTTCTTGTAAGGTAAGTATAGTGGTGACGAACTCTCTCAACTTTTGTTTGTTTGGGAAAGTCTTTATTTCTCCATCATTTCTGAATTATGACTTTGCCTGATAGAGTACTCTTGGCTGGAAATTTTTTATTTCAAAACTTTGAATATATCTTTCCACTCTCTCGGCCTATAGAGTTTCTGCTGAGAAATCTGTTGATAGCTTAATGGGGATTCCTTTATAGGTTACAATCTTTTTTCTAGTGTTTCTTTTAGGATTCTCTCTGTCTTTGAATTTTGAAAATTCCATTATAATATGTCTTGGAGAAGGTTGTTCTGAATTGTGATAATGGAGTGATCTATTAGCTTCATGAACTTGAATGTCCAAGTATCTCCCCAGGTTTGGGAAGTTCTCACCACTATATCTTTCTTTCTTTTTTTTTTTTGTGAGGAAGATTAGCCCTGAGATAACATCCATTGCCAATCCTCTATTTGATGAGGAAGATTGGTCCTGGGTAACATCTGTGCCAATCTTCCTCTACTTAATATGTGGAACGTCACCACAGCATGGGCTGATAAGTGGTGCATAGGTCCATGCCTGAGATACAAACCTGTTAACCCTGGTCCACCAAAGCAGAGCGTGTACACTTAACCACTACACCACCAGGCCAGCCCCTCACCACTATTTCTTCAAATAAACTTTCTGCCCCCTTCTTCCTCCATTCTCCTCTGGAACTCCAATTATTCTGATATTTGTTAATTTGATGGTGTCCCAAGATCATGTAGGGTTTCTTCTCTATCTTTGATTCTTTTTTCTTTGTTCTATTCTGACTGGGTTATTTCAAAGTGCTTATCCTCTAGATCACAGATTCTATATTCTGTTTGGTCTATTCTGCTGTTGGTGCTCTCTGTTGTGTTTTTTTCTTTCATTCATTGAATTCTTCAGCTCCAGAATTTCTCTTTGGTTCTTTTTTTATGAATTCTATCTCTTTGTTAAATTTCTCATTTTGTTCATGTATTGTTTCCTGAGTTTGTTGAATTGTCTTTCTGTGTTTTCTTGTAACTTATTGAGTTTCCTCAAAATAACTATTTTGAATTATTTACTGAGTAAATCACAGAATTCCATGTATTTGAGTTCAGTTACTGGAGGATTATTGAGATTTTTTGGTTTTTCCTTGATTCTGCATACTTCTTGAAGTTTTGCATTGCTTTTTCCACATTTGACATTGCAGTCACCTCCTCCACTCTTTCTAGTTGCCTTCAGATGGGAGATACTGCTCACTGCTCCCACTTATTTCTGGGGCTTTCTCTGAACTTGTATGGACACACCTGTTCCATGTTTCTTGCTCTCTCTTGTGGCAGAATTCTTAAACTTGTATGTCTTCTCTCAATCTAACAAGTTACCAGACCAGCTGCTGATAGCCTCTCTTTTGTTTTCAGAAGGTGGCATTACAGCTCAAGTTTGTGTTGTCTCCCTTGCCTACAGACCCTGGACTGTTTTCTACATGCACTCCCTGTCTACCAGAGGTCACACTTGGAAGTGTGCACAAGCAGCTAGTCACAGAGTAGGGGAGGTATATGTTTAACACTCTGGGTATTGGAGTGACTAAAGACCAAGTGGGGGAATCCCCGGGTGATATTTTCCTAGAAGCTCATGGGGGGGCTACCTGCTGGAGTCCTAAATTAATTCAGTTGAAATTGTATCTCTTTAATGCCCACTGATATACTTATCTGCCTCTTGCTTGATCTCTTCCTTCTTACCAGTCATGAAGGACCTAGCTCAATACTCTGGGTGCTGTGGGAGAGAAGCAGGTTTCCTCAGCAGTGTTCCACACAGCTGGGGAAGCCAGGCACTCACTCACAATTCTTCCTTTCCCTCCAGGAATGATATAGTAAAGTTTGAGGAGATGAAAAGTATGGCATTAGGTGCTTCATACAACATTTGGTATGTCATATTTTCATTATCACTCAGTTCAATGTATTTTTCTAGTTTCCCTGATAATTTCTTCTTTGACCTATGGATTATTCAGAAGTGTACTCCTTAATTTTCAGGAAGTTTGAGATTTCCTAATTATCTTTTTGTTATTGATTTCAAGGTAAATAGCATTACCAATAGTGGTAGTTACTGGCTAGTTCAGCCTTATGCTGTGCCACCTTGGGGGAGAGGCAGTACTGGCAACATTGTTCTTACCCTCTCTAATACATCCAGACTCATATTTTACTTTGCTCCAATGGAGTGCTGCAATCTTGCTATTATTGTAAAACTGTCTATTTCTTCCTTCAATTTGTCCATATTTAGGAGCTCTTTGTTAGGTGTGTATATGTTTATAATTGTTATTTTCATGATGGTTTGATTCTTTTATCAATATATTATGTCCTTTTTTGTCTTTTGTAACATTTTTTGACTTAAAGTCTATTTTGTCAGATAGTCACCTCAGCTCTCTTTTGGTTGCTGTTTGCACAGAATAGCTTTTTCCATCCTTTGACTTTAAAACTTCTCTGCTTCTTTGGATCTAAAATTAGTCTCTTTAGACTACATATACTAATCATGTTTTTCTCATCCATTTTTCCAGTCTCTGTCTTTTATTTTGAGACTTTAATCCATTTATAGTTTAAAGTAATTACTAATAAAGAGGAACTGATTTCTGCCATTTTGCTATTTGCTTTCTCTATGTTTCATACTTTTTGGTTCTTCAATTCCTTCATTACTGCCTTCTTTTTAATTTAGTTGGTTTTCATAGTGTATTATTCAATTCCTTTCTGAAATATTTTTCTATATATTTTTTAGTTATTTTCTTTGTGGTTACCCTAGGGATTACAACTAACATCTTAAGTTTATAACAATCTAGTTTGAATAGTCTACACAATCTCTGCTCCTATTCAGCTTCATCCATCGCCTTATGTTGTTGTCATCACAAATTACATCTTTATAGTTGTGTGCCTATTACATACATTTAAAATTTTTGTATTATGTACCTTATTTTAAATCACATAGAGAAAAAGGGAGTTAAAAAGAAAAAAGAAAAAATACACGAATACTAGCTGTCATATACCGGTGTTCTTCATTTCTTTGTATGGCTTCACATTCCTATCTTGTGTTCTTTTATTCCAGCCAGAAGCACTACCTTTAGCATGTTTTGTAATGCATGACTACTTGTTATAAATTCCCTCAGCTTTTGCTTATCAAGGATTGTCTTAATTTCTGATTCATTTTTGAAATATAGTTTTGCAAGATGTAAAATTCTTGGCTGACAATCTTTTCATTCAGCACTTGCAATATTTCATATATTTGCCTTCTAGCCTCCATTGTTTCTAAAGGGAAATCAGCTGTTAATCTTATTGAGGTTCCTTTATACATGATGAGTCACTTCTTGATGCTTTCAAGATTCTCTCTTTGTCATTGGCTTTAAATAATTTGATTATACTTTGTCGCAGAGCAAATTTCTTCGAATTTTCCTGTGTAGAGTAGATTGAGCTTTTTGGAGGTGTAGATTAATGTTTTTAACCAAACCTGGGAAGTTCAGTTTCAGGATCATTGTTTCTCCAAATATTCTTTCTGCCCCTTTCTATCTTTCCCCCCTTTTGAGATTCCCATTATGTACATGTTGGTACACTTGATGGTGTCTCACAGGTCCCTCAGGATCTGTTCATTTATCTTCATTCATTTTTCTTTCTGCTTCTCAGACTGGATAATTTTAATTGATTTTATATTCAAGTTAATTGAGTCTTTTTTCTGTCTGCTGAAGTATACTGATGAACCCTTCTAGTGAAATTTTCATTTCAGTAATGGTATTTTTCAGCTCCAGAATTTCTAATTGGTTCCTTTTTCTAATTTCTATCTCTTTGTTTATATTCTCTATTTGGTGAGATATGAGACATCATTCTCCTGGTTTCTGTTACTTTCTTTGTACATGGCTTTCTATATCTCTTTGAACCGATTTAAGATAATTGATTTACAGTCTTCCCCTACTAAGTTCAATGTCTGGGTCTCCTCGGGGGTAATTTCTCTTAATTTTTCTTTTTTTATCCTCTTAGTGGACTGTAATTTCTTGCTTCATTGCATGACTCCTAATTCTTTTTGAAACTGTACCTTTTGAGTATTGTAATATGGTAACACATGAAATCAGAATCTCCTCCCTCCCCAAGGTTTGTTTTTGCTGCTTCTTGTACATTGCAGTTGTTTATTTAATGACTTTTCTAAATTGATTTTACAGACTGTACTCTTTTTCATGTATTGTCACTGAGGTTACTGAGCTTGGTGGTCAGCTAGTGAGTTGACAAAGATTTTCTTAGAGGTCCAAAGCAAAATAAGTCTCCCAGGTATTGTAGCTAGGCTCTACTTGTGTTTTAAGGCATGTCCTCAACATTCAGCTGAATAGTTTACAACCCTTCCTTCACCTTCACTTCCTATTTTTGCAGAGTTTGAAGGTCATCCAGAAGTGAGAGCTTAGGGCTTTCTCAGGTCTTTCCTGAGCATATGCCCTGCCCTGGGCATTCATATGGACTTCTAGACTCTCAGGAATATGTGGAAGCTTTCAAAGCCCTTATTCCCCATAGCATCTTGCTCCCTATATTTTTCTCTCAGGCTGTTTGTGTGTGTACACTTTGCCACAATTGATATCCTTTGTCTCAAGCAGTTATTGCTGATTCATTTGTCTTTAAATATATTTGACAAACACCTTTTGTCTTTGTCACCCCAAGGGAGTTCCAAGTCAGGTGAAATAAAAGCAAGTCCTGTTCATTTTTCCTTCAGGGAGCCACCCTTAAGGTCAAAACAGGGAACCACAGTCCTTTGAGAATAATATTGGCTCTGGTCCCTCTGGCAGAAATGCAGGATGTTGTCTTCAAGACTGCCACCAAGCCAAGTGATATGGTAAGTGTAAGGTAAACCACAAAGAATTCTAGGTTTCGGTCAATAAGTTGATTATGACAGTTTTTCCAGTGTTTCTGTGGAAGGACAAGCTCAGGGATTTCCCAGCTCTGCCATTTTTGCTGATATCACTTCTCTGAATTACTTTTATAATAAGAAAAATATTTAATTCTTTCTAGTTTGTACAAAAAAAAAAAACTTGGGCAACGGGATAGCCTGATAGAGTACCTCTTAAGGAATTTTTCTTGAGTAGTACAAGCTCTATCAGAAAGAGGGAAGGTAGGGAGGACACTGGGGGTAGAAGGAAAGAGGTCACTTTTAGTTTGGTGAGACAGCCTAATAGATAATCTCTCAACATATTATGCACTGTTATGGAAATATCCCTGTCTCTCCAGCTTCTCCTTCTCCCTTTTCATTTTCTTCTGTCTTGAATTTGGAAATGTTTTTCCCTTAATTACAATATAATCCAATGTGTTGCACAAATTTCTCTCTCTCCTCCACCACTACCAACCACTCCATTAATGATACATTTCTGAGGACAAGTGGATTCTGGGAAAGAGAGATGAGACTCAGTTCTAGAACATGATGATCCTAGAATGTCAAAGCAGTCAAATCTCTTAGACATAATCTGGCTGACTTGTTTTCTAACTTTTGAAGACAATTATTTTTTTAAAACATGAAGTCTTGGAGGATAGTTTTCAAGATGGCAGCGTAAGCAGACTCTGAACTCACCTCCTCCCGCAGACACAGCCCATGTACAACTACTCATGGAAAAATTACCCCTGAGAGAGAACTGAAAACTGGATAAGAGGAACTCCTGCAAAAAACGACAATCCTAATTGAGGGGGAAGAGAAAGAAACTCCCTTCTGGAGAGAAAAACACCGTCTTCACAAGCTGCCAGCTTCACGGCTGCCAGGGAGCAACCCAAAGGTACACAGCCCTCCCTGGAGGAGCGGGCCCCTGAGCCGGGGAGCGCTCCTACTGTGGACATTTTGTGGACCTAGCACAACCAAGATGAGTGGCATAATATCTGACTTTCCCTGCTACTAAAACATTGGGGAGTACCCCTAGAAAAGCTGGTTCACAAAGAAATTAAAACCAGCTCTTAAAGGGTCCGCATGCAAACTCACCCATTTCAGAAAGCAACCTAAATCACCAGAAAGAAACGTACACAGTGCTTTGGTGAAAAGAGACTCACTTGATAGGCTCTGAGTGCATTGCAGTGAGAGGTGACACCTCTCCAGGGACTGGGACATTGGTGGCGGCCATTGTTGTGGCCTGGTGTGGGTGTGCTGACACAGACTCCATTGGAGTTCTCCCTGGGGCCTGCTAGACCAGAGTCTGCCCCACCACCTAGAGCACCAATTTAATCCAGCTCAGCCGGGGCAGGCAGCCCACCCTAGACTGGCCACACCCAACAACAAACCCTCAGGCAACTTGTGGGCCTGCATAGATTGGTGACTGGATTCTTTACAGCCTGGCAGCTGAGCCCATTTCAGTAAGGCAGGGTGTGCACAAGGAGTGGGTGGAAAGTGTGGGACAGTGGTGGAGTGAGTGGGGCTCCCGCCGTAGAGAGACTGGGTCCACTTCAGGAGGTCGGGGCACGCACACAGGGCAGGACTGTGTTGAGTGTGTGTGTGGACCTGTGGGCAGCAGGGCTCATCAGCTGCAGAAGAGTTGTGCTTCTCAAAGACCCACATAGTGGGTTTTGCCCACCTTCCAAAGCCTGAAACAATTGGGTGCTCCCGTGCCTGAGGCCAGCCCCATCCAGCTGCAATCCTCAGAGAGCTGACAAGAGACCTAATGCTGGAGGCTTATAGCATTTGTAAGACCCTGAGCCTAACAACCTGCCACACTGGGGGCCTATTCACTTAAAAGAAATACTGAAACAAAATGTGGTGTTAGAACATGCAGCCAACTGTGCTGGGGCTGCTCCACACCAGATAAAGAGACTGAAGGGCCCACAACACCTGCAAGCAGCTGAGCATTACAATAGGTGGCCAGGAGCATAACTCAGCCTCCCTGGGTGCCTACAGGGAAAGCAAACAGGCCACAACAGTGGGACACATGTAGCACACATAGGGGGCACCCCTGGACCATTGAGAACCAAGGGAAGCACACTGCAGGCCTCCTAAGGCGTCACTTATATAAGGTCACCTACCTAAGAGCAGAAGACGTAGCTGACCTACCTAACACATAGACACAAGCACAGGGAAGGAGGCAAAATGAGGAGGCAAAGGAATACATTCCAAGTAAGGGAACAGGACAAAATCCCAGAAAAGAAACTAAGTGAAACAGAAATGAGAAACCTACATGACAGAGAGTTCAAACAAAGAGTGTTAAGGATGCTCACTGATCTGGAAAGAAGAATAGATGAACTCAGGGAGAATGTCAACAAAGAAATGGAAGATATAAAAAAGAACCAATCACAAATGAAGAATACAATACTGGAAATGAAAAATTCACTAGAGTGACTCAAAAGCAGAGTAGAAGATACCCAAGAACGGATCTGCGAGATGGACCAAAGACTAGAAGAAATTACACAAGCTGAACAGGTAAAAGAAAAAAGAATTAAAAAGAGTGAGGACAGTCTAAGGGACCTTTGGGACAACATCAAGCACACAAACATCCATGTTATAGGTGTCCCAGAAGGAGAAGAGGGAGACAAAGGGGCAGAGAATCTATTTCAAGAAATAATAGATGAAAACTTCCCTAACCTAAGGAAGGAAACAGACATCCATGTACAGGAAGCACAGAGAGCCCCAAACAAGATAAACCCAAAGAGGCCCACACCAAGACACATCATAATCAAAATGTCCAGAATTAAAGATAAAGAGAGACTCCTGAAAGCTGCAGGAGAAAGACAAGTTACATACAAAGGAAACCCCATAATGCTATCAGCTGACTTCTCAGCAGAAACCTTACAGGCTAGAAGAGAGTGGCACGATGTATTTAAAGTGCTAAATGGAAAAAACTTATAGCCAAGAATACTCTACCCAGCAAGGTTATCATTCAAAATGGAAGGAAAGATCACAAGTTTCCCAGACAAGCAAAAATTAAAGGAGTTTGTCACCAAGAAACCAGTGCTACAAGAAACGTTAAAGGGAGTGATGTAAGGGGAGAACAGAAGACCACAAATAGGAAAAATTATCTATTTCCATGATAAGAGGGTAATGGATACAAATGCACCAAAAAGAGTTTAGATATGATATCAAAAACATAAAATGAGGGAGGAGGGGAGCTAAAGAGTAGAGCTTTCTGACAGAGGTCAAACTAAAGAGGCCATCACTTCTGTATTGAAGGAGAAAGGAACAGAGAACTACTAAAAAACTGAGAAAAAGAAAAAAGTTAAAAAATGGCAGTAAGTACATACTTACCAATAGCTACTTTAAACGTCAATGGACTAAATGCTCCAATTAAAAGGCATAGGGTCGCTGATTGCATAAAACAACAAGACCCATATATATGCTGCATACAAGAGACACACTTCAGATCTAAAGACACTCACAAACTGAAAGCGAAGGGATGGAAAAAGATACTCCACGCCAATGGCAATGAAAAGAAATCTGGGGTAGCAGTACTCATATCAGACAAAATAGACTTTAAAACAAAAACTGTAAAAGGAGACAAAGAAGGGCACTACATAATGATCAAAGGAACAATCCAACAAGTGGATATAACACTTCTAAATATCTATGCACCCAATGTAGAAGCACCTAAATATATAAAGCAATTATTAACAGACATAAAAAGAGAAATAGACAGTAACACAATAACAGTAGGGGACTTTAACACTCCACTTACACCAACGGATAGATCATCCAAACAGAAGATCAATAAGGAAACAGTGGCCTTAAATGACACACTAGAACAGGCGGACCTTGTTGATATTTACAGAGCATTCCATCCAAAAACTGAAGAATACACATTCTCTTCAAATGCACGTGGAACTTTCTCGAGGACTGATCACGTATTAGGCCACAAAACAAGTCTACATAAATTTAAGAGGTTTGAAATAATACCAAGCATCTTTTCTGACCACAACGGTATGAAACTAGAAATCAACTATAGGAAGAAAATCAGAAAAGCCACAAATACGTGAAGATTAAACAAAATGCTACTGAACAATGATTGGGTCAATGAATAAATCAAAGGAGAAATCAAAAAATACCTGGAGACAAATGAAAATAAAATACGACATGCCAGAATTTATGGGATACAGCAAAAGCAGTTCTAGGAGGGAAGTTTATAGCAATACAGGCCTATGAACAACCAAGAAAAATCTCAAATAAACAAGCTAACAATGCACCTAAAGGAACTGGAAAAAGAAGAACAAACAAAGCCCAAAATCAGTAGAAGAAGGGAAATAATAAAAATCATAGCAGAAATAAATGAAATACAGAATAAAAAAACAATTGAAAAAATTAATAAAATCAAGAGCTGGTTCTTTGAAAAGATAAACAAAACTGAACATCCTTTACCTGGACTCACCAAGAAAAAAAGAGAGAAGGCTCATATAAGTAAAATCAGAAATGAAAGAGGAGAAATTACAACAGACACCTCAGAAATACAAAAGATTATAAGAGAATACTATGAAAAGCTATATGCCAACAAATTCGACAATCTGGAAGAAATGGATAAATTCCTAGAATCATACAACCTTCCAAAACTGGATCAAGAAGAAATAGAGAATTTGAATAGACCAATCACCAGTAAGGAAATCAAAACAGTAATCAAAAATCTCCCCCCCCAAAAAAATCCAGGACCAGACGGCTTCCCTGTTGAATTCTACCAAACATTCAAAGAAGACTTAATATCTAGCCTTATAAAACTCTTCCAAAAAATTGAGGAGGAGGGGAAGCTCCCTAACTCATTCTACGAAGCCAGCATTACCTGATACCAAAACCAGACAAGGACAACACAAAAAAAGAAAACTACAGGATAATATCACTGATGAACATCGATTCAAAAATCCTCAAAAAAATACTAGGAAATTGCATACAACAATACGTTAACAAGATTATACACCATGATCAATTGGGATTTATTCCAGGTATGCAGGTATTGTTCAACATTCGGAAAACAGTCAACATGATACACCACATCAATAAAATGAGGAAAAAAATCACATGATCATCTCAATACATGCAGAGAAAGCATTTGACAAGATACAGCATCCATTTATGATAAAAACTCTGAATAAAATGAGTATAGAAGGAAAGTATCTCAACAAAATAAAGGCCGTATATGACAAACCCACAGCTAATGTCATCCTCTATGGTGAAAACCTGAAAGCTATCCCTCTAAGAAAAGGAACCAGACAAGGATGCCCATTCTCACCACTCCTATTTAACGTAGTACTGGAATTCCTAGCCTGAGGAATCAGGCAAGAAAAAGAAATAAAAGAGATCCAAATTGGAAAGGAAGAAGTGAAACTCTCACTATTTGCAGATGACATGATTTTATATATAGAAAACCCTAAAGAATCCACCAAAACATTTTAGAAGTAATAAACGAACATGGTAAATTTGCAGGATACAAAATCAACATACAAAAATCAGTTGCATTTCTATACATGAGCAACAAAGTAGCAGAGAGAAATTAAAAATACAACCTCATTTACAACTAAAACAAAAGGAATAAAATACCTAGGAATAAACTTAACCAAAGAGGTGAAAGATCTGTACACCGAAAACTATAAAACATTGCCGAAAGAAATTGAAGAAGACACAAAGAAATGGAAAGATATCCCGTGCTCTTGGATTGGAAGAATTAACATAGTTAAGATGTCCATACTTCCTAAAGCAATCTATAGATTCAATGCAATCCCTATCAAAGTTCCAGCAACAGTTTTCACAGAAATAGAACAAAGAATCCTAAAATTTAATTGTAACAACAAAAGACCCCGAATAGCTAAAGGAATCCTGAGAAAAAAGAACAAAGCCAGAGGTATCACACTCCCTGATTTCAAAATGTACTACAAAGCTATAGTAACCAAAACAGCATGGTACTGGCACATGGTACCATGTACCAGTACATGGTACTGGTACTTACACCACACACAAAAATTAACTCAAAATGGATTAAAAACTTGAATTTAAGACCTGAAACTATGAAACTTCTAGAAGAAAACATAGGCAGTATGCTCTTCAGCATCGGTCTTAGCAACATATTTTCAAGCACCATGTCTGACCAGACAAGAGAAACAATAGGAAAAATAAAGAAATGGGACTACATCAAACTAAAATGCTTCTGTACAGCAAAGGAAACCATCAACAAAACGAAAAAACAACCTAACAATGGGAGAAGATATTTGCAAACCATACATCTGATAAGAGCTTAATCTCCAAAATATATAAAGAACTCATGTATCTCAACAACAAAAAAACTAACAACCCAATTAAAAAATGGGCAAAAGACCTGAACAGACATTTCTCCAAAGAAGATATACAGATGGCGAACAGGCACGTGAAAAGATGTTCAACATCATTAACTATCAGGGAAATGCAAATCAAAACTACAATGAGATATCCCCTCATACCCATCAGAATGGCTATAATTAACAAGACAGGAAACAACATGTGTTGGAGATGATATGGAGAGAAGGGAACTCTCATAAACTGCTTGTGGTAGTGCAAACTGGTGCAGCCACTATGGAAAACAGTTTGGAGATTCCTCAAAAAATTAAGGATAGAACTGCCATATGATCCAGCTATTCCACTGCTGGGTATTTATCCAAAGAATTTGAAAACACCAATGCATAAAGATGCATGCACCCCTGTGTTCATTGCAGCGTTATTCACAATAGCTAAGACTTGGAAGCAACCTAAGTGCCCATCAAGGGACAAATGGATAAAGAAGATGTGGTATATATACACAATGGGATACTACTCAGCCATAAGAAACGATGAAATCCAGCCATTTGTGACAACATGGATGGACATTGAGGGTATTATGCAAAGTGAAATAAGTCAGAAGGAGAAGGTCAAATACCGTATGATCTCACTCATTAAGTAGTAGATAATAACAACAACAAACAACCACATAGAGACAGAGATTGGATTGGTGGTTACCAGAGGGGGAGGAGGGAGGGCGGAGGGTGAAAGGGATAATTCGGCACATGTGTGTGGTGATGGGTTGTAATTAATATTTTGGTGGTGAACATGATGTAATCTATGCAGAAATAGAAGTATAATGATGTACACCTGAAATTTATGCAATGTTATAAACCAATGTTCCTGCTATAAACAAAAAATTAATTTAAAAAATGAAGTCTCACAAAGAATACAGACACAGAGACAGACATGCACCGATATGTGTGTGTGTGTGTGTGTGTGTGTATCTATATTCAGGTGTTCCCTGAAGCACTCCACAGAACGATAGGATCCTACGAGTACACTTTGAAATCCACTGATCTAGGCCAGCATGCTCATCTCATTGTTAATGGAACCGGGACTCAGGGAGGGCAACGTCTTGACCAGCCAGGGTTCCTCAGAGATTCAATGACAGAGTCAGGCCTAGTTCCTAATCCTTTCTAACTCCTTTCTTCTCCTTTCTCTGCCTCTATCCCTAAGCTCTGATTCAGTCTTCATCCATTTCCAAGAATCCTCACTGCTAGAATGTAAACGTTCTTATTTCCAGTGGAGTAGTTGGATTTTACAATGGCAAAGTGACAAAATACAACTTATTAAAGGCCAATTGATGCTGAGGAACAATCAAATGGAATGAATATGCACAGGGAAAAAGGATAACGGTCTCTCAAGGGTTCTGGAGAAATTATATAAACAGCCTGAGCAGTAGAACTCTCCCCAGCACACTACCCAGAGTCCTTTATGCAAGCTTTACTTTTATGATGACCCTCATACATTCTGTTGCCTCAATTGCGTAAAAATATTTCAGCAATGTAAAAACTCTGTTGATGGGAAGAGGAGGCTAAATAATTCATGGGTACTTCAGTTGAACTGTCAGTCTCGACAAGGGCCTTGGGCTGGACTTCTGGTAATAGGCTCTTCTTGGAATCCCAAGAATATGCTGGCTTTGTTTTCTCCAAAGAGGTTTCATTTGCTGCTCTGTGTGCCTCCTCCTCAACTTCTCAGCCTGTTGCTAAGCACATCTACTTTCTCACTCTTTCCTTCTAGTTCTCGCTTTCTCCCTTCACTTTCCAAATTACAGAACTGTATCTTGGCCTTTAGCCAAGCATGCAACTTGATCTTGCATTACAAGATCACAGAATGTCAGTGCTATAGTCCTTAACATTCATCCTGATCATTTTATAGGTTGGGAAACTGAGATTCTAGAGCAGTCAAGTAGGTTTCATGAAGGCAAACAATGAAAAGGTGGCAGACCTGGAACTGCAACACAAGTCTCCTAGCTCTAAACCTATTGCTCTTTCTATTTTCCACTAAACCATGTGGGGAAGGAAATGGAGGACTAAAATAGGGAATTTAGAGACAGAATGGGAGCCTGCCTGTGATCAATCCCCCTTCTCATGAGAATTCGCCTTTCCTTTCAACACTTCCCTTCCAAAGTGTCTTGGACCCTACCCACTATCTGATTATATCATATGGTGTAGTGGAAAGACTTCTGGGGTTCTGGCTCTGCAACTAACTTCTTATGTGACTTTAAGCCACTCTCTTCTTCTCTGTGGAACTCAACTTACCCATCTGTAAAATAAGGAGATCTGGGTGGATTATCTCTTTGGTTCTCCATTTCCAACTAGTTGGGAGGGTTAATATGTGTAGAGTACGATCTATGAAGTCAGATAAATCGAGTTCACTTCTTGGTTCCACTACTCATGAGATGAATGATATTGAGAGCTCTGAGCTTTCTTTTCCTTATAGGTCTTCTGTAAAGATAAAGTGAAGTAATATACATATAATAAGACAGAGAAAATTGAAGTCGCCAGAACTCCTCTCATAGAGGACATTGTAGCAACTAGCACAGATTGCTAGTTTGCTATTCAGGAGCCATTTCTCTTCTTCATCCTTACCAACACAGTGATGGTTTTATTTGGGGCTGCAATCTGTCCGCTTAAAATAACACTACATTTCTCAATCTCCCTTTAAGTTAAGGGTGGCCATGTGACACAGTTCTGTCCAATACGATATAAGCAGAAATTGTTGAGTGAGGCATCCCTGAAGGCTCCTTAAAAGGAGTTAATACATAGACTTTTGTCTTCTCCCCCTTTTTTCTCCCTTCCCAGAACACAGATGTTATGGCCGGCACTCTGGCAAACATATTGAGAATGTCAGAGCAAGGAATGTTCCTTAAGGAAGCAGAATGCAAAGCTAGAAGTTGCTTGGGTCCTGATAATATTGTGAAGCTGACATACCAGCCCTAGCCTGACTTCTCTTGGACTAATTTTATGCAGGAGAAAAACAACTCCTTGTCTTGTGTAAGCCAACATTATATTTTGTGTTTTTTTGTGACATGCTGATATGTAATTCTAATATCATGTGTTTGGGAGAAATACTTTGATAATATGCTTGGTGGAGTGGAGTCTGAGCCTCCTAAGTGTGTGCTGAAGTGAAAATACATGATCCATCCATACAGGGATGATAGGTTCTATTAACCTCAGAGTCTTTTTTCTGAGCTTTGAGATGAGTAGAGTGTTCAGGTTTAGGGGTAGAACAGAATTACTTTGCATATTACACAATAAAAGAGCATATGAGCACTGAGCACTGTGCTGGGAAAGGAAAAAAAGGGAGAGAGGTGAGGGAGAAACTTATGGCTAAGCAGAGAGAAAAATGAATATGAGAGATTAAATGTTGTCATTGTTGGTGACTTTTTAAGTCCTTTGCTGAGGTGTGTGTGATATAAACTCATTCTTTCATCTCTCCTACAAAATTTTCAGTAAAATTTTGTATTTGTCAATGATTTTTTTTTCTAAGAGGATTCTATGGGGAAAGGTGGAGCTTAAAGAGGAAGATGAGATGTATATCTGCAAGTAAGCATAAAATCTCAACCCAACTGATGTTAAATAGTAAGTATTGTACAACTTTTCATAAAAAGAAGTCCTAGGTAAGGCAATCCAAAGTTTGGTAATTCAGTGGCTCTACAAATACAAAATCCCAGGTTCTTTCCACCTTCCCACTATCCCATTCCCAGTATGTCAGTTCTTCTCTGCGTTAGCTCCCTTCATTAATCAAGTTGGTGCCACTGTTTCAGGCATCAGGTTTAGAACCAACAACATCTAGCTCTCACCCAGTGGTGACTCTGCCCCCCAGGGGACATTTGGCAATGCTTGGAGACATTATTTAATTGTTACCATGTAGGGGGTTTGTTACTGGCATCTAGCTGTTATAGGCCATGGATGCTGCTAAACATTCTCTAATACACTAGACAGCTCCCGCCAACAAAGAATTATCTAGTCTCAAATGTCAGTGTGTAACCCAGCTGTTGAGGAACCCTGATCAAGCAGAAGAAAAGGAGCTATACCTTCCTTTATGCTTCTGAACAGACTTCTCAGGTCTCATTGGTCAAAATTGGGTTATAGCTCCATCCTTGCCACTCACTGGCAAGAACAATGAAACACCATTTTTGGTTTAGACAAATCAGGACCTACCACTGAACCCATTAGGGCTCTGACAGCAAGAAGGAGGAGGGAATTGCTAGTGGAGAGACAGTCAGCAATCTTGGCTACAATAGGGCAGCTATCTGGGTAACACATGTAATGTCCCAAGCACAGGGCTGGGCACATAAGAATTACTCAATGTTAATTTCTTAAAATGTTTACTTTAAAACAAGATGTAAGAGGGGCCGGCCCCATGGCGTAGCGGTTAAGTGTGCCCGCTCCGCTGCTGATGGCCCGGGTTCCAATCCCGGGTGCCTACCAACGCACCGCTTGCCAGGCCATGCTGTGGCAACGTCCCATATAAAGTGGAGGAAGATGGGCACGGATGTTAGCGCAGGGCCAGTCTTCCTCGGCAAAAAGAGGAGATTGGCATGGATGTTAGCTCAGGGCTGATCTTCCTCACAAAAAATAAATAAATAAATAAACCCTAAAAACTGAAAAAAAAAAAAGAAAACATGATGTAAGAAAATGGTATTCTTAAACCAAAGGAATGGTGCTTTCACAGCAGATTTCCATACTTCAGTATAAGAAGAAAGGAGAACTGATAGCTCAGAGCAGAAGGCCTTCCTCACAGCCCTCATATCAATCCACATATGTTTCCATAAGATAAGCACTGCTTGTCCCTCTATGCCCAGACAGCTCGGGGCATAGGAGAATGTAGGGGTTGCTTGATATTAGAGTACAAGGCATGATGCCTGTCTGCAAAGAGTTGACTAACATGATTCCTACCTGCTGGGGGAAAAGAGGCCAATTCCAGAGGTGCAGTCAGGAAGGTCAAGCACAATGGTAGAGGGGTGGAACATAATCATGGTTCAGTCAAAATTCAGCCAGGCAGACAACCCAACAGAAAGGAAGCAGGGCAGTGCCTATTACTTGGTGAGAGCCATTCACCATCCAGGAAGCCTGTCAGTGAGTGGCGGGCTGCAGACACAAGGTAATAAAGCATGGTAATTAAGAGAAGAGGCTTTGGAATCAGCCAGACCTGACTTCCAATTCTGCCTCTGTGTTTCCCTAGATGTGTAACTTCAGGAAATTACTAAACTTCTCTGAGCCTTGGAAGGGAGCCTTGTAAGAGGAGTAGAGGAAAGGAGATGGGTCTGACAGACATGGTGTTCTCTGGTTCTTTTAACATACTTAAGATAGATGATTGAAAGTTTTTTTCCAGTAAGTTCAGTGTCTGGGCCTCCACATGGACAGTTCTCACTGATTTTGTTCCCTGTATATAGGCCATATTTTCTTTTTTCTTTGTATGTCTTATAATTTTTATTGTGAAAAATGACATTTTAAATATATCGTGGCAACTCTAGAAATCAGATTTTCCCTACTCAGGATTTGTTCTTGTTCTTGTTTGTTGTGGTGGTTGTTTGTTTAGTGACTTTTTTGAACTAATTTTGTATTCTTTGTTCTTGGGCCACTGAAGTCTCTGTTTGGTTAGATTAGCGGTCAGCTAGTTATTGAACAAAGACTTCCTTAAATGTGTAGAATCAATGAGTCTCCAAGTCTTTGCCAAGAGGCTCTACATATGTGTTGGAATATGCCTTCAACACTCAGCCAGGCAGTTGACAATTGTACCTTAGCCTTCACTTCTTGTTTGAGCAAAGACTCAATGTTAGCCAGAGGTGAGAGACTGGGGCCTTCTCTGGTTTCCCTAAGCATGCACACAGCCCTGGACATACACACAGCCCTAGACATGTGTGTGGCCTTCTAGAGTGCAAGGAATATGTCATAGCTTTTAAAAGCCCTTATGGGTGATTCATTCACCAGCTTTTCCTTGAAGATTTTTGGTTAGCCTATTGTTGGCCTCAAGTATTATCCATCTCCTCAGGCAGCAGAGAAATTAAATTGTCTCTAAATATTTTTGACTAATGCCCCCAGGGAAAAGTCTTTTCACACTGGGCAAGTTTGAGTCAGTTCAGGTAAAGATATCCTTGCAAGTGGGATCTTTCAGGGAACCACAAGACAGGTCAAATAATGACAGTTCTCTGGGAATGAGGCTTTGAAGGAGCTCATACCCCATTCCCCCTCCAGTGGCTGGAAGCCTGTTGGCTTTCACTGTTATTGCAGGCTGTTGGTTTTTAAGGCTACCACAGAGCTGGAAAGAGAGGAATGGGAATAGGCCAACTCAAACTGCTGCAAAGCTCACTGTTCTTACTGAGACTCATCTATTTTTCTTGAATAAATGCTCCCCAGACTGCTGCAAGTCTTTAGTTAATTTCCAGAGTTCTGGAAAAGTTGAAGCTGACAATTTTGCCAGTTTTCTCATTGATTTTTTGGAGGAGAGAAATTTCAGAGGTACATAATCTGTAATTTTTCTGAACATCCAAGAAATAGTTTTTATACTTTAAAACTCTAATTATTTATGTATTGGCATCTATATTATATTTATCCTCCCTCCTTCTTATCTTAATGGCAGTTATCTTGAAGCCCTCTGAAACAACTTGATCTTTGGTGCTAGGCTGGCTACCATTGTCTGACTGAAAATTCTTAAGAGGATTTTCTTGAGAAAGGTTTGGGGGACACATGCTTATCTCCTACTGTGGCTGTCTCTTCAGAGTCACCACTTAAATAAGCTTAAGTTTTTCTCTTTCATTGGACATTTTGCTAAATGTGACAAGAAGCAGCTAACACATACCAATGAGATGTTTTACAACCAATACCACTATACTTAGAGACTCTGTTAGAACATGATCTGGCTTACAAGGAATCACCAGTAATATAATTAACAAATGTTTTGCCATGGTATAACTAGGGTTACCAGCTTTCTATTTGTGCTCTCTCTGCACGCCACTCGTATGCTAAATACTGTTGCAATGCCTCAATTCTGGTACCAAATTCTGTATTATTTAATACACACGATTGGCTGATGTAACAAAAAGACCCCCAAAACATAATGTCTTAAAAAATAGAAGCTTATTTCTTATAAAATTAGGTCAGTGGTCCAGGGCTAGTATGGACACTTAATAGTGCTGGGCACTTTAATTATGAACAATTTGAAGACCCAGGCTCTTTCTATATATTCTTCCATTCTTAAAAATGCCCAAATATTCATATTATGGTTACAATGGTTGATCCAGCTCCTATCATCACTCCTGCATTTCAGCCATCAGGAGGAGGAAAGAGGAAGAAGGAGGGGAATACCCTTTCCTTTAAAAGAGGATCTGGTCATTGCACATATTGCTTTGGCTCACAGCCTATTGGCCAGAATGTAGTCAGAGAGCTACATCCAGCTGAAAAGAAGGCTGAGAAATGTAGCCTTTATATTGGGCAGCCACTTGCCCAGCTAAAATTTGGAGGTTCTATTAATAAAGGAGAAAGGGGAGAATTGATATTGGAAGATAACTAGCAGTCTGCATACACTTCACGAAGTATCAAGATCCTGTTTTCTCTCTTGTGTCAAGGGAAGTTTGTGTTCCTGGGCAAAAAGAGAAGTTATCTGCAGAGAACTTACCTTCCTGGTTTTCATCATTCTCTATGCTTTGAGGTGGGAAAGGATTTTCTTAGGGGAGGTGGGGAGTGAGACGAGTGGCTTATTCCGAGAAAGGTAAAAGCTGGAAGATAGAGAGAAACCCTCTTAGGCTAGGAAAGAGACGTAAGTGTGTGTTCACTTACATAGAGAGGATCCACACCTTGCTCACTGGCTGAGCCTTAGGATTGTTGCAGAAAATCATAGGGAAATAGGGGCATGGGCACTTTGGCAGGCTGGATCCTATATATAAAGATGCCCAGCCCTTGTAAGGTTTTCCATGCTCAGCCTGGCACAGGGACTTTGTGAGCTTGGAGCTTGAAGTTTTGCCAGCAATGATGGACTGAAGACTGAAATGCTTTAACCCCTTTTATAAATACCATGAAAACCTCCTGGATTCTTGTGATACCTTAGGGAGGAGGAAGGATCTTTCCAGCACTGAGGATGAATTTTCCATCACTCCAGAAGGATTCGATTTCAAGAGTATATGACCGGGCCGGCCCGTGGCTTAGCAGTTAAGTGCGCGCACTCCGCTGCTGGCGGCCCGGGTTCGGATCCCCGGGCCCGCACCGAAGCACCGCTTGTCAGGCCATGCTGAGGCCGCGTGCCACATACAGCAACTAGAAGGATGTGCAGCTATGCCATACAACTATCTACTGGGGCTTTGGGGGAAAAAATAAAATAAATAAAATTAAAAAAAAGAGTATATGACAGTTTTTGTACAGCTAAATATGTGGTATAAGATTCATACACTTCAGAATGAGGAGAGCTTCTGGAATGCATGGGGCCAGCAGACATTTCCAAGGGGAGGGATTGTGTCTCTTAGGAAACTCAAAACACAACAGAACTGTTAACAGGTCCAGTTACAAGGCCCAAACTAGGTCATAAAAAAAAAACAAGAGGGGCTTAAATCCCCTTTTATTACCTCTCTCAGAAGGTTTCTCCTGCATCCCACAGTACTTGGAGGAGCTGAAGGCTGGTTATACAGCTGAGGACAACCAGCTGCTCTCCATTTCCACAGAGCAAGACACAGAGGGAATAGACTAAAGCAACTGCTAAGATAGAGGTCAGGCACATGGAAATATTTGCTTTGGGGGAAGCACCCCAAGCGGTAAATGAGAGAACCAAGGAGGATTCTTAGTTTTTCACTCTGATCTCCCCACTCCAGTCCATCCACTAGAGTAGCATCATTTTAAAGATACAAATTACACCATTTTATGGTCTGACTTAAAACCTGCTATGGCTCCCAATTGCCCACAGAGTAAAGACCAACCTCCTTAACATAGAATACAAAATTGCCTATCATCTGACCCTGCTACTTCCCCAAAGTGTTCCCCGAACACCGCATGATATTTCCAATTTCTATGCCTTTATATATTCTTTTTATGTCCTTTATATATTAGTTAGTGTTCTTTGATTGTAAGCAGCCAAAGTAAGCTACAGCCTATTCACAACACAGCAGCCAGACTAATCCTATTAACATACAAGTCAAATCAGGTCATTCTTCTGCTCAAAACTCTCCGGTGGATCCCCAAATCTTTTAAGGGTCTACATGATCTTGTTCCTCTCTCCCTTGCTCACTTTGTTTTAGCCACACTGGTCTCCTTGCTATTTCTCAAACACATCAGGCATACTGCTGACTTAAGGCTCTTGCATGGACTATTCCCTATGCCTTAAACACCTTATTTAAATTGCAACCTGCCTTTCTCTCAGAGCTCCTGATCCCATTTACCCTGCTCTATGTTTTTCATTGCACATATCACCTTCTAGCATACATGATTCAGTTTATTGTTTTTGTCTTCTCCATACACTAGAATATAAGCACTATAAAGGCAGAGATATCTTTATGTTTTGTTCATTGACATATTTTGAGCTCTTGGAATAGTGACTGGCACATACCAGACTCTCAATAAATGTTTGTTGAATGTACTGCTGAAACAGATTTTATCTAGCTTAAACAAAAAAGGAATTCCCTTGAATGGTATGAGATAGCTCACAAAAATGAAGGAATAGTTGAAGGCTGTTTATTCTGTGATGAATCAGCTCCAACTCTTATGTCCTTGCTTCAGATATTCATTATTCAAAATTCAGAGAACATGCATGCAATCTACCTAGCTTAGGTCATTTTCCCGTTCCTTAACTGGAAAAGGGCAGGGCACATTTTTTGACAACCCCACCAAATTGTATCCAATGGGAGCTGCGTATCTCCCCCACAAGTAAAGTTGGGGTATTCTCACTAGAAGAAAGGGCAGTGTTTTTTGGGCAGCAAGTACAACAAATGTCTACTCTTCTCTTCTTGGAATGCCCTTCTCCACCTTCTCCTCCTGGTGAATTTCTATTTAGCCTTCAAGTCCTCTTCTCACCCTACCCAACCCCTCCAACTTTCAGCAAGTTGATTTAGCTTCATACTTCATTGGGAAAATAGAAATAATCCTATGGGAGTTCCTACATCTTATAATTATGAAATCCGCAAATCTATCTTCATCATGCAACCACCTTCTACCTTCTCCTTTTCCCCGTATATCACAACAGATGAAGTATACCTTGTCTTAAAGGTCAATCCCTTTGCAATTCCTGTTGGACCCCACATCCTTCCAACTCATTCAAGACTCCATATATTTGGTTATTCACTCATTTGCCTACATTATCAACCTCTCCCACTCTACTTGATCATTGATTATTCCTATAAGCATAACATTATTTGGTATCTCCCATATTAAAAACAAAACAGAACCAAAAAAAAAAAACCTTCATCTTATACCTCTTTAGATACCTATCTCATTTCTTTGCTCCAAGTCAAAGCCAAACTTCTTGAAAGGGTTGTTTACCCCTGCTCCAATCATATTTCTACCCCTATCACCCACTGATACTACTCTTGTCAAGGTCACTAATGATTTTCAAGTCGATAAGTTCAATGGACACTTTGCTATCCTCATCTGACTTGACATCTCAGCAGCGTTTAGCACAGGTGGCTACCCCCTTCCTTCTTGGAAATAGTTTCTTCTCTTGTCTTCTGAAACACTCCTCCCTTGGCTTCACCCCCATCACTCTGGTCACTCATTCTCAACATTTTCTGACTTCTCCATCTCTTCCCTGGGTTCTTAAGGGCTTGATTTCCTAGTATGGCTCCTTCTCTTCTCTTTTTACATGTTCTCCCTAGGTGCTCTCATTCATTCAGTGGCCTTATAAATGCCATCTGTAGGTAAAAAACTCCTATATTTAAATCTCTAGCCCAGACTTCTTTTCAGACATTTGTATATCCAATTGCTTACTTGACACCTCCTCTTGAATGTCTTGCAAATGTCTTAGTCTTAACATGTTCCAAGCTGAACTCTTGATTACCACTACCCCCCCAAACTCTGTTATCTTCTGAATCTCAATAAATGGTACCACTATCCACTAGTTGCTCAAGGTAGAAATTTGGGAAACCTCCTTGATCTCTCCCTCTCTGTGTCCTCATTTTCCTTAGTAATTTCTTTTGATCCTGCTTACAAAATGTATGCCATATCCGTGCTCTTGTCTCCATTTCCACCACCACCATCTTATTCTAAGCTACCATCACCTCTTGCCTGAACTAATTGGTCTTGTTTCCTCTACTGCTCCCTGTATTTAATTGCCACACTATAGGCTGAATAAACTTTTACAAATATACATCGGATATTATTCCTCTGCCTTAACCCCATAATAATTTTCCATTGCACTTGGAATAAAATCCAAATTCTATACCTTGATTTACAATGTCCTTCATGATCTAACCCATGCTTACCCTTCCAGCTTAATTTCATACCAATCTCCCTCTAATTTATTCTGCTCCACTGGTCTTCAGCTCTTTGAACTCTTTCCAGCTTTAGGAATTTTGAACACACTGTTTACTCTTTCTTGGAATGCTATTTCTCAAAATCTTTGCCCCTTTTTGTCCTTCAGGTCTCAGCTTAAAAGTTAAATCCTCTCCGAGGTTTCTCCTGAACACACAATCTGCAATCTTAACAAATTTCCTCTCCTCCACCACACCATTATTCTCTCAGTACTTGTTTATTTTTATAGAATCTCAAACTTTGTACATATGTTTTTACTTATTCATTTATTTACTTGTATATTCTCTGTCTCCACTACTAGACTATAAACTCCACAAGGGCAGGATATTTTGCCACTCACAAATATACCACAACTTTTGTAAACCTTCTGCCACATTGTAGGGACACAACAAATGCTTCTTGAAGAATTGAACTAAAAGATCAGTTCAAATGTCATCATGGCCCATATACCCAGGTGAGAGAGAGAAATTTCTAACTTTGTAGTCTAAGTGCCTTTCCTACCCTGACATGTTAAAACTTTGTAATTCCATTATTACATTCTGTTAAGTTTTACAGGCTCTTTGGTGTGAATCTATGTAGTTTTATTTATTCAAAAAAGAACTGACCCAGGAACTGTAGCTGCAGAAATATGGCTACTGGGTACACAGCTAGAGCTTCCCTGCTATTAGACGTCAACACACAAGCTAGAATAATTGATATTACTTTACCTTCTCTTTTAAAAAACAAGAAGAAAGCCCCCAAAAAGATAATCACCTACCATTTTTCTAGCCATGTACTGGCTGTACTCACATCTAGAATCTCTTTTACTCCTCAAATGTTTTCTATTCTCTGCAAAATGGAGTTTTATCTCTAGCTTCCCCTAATCAGTTAATTATCCTCTGGATAGAGTCCCACTCAGAAATTTATGGATCCAGTTTCTCAGGGAAAAGACATGGGGAATAAAATTCTTTATGTATTGGTTCTTCATAGAGACAGATAAACTGGATGGTGACTTATTCCAGCAGTCTGTGACCATGCCTGGTTAAGATAAAGCTATAGCAGCACATTGGAACTAGAATGCTTTTATCTGTAGTTCTCACCACAGTCTTCTGAGGTAGGCAGGCTGGGCCTTATCATCCCATTTTGCAGTAAAAGGAATTGAGGCCTAGGAATCATAAGGGACTCCAACAAGTGATAATAACTCCCATTTGTTAAGTCATGCACTCTGTTAGACACTTTATGTACATTACCTCATTTGAGCCTCACAACAATCCTAGAAGATGGGTACTATTAGCATCTCCATTCTACGGATTGGAAAACTGAGGCTCTGAAAAATGAAGTAACTTTCCCAAGGTCACACAGCTACTAAGCTGCTAAGCCAGGACATCAAGGTGTGCCTAACTCTAAGTCTCATGCTATTAAAATCACTCTGCTATTATAGAGGTTAAGATTGGAATTCAGATTTCCATCCTGCCAAATCCAGTGCTCAACCTTTCCTCTCATACTATACCGGTCGCTTTATCCCCATTCCAGAGGAAGTGCAGGGCCAGCTTTCTATTATTTCTCTCCCACTCACGAGCTCATCTGTTGCCCTCCACTTGCAAGTAGGGGGGAGTGATCTCTTCTTCATATTGTTGCCAATTCTTTATTTTGTTGCTGGGAGTGTAAAATATTTTTCAGTTATGAGCCTTTGATCTTAAGCTTCTGAATGGTCAGTCTCAGGGAGAGGTGTGGGGAGCTGGTAACAATACGGAGGACATAGGATCATTCAGGACCATTCACTGGACCAGAAAGGCAGTGGCCCTCAGGCAGGAGAGCAAGAGCTTTCAAACTCTGGGGCAGACATAGAGATTAGGAGGAAGAAGATTTAAAGTCAGACTGGATCAGGTCATCCTACCAAGAAAAAGAAAAACAAGGCCAACCCACCAACAAAGCAGTCAATAAAATGAGTCTTGGACTCTACACAATCCCATTCAAGACAATTATTTCACCCTCCCACTTCACTCTTTCCATCTTTTTTCCTGACTCCCTTACGGAGACTACCAGCTTCTGATCATTTGGCTTTTCCTCTAGTCCCTGGCCTATGCTCATTTATCGAATTTTTTCCAGTTTTATTGCGATATAATTGACATACATCACTGTATAAGTTTAAGGTATACAGCACAATGGTCTGACTTACATATATTGTGAAATGTTTATCACAATAGGTTTAGTTAACATCTGTTAACTCATATTGATACAAAAAAAAGAATAGAAAAAAAGCTTTTTTCCTTGTGATGAGAATTCTTAAGACCTACTCTCTTAACTTTCAAATATACCATACAGCAGTGCTAACTATACTCATTGTGTTGTGATTACATCCCTAGTACTTATTTATCTTGTAACTGAAAAGTGTACCTTTTGAATGCCTTCATCCAATTCTCCCTACCTCTACCCACCACTGCCAGCAACTACAACTCTGACCTCTTTTTATAAGAGTTTAGTTTTTTTCAACTCCACATACAAGTGAGATCATAGAGTGTTTGCTCTTCTCTGTCTGACTTACTTCATTTAGCACAATATCCTCAATGTCCATCCATGTTGCTGAAAATGGCAAGATTTCCTTTTTTATATAGCTGAATAATATTCCATTATACATATATGAAAACTTCTTTATCCATTCATTTATTGGTGGACACTTAGGTTGTTTCCGTTATAAATAATACTGCTATGAACATAGGGGTGTAGATATCTCTTTAACATAGTGCTTTCATTTCCTTAGACTATATACCCAGAAATGGAGTTGGTGGATCTTATGGTAGTTTTATTTTTAATTTTTTGAGGTGTCTCCATACTGTTTTCCATATTTGCTGTGCCAATTTACAATTTCACCAGGTTCCCTTTCCTCCACATGCTCGCCAGCATTTGTTACCTCTTGTCATTTTGATAATAGCCATTCTGACAGGTGTGAAGTGATATTTCATTGTGGTTTTGATTTGCATTTCCCTTATGATTAGTGATGTTGAACACTTTTTCGTGTACCTGTTGGCCATTTGTATGTGTTTTTTGGAAAAGTGTCTATTTGGGTCCTTTATCCATTTTTTAATTGGATTATTATTATAATTATTTTTTTGCTGAGTTGTATGAGTTCTTTGTATATTTTGGATATTAACCCGTTATCAGATATATAGTCTCCAAATATTTTTCCCATCTGTAGGTTATCTTTTCATTTCATTGATTATGTCTTTTGCTGTGCAAAAGCTTTTTAGTTTGTTGAAGTACCACTTGTTTGTTTTTTATTTTGTTTCTTGTGCTTTAGGTGTCATATACAAAAAGTCATTGTCAAGACCCATGTCAAAGAGACTGTTTCCTGTGTTTTCTTTTCTTTTTTTGCTAGGAAAGATTTTCCCTGAGCTAATACCCATGCCAATCTTCTTCATTTTCTTCCCTCCCCAAAACCCCAGTACATAGTTGTATATTCTAGTTGTAAGTCCTTCTATTTCTTCTATCTGAGCTGCCACCACAGCATGGCTACTGACAGATGAGAGGTGTGGTTTTGCACCTGGGAACCCAACCCAAGCCACCAAAGTGGAGTGTGTCAAACTTTAACTGCTAGGCCATCAGGGCTGGCTCCCTTGTGTTTTCTTATAGGAGTTTTATTGTTTCCGCTATTACATTTACATCTTAAACCATTTCGAGTTAAATATTGTGAGTGGTATAAGATAGGGTTCTAGTTTCATTCTTTACATGTGAATATCCCATTTTCCCATTATGATTTACTGATAAGACTGTCTTTTCTGCATTGATCATTTTTATCTCTCTCAAATATTAGTTCACTATATACACATGGGTTTATTTCTGAGCTGTCAATTCTGTTCCATTCATTTATATGTCTGTTTTTATGCCAGTACCATACTGTTTTGATTACTACAGCTCTATAGTATGGTTTGAAATCAGGAAGTGTGATGCCTCCCACTTAGTTCTCCTTTCTCAGAATTGCTTTGGCTATTTGGGGTCTTTTGTCTTTCCACATAAATTTTAGGATTTTTCTTTTCTACTTCTGTAAAAAATGCCATTGAAATCTAGATAAAGATTGCATTGAATTGAACCTATAGATGGCTTTGGGTAGCATGGACATTTTAACAATATTAATTTTCCAATCCATGAACATGGAATACCTTTCCATTTATTTGTATCTTCTTGGATTTCTTTCATCAATGTCTTGTAGTATTTAGTGTAAAGATCTTTCACCTCTTTGATTAAATTTATTCCTAAGTATTTTATTGTTTTTGATGTTATTGTAAATTGGATTGTTTTCATTATTTTCCTGATAATTTGTTGTTAGCATATAGAAACACTACTGATTTTTGTATGTTAATTTTGTATTCTGCAACTACTAAATTTGTTGATTAGATCTAACAGTTTTTTTGTGGAGTCTTTAAGATTTTCTATATATAAAATCATGTCATCTGCAAATAGAGCTAATTTTACTTCCTCCTTTCCAATTCTGATGCCTTTTAGTTCTTTTTCTTGCCAGATTGCTCTGGCTACAACTTCAAGAACTATGTTTAGGGCCGGCCCCGTGGCTTGGCGGTTAAGTGTGCGCACTCCGCTACTGGTGGCCCGGGTTCGCATTCTGGGTGAGCACCGACGCACCGCTTCTCTGGCCATGCTGAGGCCGCGTCCCACATACAGCAACTAGAAGGATGTGCAACTATGACATACAACTATCTACTGGGGGGCTTTGGGGGGAAAAAAGGAGGAGGATTAGGCAATGGATGTTAGCTCAGAGCCGGTCTTCCTCAGCAAAAAGAGGAGGATTAGCACAGATGTTAGCTCAGGGCTGATCTTCCTCACAAAAAAAAAAAAAAAAGAAGCAGTCACGCTTACAGATTTAGGAAAAAAAAAAAAGCACTATGTTTAATAGGAGTGGTGTGAGTGGGCATCCTTGTCTTGTGCCTGATCTTAAAAGAAAAGCTATCAACCTTTCACCATAGAGTATGGCGTTAGCTGTGGGCTTGTAATATATGGCCTTTATTATGTTGAGATATGTTTCTTATAGATCTAATCTGTTAAGAGTTTTTCTCATGAACAAATATTGAACCTTGTCAAATGCTTTTTCTGTGTCTATTGAGATGATCATATAATTTTTTCTTCCATTCTATTAATGTGATGTATCATATTTACTGATTTGCATATGTTGAACAATCCTTTCATCCCAGGGATGAATCCTACTTGATCATGGTGCATGATCCTTTTAATGTGCTACTGAATTAGATTTGCTAGTATTTTATAGAGAATTTTTACATCTATATTCATCAGGGATATTGGCCTATAATTTTCTTTTCTTGTAGTGTCCTCTTTTGACTTTGGTATCAGGTTAATGCTAGTCTTGCAAAATGAGTTTGGAAGTATTCCCTCATCTTCAAATTTTGAAGAGTTTGAGAAGGATTAGTGTTAATTATTCTTTTAATGTTTGGTAAAATTCACCAGTGAAGCCATCTGGTCCTGGGCTTTTCTTCATTGGGAGATTTTTGATTACTGATTCAATCTCCTTACTAATAATCAGTCTATTCAGATTTTCTATTTTTTCCTGATTCAGTCTTGGTAGATTGTATGTTTCTAAAATTTTTCCATTTCGTCTAGGCTGTCCAGTTTTTTGGCATGTAGTCATTCATAGTAGCCTCTTATGATCCTTTGTATTTCTGTGGTGTCAGTTGTAATGTCTCCTTTGTCATTTACAATTTTGTTGATTTGAGTCCTCTCTCTGTTTTCTTTGGTTAGTCTAGGTAAAGGTTTGTCAATTTTGTCTACCTTCTCAAAGAAACAAATCTTAGTTTTGTTAATCTTTTCTATCATTTTCCTATTTAACTCTGCTCTAATCTTTATTATTCCCTTCCTTCTGCTAACTTTAGGCTCAGTTTTCACTTTTTCTAGTATGTTGAGTTGTGGACGGAGGTTGTTTATTTGAAACCTTTCTTATTTCCTTATATAGGCATTTATTGCTATGAACTTTCCACTTAAGACTGCGTTTGCTGCATCCCATAAGTTTTGGTATGCTGTGTTTTCATTTTTATTTGTCTCAAGATACTTTTTCATTTCCTCTTAAATTTCTTCGTTGGTCCATTGGTTGTCCAGGAGAGTGCTATTTAATTTCCATGTATTCACGAGTTTTCCAGTTTTCCCCATTATTGATTGCTAGTTTCATACTATTGTGGTTAGAGAAGATACTTGTTATGATTCAATCTTCTTGAATTTGCTAAGGCTTGTTTTATGGCCTAACATATGATCTATCCTAGAAAATGATCCATTTGTGCTTGAGAAGAATATGTATTCTGCTATTGTCAAATAGAATGTTCTGTATCTATCTGTTAGGTCCATTTGGTCTACAGTGTTGTCCAAATCTGCTGTTTCCTTATTGATTCTCTGTCTGGATGATCTATCAATTGTTGAGAGTGCAGTATTAAAGTCCCAAACTGTTATTGTATTGTTGTTTATTCCTCCTATTAGCTCTGTTAGTTTTTTCTTTATATATTTACATATTCCAATGTTGGGTGCATAAATGTTTACAATTATTATATATTCTTGATGGATTGACCCCATTCTCATTATATAATGACCTTCTTTGTCTTTTTTATCATTTTTAAAATCTATTTTCTCTAGTATAAGTACAGCTACCCTGCCTTTTTTTGTTACCATTTGCTTGAAATATCTTTTTCCATTTCTTTATTCTCAGTCTATATGTGTCTTTAAGGCTAAAGTGAATCTGCTTTAAGGAACATATCATTGGATCTTGTTTTTCTTTTTAACCCATTCAACAGTTCTATGTCTTTTGATTGGAGAATTTAATCTATTCACATTTAAAGTAATTATTGATAAGTAAGAACTTACTATTGTCATTTTGTTAATTGTTTTCTGGCTGTTTTCTAGATCCCTTGTTCCTTGTTTTATCCTGCTGTCTTTCTTGTTTGTGATTTGATGTCTTTTTCTTTGATTTCTTTATCATGATCTTTTGTGTTCTTACTACTGGTTTTTCCCTTATGGCCACCATGAGGCTTACATAAAATATCTTAAAATATAACACCCTATTTTAAATTGATAACAACACTAATTCAAAGCATTCCTACAGTTTACACTTTTATTTCTTTGCCCCCTCACTTTTAGGTTATAGATGTTATGATTTACATATTTTTATTGTGTAGCCAATAACAGATTATTGTAGTTATTTTTATTTTTACTACATTTATTTTTTAACTTTTAAACTAGAGTTGTAAGTGAATTACACACCATTACCATATTACAGAATCTAACTTTGACTATATATTTACCATTACTAGTGAGTTTTATGCCACCTTTTTATGTTTTTATGATATTAATTAGCATTTGTTTAGTTCCACTCAAAGAACTCCCTTTAGCACTTCTTGTAAGGCAGGTCTAGTGGTAATGAACTCCTTCAGCTTTTGTTTGTTTAGGAAAGTATTTATCACTCCTTCATTTCTGAAGGCCAGATTTGCTGGGTATAGAATTCATAGTTGATACTTTTTTCTTTCAATATTTTGAATGTATCATTCCATTATCTCCTGGCATGAAAAGTTTGTTGAGAAATCCACCTTTGGTCTTATAGGGGTTCCCTTGTATGTAACTCCTCTCTTTTCTCATGCTGCTTTCAAAATTCTTTCTTTGTCTTTGACTGTTGACAATTTAATTATAATGTGTCTCAGTGTAGCCTTTTCACATTCAAACTATTTGGGGTGTTTTGGGCCTCATGGATCTGGATGTCCATTTATCTCCCCAGGTTAGGGAAAATTTCAGCTATTATTGTTTTAAATATACTTTCTGTCCCTTTCTCTTTCTTTTCTCCTTCTTGAATTCCTAGAACATGGATATTGTTTCTTTTTATTGTGTCCCTTATGTCTCACAGGATTTCTTCACTCTTTTTTCGTTATTTTTTATTGTTGCTCCTCTGACTGGATAAATTTCTAATATCCTGTGGCTAGGTCACTGATTCTTTCTCTGCAAGGTCAAGTCTGCTTTTGAAACTGGTCTATTGAGTTCTTCAGTTCAGTCATTGTATTTTTCAAGTCCCAGATTTCTGTTTGGGTTTTTTTAATGATGATTTCTATTTCTTTGTTGAGCTTCTCATTTTGTTCATGCATTGTTTTCCCAATTTCATTTAGTTGTCTATCTGTGTATTCTTGTACTTCACTAAACTTCTTTATGAAAATTATTCTGAATTCTTTGTCTGACAGTTTATAGATCTCCATTGTTTTAGAGTCAACTATTGGAGCTTTTTTAGTTTCCTTTGATGGTATCATGTTTACCTTATTTTTCATGATCTTTGATTCCTTACATTGGTATCTGCACATTGAGTAAGTGGTCTCCTCTACCAGACTTCACAAATTTACTTTGGCAGAGACACTTCTTTACCAATTAGCTAAATTTGGATTTCTGGATGTGTCCACGGATAATATCCTTGAGCAGGTGGGACTTGCTAACAGAGTCTATTTTTGGGTGAGGCCACTGCCTGAGTTCTGAGTTTGGGGGACATGCCACTGGCTGAGGATAGTTGCGTAGGACTGCTGGCTGGCTTGGTTCCCTACACAAATGAAGCTGTAGGATGGGCTCTGTGGTTGCCGGGGTTCTCTGGTCAGGCTTACCAGATGGTTGGGACTGAGTACCATACTCACTAGTATGCAGGGATATGAATTAGCTTCCCTTCTCTGGCTGAGAAGCAGAATGGGCTTCAGGGCCTACACAGCTCATTGTTTGGAGACCAAAATAAGACAAGACTGTGCACTGAATTCCCTGGCCAGACAGGCCCACTGGTTTTGCTCTGCACTTGGGGAAAGCTATGGGCTATGCACTCTGTTCAAGTGCCCCTGTAAGCAGAGCTGTTGGATGGAGTATATAGCTACCCACGTGCTCTGGTTAGGTCCCCTGGTGAGGCAGGCTGAAGGCTATATTCAGAAATTATGGGGGTAAGAAATAGTTTCCTTGCATAGGCAGAGCAGTAGAACTGGCTCCAAGTCCAGCAAGGCTCTTTGTTTGCAGTCTTAACTCAAGGTTACCCATGCCTCAAGTTCCGTGGCCAAATAGGGCCACTGAATTTGCTCTGCTGATGATCAGCTCTGCTTGCTGGACTCTGCTCATGCATTTATGGGCTATGCAGCTTTCCAGGTATTCCAACCAGGCTTTCTGGTTGGGTGGCACCAGGAGCTACACTCAGCAGTGGACTGGGGGCAGACTAGGCTACAGAGCTGGCAAGACTCTTGAAGACTTGAATCAGGCAGATCTATACACCACCATGTTCCCTGCCAAGATCCAACTGCTGGTTTTTGCAAACCTCTCCCCTGTTCTCTGTCACAATCAGATTCTCAGTGGTCAAGTCCCACAGATTCCTCTGCAATCCCCATGGGGCAAGACCAGAGTAGGGGATCCCAAGAAATGACTTACAATGCTGGGGGAGCTTGGTGTCCACCCTGGACTCTCTTTTTCCACTGAAGGAACCAGCAAGGTGCTGCCCTGGCCTGGGGGGGGCAACATGGTCAGCATGTAGCCACTCCTCTTACCCTTTTAATGTGGTCTTTCTTGGTCTCCAGGGTGCCTCAGCCTCACCTCCATGTTCTAGGATTTTCTTAGTGGTATCTTGCCCATGAATAGTTGTTAGTTCTTCTTGTGAGGGGGAGCAAAGTCAGGAATTACCTATGTTGCCGTCTTGGTGATGTCACTCTCATTCATTGAATTTGATGAAAGAATGTCTTCCCAGATTTGACTGCTGACCATCCCCAAGATGAACCTTGTGCTGCCTTTTCTGTGATTTTTCTCCCTGTGGCAGTTCTAGAGCCACCTTGGGCAAGCTATCTCTTCTCTGGGGACTCCAGACCAACATTTGGAGATTTCCATCCAAGGCTGTCTTGATTAAAAGGCTATAAAGAGCAGATCCATCAGCTACAATCAACAGGTGGAATCCAGTTTCACAAAGGGACAGCAGAGCCTTAACACAGGGAAGAGAATCTACATCAGGAAAATGAAAATTCCTTGAAAGATCTGGCCCCAGGTACAAAATCAGACTTCTGGGAAATGGATCCCTTGAGGCCTCCCAAAGTAAGTGTAGCAGAAGATGGATGCCCAGTCAGTGAAGGCCATCTAGCCAGTCCCCAAATGAGAGGAGCTTCTCTGCTAGAGGAAGGAGTAGTCTTGGAGCCAGCACAGTTGCAGGACCAGAAGGTGTCACATGCCTCAGACTAAGGGAACTGCCTGGGAATTGGGGCTGATAACCTCAAGATCCAGAACGACAGCTGGCCTGAATTCACCTTGGGCTAAAGTCTGAACATCTTGGGCAACAATACAAATCAATTTCAATTTTGTGGTAAAGAATGAAAATTGGGGCTAGATGCCCTATAAGCTGTGAGCTTGGCTACATGTAGTGGCTAGATGAGAAACAAAAACTATGTTCTCTATTTTTGTAATTGTTTCCTCTTAAGTGTCCCTTTTGAAAAATTTCAACTCTGTTGTAGCTGAGCTAAGGGGAAAGGATTTGGCCACATTTCAACTGACCTAAGAGAGAGGAGAGATCAGATGTGGCCAAAGCTTTCTAGGTTCAGCAGGTTGAAAAAAGCTAGTGATCTTGGGCACAGAGGAAGGCACAAATCCAGGACAGGTACAGCTGGAGATAGATAGCTGTGAACATCAATTTCATCCTGTTCAGTATTTACCTTCCCACCTGGGTCCTTGGGAGCTGGTTTGTATAGCTCACTCCCTGGGCCCCATGGTCCACATACATCTTGTGTGTCCCTTTAGGGAGTATTTGGCAGAACCACCTCAATGTCAGGTCTTGGGCTCTCAAAGAATTATGGGATCTCAAATATCAGACTTGGGAGGGTTTGTAGCGATGAACTGGTTCAGTGTTTCTCAACCCTGACTTAATATCAGAATCTCCTGGAAGAGGGGTGAACCTTTAAAAGTCTCTTTGGCCCTAGCTTCAGAAATTCACATTTAATTGGTTATGCATGTATTATGTATTTATAAAAAAAATCCCCAGGTAATTCTAATGTGCAGGCAGGGTTGAGAAGCACTGATGTGGTCCAATCTTTTCATCGTATAGATGGGCAAACCGAGGCTCACAGAGGTGAAAAGAATTATCAAAGATGTCATAGCAAGCAAGTGAAAGAAGCTAGAATATAGGTCTTCTTATTCCTAATCCCATACTTTTTCTAGTATTCCACAATACTTCTTAATGTAGAAGGCTAGTATAGTTCTGAATTCCCTCTAAGCATCACACATATCTGGTTCTCCATGGCATAAAGCTTACCACTACTATTACATTCAAACTTCTTCACATACACCCCATATAACCCTAGACTCAGAGAATGATTGGAGAAATGTAGAGGGGTTGCTTCTTAAGCGAAGTGAAATATGCTTGTGTCTGACCACTCCCAACCCCAAAGAGCCCTTAATATCAGAACATGGGAAACTTGTTTTAAAAATAGAATAATTCTGGACATTTTTATCTGCTTTTTATGAGTATTTCCCTAAGTAATTAAATATGGCTGCAGAGTCTACCCATTTATAACTCTGATTTAATTAACTAATCTCAAATTATTATAAGCCTAGATGGTTTGCAATTGTTTTGCTATTACAAAACAGGGCTTCAATGAACATCCTTTCAGTTGAATTTTTGCCAACGTCTAAGATAATTTCTTAGTGAAAACTTTTTTAGGTAGAAAAGCAAACTATAAAAATACAAATGGTGAGAATATTTTTAAGCTCCAAATTGTCCTTTTGAAAGATTGTACTGATTTATACTGTCATGGAAAGCATGTAAAAATGATGAATTTCCCACATTCTGCCCAATACTGGGCTATTAATCTTTTTTACTCTTTACCAATCTGACAAAGAGAAAAATGGCAACTCATTTTTTTGTGTGTGAGGAATATCAGCCCTGAGCTAACATCCATGCTAATCCTCCTCTTTTTGCTGAGGAAGACTGGCTCTGAGCTAACATCTATAAATGGCAACTCATTTTAATTGCATTTATTAATATCATTTCTCATGTATTAGTGGCCATTTGTATTTCTTTTGGTTTCCCTGTTCCTGAACTTTGCCCATTGTGATAGACAAAATTCTAAAATGACCTCCAATATTCTCAACTTTGGTGTACATGCCCTCCCCTAGAGTGTGGGCAGAACCTGTGAATATGACGGGATAGTCACTCTTGATTAGGTTATGCTATATGGCAAAGGTGATGAGATAGTCAATCCCATGATTATGTTATGCTATGTAAGACTGACATAGCATACTGGAAAGGAATTCTCCTTCTGGCTTTGAAGAAGTTAACTACCATGTTGTGAGAGGGCCACAAGGCTTGCACCTGACGGTGGCCTCTAGGAGCAGAGAGAGACCCCTCCCCAGTTGACAGTCAGCAAGAAAATGGGTACTCAGTTCTACAACCACAAGGAAATGAATTCTGTCAATAACCTCCATGAGCTTGGAAGAAGACCCTGAGCTCCAGTGGAAGTGATATTCTGGGACTTCAAAAGCTAAGTTATAAGAAGCCTTGCAGCTTCCATCTGGCTTTTTTGCAATGCTCTCTTTTGTGACTCTTTTTTCAAACCCAGCCTCCAGGCTGTGAGAAGTCCAAGCCACATAGATAAACCACTTGTAGGCACTCTTGATGACAGCCTCCGCTGTTCCAGCATCAACTACCAGTCATACAAGTAAGTCATCTTGGACATTCTAGTCTCACTGAGCTCCCAGCTGATTGACACTCCAGCCGATAGCACCTGTAGGAGGAGAACTACTCAGCTGATCCTGCAGAATTACAAGACATTATAAGAATAATTCTTGTGTTAAGCCACTAAATTTTGTGATTTGTTATGCAACAGATAACAGGAATAGAAATTGTCCTTGAAGTGGGTTTTAACCAATGCAAACATATGCCTATTGAATTTGTTAAATACAGCAATAGATAACTAGAACATATATGAATACATTTAATCCTGTTAACCATATGGAATAAGTACTATTACTATCCCTATTTTACAAATGAGAAAAGGAAATGATAAGTGATTTGTCCAAGATCACAGTGTTAGTAAGTGACCAAACCATAATTCAAATTCAGATACTTTGACTCCAGAGTCCATATTCCTAGCCAATATGTTATCCTGCTGCTTATGAACACAAATGGAAAAAATCTAAATAAAATATTGGCAAATTAAGTACAGGAGCATATTAAAAGAATAACAGCATAACCTAAGTGGGGTTTATCTCAGCAATGCAAGGATGGCACAGTAGAAAGCCTATCATTAACAAATTAAAGACAAAATATCATATAATCATCTCAAAAGATGTGGAAAAAGTGGTTGGTAAAAATCTCACATCCATTATTTCACGGAAAAACTTTTGGCAATCTAGTATGATCACAGAACTTCCTTAGGTTGAAAAAACGTCCTTAAGTAACTTGAAGGACATATAAAGCATAAAGTTGAAATAATGAAATTAATTTCATTAAAGTCAGGGAAGAATATCTAAACAAAACTACAGCAAAGACAAATCTTAGTGATGAAACATTAGATGCATATCCATCAATGTCATGAAGAAGACCAAGACACCCACTATCACCACTTCTACACAACATTAATCTGAAGGTTTTAGCCAGCAAAATAACACAAGATAACAAAATAAGAGATAAAAAGTTTATAAAAGAAGAAAGATGTGTTCTAAAAGAAACAACTATCACATTAAGAAATGACTGAGCCACAAAATATAAAAATTAATAGCTTTCCTACAAATCATTCATCACCAATTAAAAATTTAACAACGTAAGTTATAATCACAATAACAACATAAAGATAAAGTACTTAGAAATAAGCATAAGAAGAAATACTCATGTCCTTTATAGAGAAAACTATGAAATTTTTACTGATAGACATAAAGATGACCTAAATTAACGGAGAGATAGACCATATTCATGAATGGAAAACTAATATTGTAAAATTATTCTATATTTACATTAAATCAAATTTGTTAATTGTTTCAAACACTTTCATGCTGTATATATTTGGACTACTTGCTCTGAAAATTTTAAAACTTGATATTTGTACAAGTTTCATAAATCTTTGATGAATGATAGAAAATTAGATTTAGTCTCTGTTTATAGGGTAAAAAGTTTAATATATAGTTGTTAATAATTATGTGGTTTAAAGGCCTTGTATCTTTAATTACATTTGGCTACTTGATCTGTCAAAAACTGAATTATATTAAAATTTCACCCTACAATTGAATTTCTGGAAGTTTCTACCTCTACAGAAATTTTGTTTTATGTATTCAAGTACATTATTAATTAGCACATAAACATACATGATAGTTATATGTTTATCTTTTAGTAGGATAATCAGTTAAAAATGCCCTCATGCTACACAGTAAAATACTATGCAACAGCTTAAAAAAAAAAGGAGGTCTACATGTACTGATATGGAAAGTGTTCCAAGATATATTAAGTTAAAAATACAAGGTGTAGGGGCCAGCCTGGTGGTGTAGCAGTTAAGCGCATGAGCTCCACTTTGTCGGCCTGGGGTTTGCGGGTTTGGATCCCAGGTGTGCACTGACGCACTGCTTGTCAAGCCATGCTGTGGCGGCATCCCATATAAAGTAGAGGAAGATGGGCACGGATGTTAGCCCAGGGCCAGTCTTCCTCAGCAAAAAGAGAAAGATTGACAGATGTTAGCACAGGGCTGATCTTCCTCACACACACACAAAAAGAGGTGGAGAAAAGTGTATAAAATCAGTTAACACTTGTGAAAAAATATATTTTGCATATGTATATAAATACGTAAAAGATCTCTGGAAGGATACATAAAATCTGGTAACAGTTGCATTAGGAAAGGGGAGATGGATGACTAGCATCAGTAAGAAGACAGAATTACTTTTAACTGTATATAATTTTATACCACATGACTTGTTTTAGTCTGTGCATTTATTAATTGCTCAAAAAGTGAAATAAATTTAAATTTAAAAACTCCATAAATAAGTAAAATAGAGCAAAAGAATCCAAATAGGAAAAAAGTCATCAAAAGAAATGAATAAGCAATTGACAGAAAAGTGTCTAATGAACATATGGGAAAATATTCAACCTCATTAGTGGTCAATTTTAATGCAAATTAAAACAATAATTTTTTACTTCTCACCCATTAGATAGGCAAATATTACAAAGCCTATTAGTTCAGGTGATGGAAAGAATGTGGGAAAATAGAAACATTCATATGCTGCTGGTGGAGATGTAAATTGCTATAACCACTTGGGAAATCAATTCAACTGTAACTGGAAAAATTGAAAATTAACATACCCTAGGATCCAGCAATTGTATTTCTTTATTCTCTAGCTAAACTCTTGTGCTCAGGAACACATGTACAAAGATGTTTATTGCAGTGACCTTTGTATTGGGGTAAATTTGGAAACAACCTAAATGTTTATCTACAGATGTGGTATATTTATATGATAGACTACGTAGAAAAAGAAATGCGGCATATATTCATAAACACATATAACCAGTCAACATAGAAATTGAAGATAGATCTCTTCAATAGATCTCTATAATATAATATCAAATAATACCATTGATCTACACTTTTCTAAAGCACACACAAAACATTACTATATATTGTTCATGGCTACATAGCTATGAATATATATGAATGTAAAAAAACAGGAAAACATACATATTAAATTAATGATTGTAGCTGCTTTTAGGGAGGAAAGGAGTGAAATGAGAATGAGGATAGGAAGAACAGAAGGTTTAATTTTACCTATAATAATGTATTTCTTTAAATAAAAAATACTTGAAGCAAATATGATAAAATTGAAAATATTAATTAATTAAAATATTAATTGCCAATTCTACGTGATTGATAGAGAGGTGTTTGTTCTATTTTTATTGTACTTTTCTGTACTATTTAAAATTTCCCATAAAGTAAATATGTGCAAAAAGCATAAAAGATGTATTTTAAAAATAACAGAACAAAGAAATAAACTGAGGTCAATCTAAAAACTCAAAGTGTGTTCTTTTTGCTTTTCTCTCTGTGGCAGGTGATAACAGAAAGTCTAGTTCTTCAGAGAGTATGTGATGCCCCAAAGATATAGAAAATAGCAACAAGTGATGATCTAAGTGGTCAATTGATTCTAAAAGGTCTAACAGTTAGTAATGGAGGGATTACTGCACATATAGAGCACAATGATGGAGAGACCTGAAATTGGGTTTACCCACAGATCAGGGCAGAAACTTGGAGGTCTGTCCACAGGCAACGGGGAATCACAGGTGAGAGTGAGTGTAGGGGCTGGGGAGCCTATTAGATACTGGGCTGGGATCTGAAGAGCTGGGCTTTCAATATCCGTGACCCTTTCCAAGCTACAGTAAACACACTTCACATTTAAGAACTTTGAGTTAAACATTAAAAATAAAATGGATGTCTGCCCATATCTGCCAACAATTAGAAGAGATATTGGATCTGACTGTAGTTGTGTCTGTGATGGGAAGAGATATTGGCTGAGACCCCAAAATTCTGACTCCTTGACCAGCTGTAGACAATCGTACTAGGTCCTCAAAGAACATACTGCTCAGAGGACAAACAGACACTCCAGGCCAACACAGAGTTTTTATTCCATGTCAGGGATTTAGTACCTTGTTATTTTATTTTTTTGTGTGTGAGGAAGATCAGCCCTGAGCTAACATCCATGCTAATCCTCCTCTTTTTGCTGAGGAAGACCGGCTCTGAGCTAACATCCATTGCCAATCCTCCTCCTTTTTTTTTTCCCCAAAGCCCCAGTAGATAGTTGTATGTCATAGTTGCACATCCTTCTAGTTGCTGTATGTGTGACGCGGCCTCAGCATGGGCGGACAAGTGGTGCGTCGGTGCGCACCCGGGATCTGAACCCAGGCACCAGTAGTGGAGCATGTACACTTAACCGATAAGCTACAGGGCCGGCCCCATGTCAGGGATTTAGACTCACACCCCAGTGTTGCTTCCTACCACCAAGATCAGGCTGGATCAGGTTGGGCTGTTAGGGACTAGAGACAGGGTTATAAGCATCCTGTCCTATGCCCTCCTCCCTCAGAAGGGCCTCAGAATCTTATAGAGATTGTGGTCCTCTGGATCTTATTGCTCCAATTGCCAGCAGGGCCCCTAAAAGCTTAGCCAAAAGAGCCTCTGGCTAATTCATATGTCCTTGATTTCCTGAACCTAGTGACCCCTTTTTGTGTCGTAAATGTTCTTGTCTCTTTGGTGAAAAAGTCAGGAATAGGAGAAGTTTTGGGCTCCCCCTAGGGGTTAGAGAATGCCACTACTAAGCAAAGCTCCTACAGGACAAGGAACTTGCAGCCTGCTTCATTTGGGTATTTGAGTGCTCTCTAGGATTATATCTTACTTTATTTTTTTAAATGGCGACATAAGATGTAGAAACGAGAACCAACATTTCCATAGCATGTACTTTGTGTCAAAAACTTTAGACATATAGCATGCCAGGAATGAGCTGAGAGTATTCTAAATAGGCATGAGACAGAGATACGTAAAACAGCAGCAGTGGGCATCTTCTTCCTCCCAGAAAAGGACTAGCATTGAAAATCCAAGGAAGTGAGCTTCTGTGTAAACACAATAGACACAGGGATCTAAACAGATCCAGTAGGGGTAAAGTACTGCATGAATGGGGGAAGGAAGAGGATGCTGTTGGTCATTTATCATTCTGAGAATCAGCTGAAGTCCAGTTTTCTTTCCACAGGAAAGAGAATTGCATCCATCCTACTACAGAAGAGGGCTAAAAGGATCTGAAACAGGATTTTGGCCCACCAACTGACTGATAGAACGTCATGCATTCCTGTGGCTTGGCCAAGTATGTGAGGGTTTAAGAAACTAAGTAACATAGGCCCGGTCAGTCAGTGTGAAATAAGAAAGTACAGATACAAAATCAACATATATCAGCAGTTACCAATTAGAAAATGTTACAGAAAAAAAAGATAACGTTTATGTCAATCAAAACTACAAAATATCTAGGAATAAACCTGATAAAAATGTATAAGACTTATATGGAATAAAAATCTATAAAACATTACTTAAGGATATAAAAAATCCAAATAAGTGGAGAAATATGCTATTGACATGGACAGAAAGACTCAATATTAAAGAGATGACAATTCTCTTCAAATTGCTCTATAAATTTAAAGGGGTCTCAATAAAATCTAATATGTTTCATTTAAACAGAAATTAACAAGTTCATTTTTAAATTTGGAAGAGAATATGAACCTAATTTAGTGAAAATATTTTTATATTATTTATTTATTTATTTGTTTGTTTGTGTATTTATTTTATTTTATTTTTTCTTTGTAGAAGATTGGCCCTGTGCTAACATCTGTTGCCAATCTTCCTCTTTTTCTTTTTTCTCCCCAAAGCCCTAGTACATAGTTGTGCATCGTAGTTGTAGAATTGTAGCTCTTCTATATGGGCCACCACCACAGCATGGCTTGATAAGCGGTGAGTAGGTCCATGCCCAGGATCCAAACCGGCAAACCCCGGGCCGCTGAAGTAGAATGAGCAAACTTAACCACTATGCCAATGGACGGGCGCTGTGAAAATATTTTTGGAAATAAAAATAACAAAGAAAGATTTTCCCTACCAGATATCAAAACATTTTATGAAGCTATAATTATTGAAAGTGCAGAATTGGAACAAGAATAGACAAATCAACAGAACAAAATGGAGCCCAGGAACAGACTATAGATATACAGATATACATATAGATATAGATGTGAACTGATATGTGACAAAGTTGGTATTTCATATTAGTGTGTAAAGGATGGCTGAATTTAATACATAGATTGGAAATAATTGGTTATATTTTTGGAAAAAAGAAAAAGTTAGATCTCTATCTAACACTAGTTACAAAAATAAATTCCTCATTAATTAAATAGTTTAATGTGGAAACAATTATTAAATATTTTTATATGCAAATATTTATAAATTTGGAGTGTAAAAGGTCTTCTTGTATAAGACATAAAATGTAATACTTTAAAGGAAGAGATTTATGAATTTGACAACATCAAATTGCAAAAACTTTTACAGCATAAAACAACATAAACAGAATAAAACAACTGACAGACTTGGAGAAAATACTTTCATGGAATCACTATCTGGACTATAAAAAGAACGCTTACAAACCAAAAAGAAAAAGAGAAACAATCCAATTGGAAAATGGACAAAGAAAATAAGCAATTCACAGAACAGAGAATCCAAATGGCCAATAAACATATGCAATAATGCTTGAATGTTGCTTATAATCTCAACTCTAATTTAATAAAAATGAGATATTTTTGCCTATCAAAATAGCAGACATTTTAAGTGCTGATAATATCAAATATTGATGAAGGTGTAGGGAAAAATACTCTCATACACTGTTGATGAAAATATAAATTGGTACAGACTTTTTTAGAAGGCAATTTGGTAGTGTCCATTAAAATTAAAAATGTATGTATCATTTCTATACTGTGGAATATAATGCAAGAGTTAAAAAGGAAGAGATACTAACTTGAAAAAATTGAAAACATATTTTTGATTGAAAAAACAAGTTGTAGAACAATATGTACACTATGACACCATTTATGTTTTTTAACTCCCACAGAACAAAAGAATATATTTGTACATTGTGTTAGTACGGCTCCTCATAGAAGCAAATGTCGAGGCAGGATTAGATGTATAAGAGATTCATTGAGGAAAACACCTGTGAAGGATATAGGGAGAGGAACCAGTTGTCAGGGACAACCTTCAGACTTTATGCAGGTCTGGCACATGTAAAAGAAGAGAGGGAATGGAAATCTGAGGAAGTCTTGGCCAGGCCAATGAGGAGTCCCTGAGCAAATTTTTCTGTTAGGTAAATCACAAATCAAACAGGCCCGGCCCACCTCTAGTGTCTGCACCATGTTCAGTCTTGGCTCAAAGTAGCCTGGAAGAAGCACGGCTTCAGTTTTTATGCTGCAGTGGATCCAAAGGTGCCACAGCTGGGACTGTCAGTCAACTGTGCTCCCCACAGCAAGTTTTCTTAAAGGAACATCTGAATGATAAATCTCCATGTCTGCCACATACATGTAAATATACATGTCTATAAATGCATGGAAATGGTCTGGAACGATAACATCTAACATTTACTGATAAACAAACTGTAGTACATCTATTCTATGTAATAATACTCAACAGTAAAAAGGAATATACTATTGATACAAGCAACTTGGATGGATCTCAAAGGAGTTATGCTGAGTGAAAGAAGCTAGTATCAAAAAATTACATTCTGTATCATTACATTTATATAACATTCTCTAAATGGCAGAGTTGTAGTGATGAAGAACAGATAGGTGGCTGCCATGAGTTGAAATGAGGGAAAGGGATAACTATAAAGTGACAGTATGAGGAGGGATTTTGGGGATTATAGAAAATTCTGTTCCTCATCATGGTGTTAATTACATGAATCTATACATGTGATGAAAATTCATGTTATTACACACACACAACTGGAGGAAACACTGGTGAAATCCAAATAAGGTCTATAGTTTAGTTAATAGTATTGTGCCAATGTCAATTCTTGGCCTTGATAATTATATACTGTGGAGAAGTTGGGTAAAGGATATATGAAAATCCTTAGTACTATTTTTGCAACTTCCATGTGAGCATAAAATTATTTTAAAATAAAAAGTTTTTAAAAGTTTTAGTTTTTTTTATTGAGGTCACATTGGTTTATAACACTGTGTAAATTCAAGGTGTACATCATTATATTTCAGCTTCTGTATAGACTACATCGTGTGAACCACCAAAAGTCTAGTTTCCGTCCATCACCACACAAATGTGCCCCTTTACTCCTTTTCCTTCCCCCAACCAAAACTTCCCCTCTGGTAACCACCAATCTGTTCTCCTTATCTGTTTGTTTGTTTATCTTTCACATATTACTGAAATCATACCATACTTGTCTTTCTCTAACTTATTTTGCTTAGCATAATACCCCAAGGACCAACCATGTTGTTGCAAATGGCACAATTTTGTCTTTTTTGATGGCTGAGTAGTATTCCACTGTGTATATATATATATATACCACCTCTTCTTTATCCGTCCATCAGTTGGTGAGCACTTGGGTTTCTTCCAAGTCTTGGTTATTGTGAATAATGCTGCTATGAATATAGGGGCACATATATCTTCTCAAATTAGTGCTTTCATGTTCTTTGGATAAACACCCAGAATTGGAATAGCTGGATCATATTGTAGTTATATTTTTAATTTTTTTAGAAATCTCCATACTGCTTTCCATATTGGCTGCACCAGTTTGCATTCCTACCAGCAGTGTATGAGTGTTCCCTTTTCTCCACACCCTCTCCAATACTCGTTATTCCTTGTCTTTTTAAAACAATGCTTTTCTTTTTGAGGATGATTTGCTCTGTGCTAACATCTGTTGCCAATCTTCTTTTTCTTTTTTCTCCCCAAAGCCCCGGTACATAGTTGTGTATCATAGTTGTAGAGTTGTAACTCTTTTCTGTGGCACTCTGCTTTAGTATAGCTTGATGAGTGGGGAGTAGGTCCTCACCCAGGATCTGAACCAGAGAACCCCATGCTGCTGAAATGGAATGTGCGAACTTAACTGATATGCCACTGGGGTGGCCCCCCTTGTCTCTTTAATAAGAGTCATTCTGATGGATGTGAGGTGATAGCTCACTGTAGTTTTAATTTGCTGTTCCCTAATAATTAGTGATGTTGAACATCTTTTCATTTGCTTGTGGACCATCTGTAAATCTTCTTTGAAAAAATGTCTGTCCATATCCTCTGCCCATTTTTTTGATTGGCTTGTTCATTTTTCGCTGTTGAGTTGTATGATTTCTTTATATAATTTGGAAATTAATCCCTTATCAGATATATGATTTGAAAATATTTTCTCCCATTTAGTGGGTTGTCTTTTCATTTTGTTGATGATTTCCTTTGCTGTGCAGAAGGTTTTAGTTTGATGTAGTCCCATTTTTTAATTTTTTCTTTTGTTCCCCTTGCCTGAGGAGGCATGATATTCAGAAAAATAGTGCTGAGAACGATGCCAAAGAACATACTGCCTATGTTTTCTTCTAGGAGTTTCATGGTTTCAGGTCTTAAATTCAAGTCTTTAATCCATTTTGAGTTAATATTTGTGTGTGGTGTAAGATAGTGGTCTACTTTCATTCTTTTCTAAGTGGCTGTCCAGGTTTCCCAACACCATTTATTGAAGAGACTTTCCTTTCTCCATTGTATGTTCTTGTCTCCTTTGTCAAAGATTAGCTGTCCACAGATGTGTGGTTTTATTTCTGGGCTTTCCATTCTGTTCCATTGATCTGTGTGTCTGTTTTTGTACCAGTACCATGCTGTTTTGATTACTATAGCTATGTAGTATATTTTGAATTCAGGGAGTGTGATACCACCATCTTTGTTCTTTTTTCTCAGGATTGGGCTATTTGAGGTATTTTGTTGTTGCATATAAATTTTAGGATTCTTTGCTCTATTTCCATGAAAAATGTCATTGGGATTCTGATTGGGACTGTGTGGAACCTATAGATTGCTTTAGGTGATATGGACATTTAAACTATGGTTATTCTTCCAATCCATGAACATGGAATATCTTTCCATTTCTTTATGTCTTCTTTAATTTCTTTCAATAATGTCTTATAGTTTTCAGTTAAATGTTCTAGTTTTTTGAAGTGGTTATAGGGCAGAAGTCAAGATGGCGGCATAAGCAGACTCTGAACTCACCTCCTCCCACAGACACAGCCAATTTACAAATACTCATGGAAAAATTACCCCTGAGAGAGAACTGAAAACTGGATAAGAGGAACTCCTGCAAAAAAGACAATCTTAATTGAGGTGGAAGAGGCAGAAACTTCCTTCTGGAGAGAAAAAACACCGCCTTCACAAGCTGCAGCACCTCACGGCTGCCAGGGAGCAGCCCAAAGGTACGCAGCCCTCCCTGGAGGAGTGGGGCCCTGAGCCAGGGAGCGCCCTTGCTCTAGGCATTTTTGGGATCCAGCACAATCGAGACTAGTGGCATAATATCTGACTTTGCCTGCTACTAAAACATTGGGGATTACCCCCAGAACATCTGGTTCATAAAGAAATTAAAACCAGCTCTTAAAGGGCCCAGATGCAAAATCACCCTTTTCAGAAAGCAACCTAAAATCAGCAGAAAGAAAGATGCACAGTGCTTTGGTGAAAAGAAACTCACCTAATAGGCTCTGAGTGCATTGCAGTGAGAGGTGAGACATGTGCAGGGACTGGGACATTGGCGGTGGCCATTGTTGTGGCCTGGTGTGTGCGTGCTGACACAGACACCACTGAAGTTCTCCCTGGGGCCTGCTAGCCCAGGGTCGGCCCCAGCCACTAGAGCACCAATTTAATCCAGCTCAGCCAGGGCAGGCAGCCCACCCTAGAGACTGGCCCCACCCAACAACAAGCCCTCAGGCAACTTGAGGGCCTGCATAGATTGGTTACTGGATTCTCTGCAGCCTGGCAACTAAGCCCATTTCAGTGGAGCAGGGCATACACAAGGAGTGGGTGGAGAGTGTGGGGCAGTGGTGGAGTGTGTGGGGCTCCCGCTGTGGAGAGACTGGGTCCACTTCAGGAGGTTGGGGCGCACACATGGGTCAGGACTGTGTTGACTGTGTGTGTGGACATGTAGGCTGCAGGGCTTGTCAGCTGCAGAAGAGTTGTGCTTCTCAAAGACCCACATAGGGGTATACCACACCTTCCAAAGCCTGAAACAACTGGGTGCTCCTGTGCTTGAGGCCAGCCCCAGCCAGCTGCAATCCTCAGAGTGCTGACAAGAGACCTAATGCTGGAGGCTTATAGCATTTGTAAGCCCCTGAGCCTAACAACCTGCCACACTGGGAGCCTACTCACTTAAAAGAAATACTGCAACACAAATGTGGTATTAGAACTTGCAGCCAACTGTGCTGGGGCTCCCCACACCTGATCAAGAGACTGAAGGGCCCACAACAACTACAGGCAGCTGAGCATTACAACAGCTGGCCAGGAGCATAACTCAGCCTCCCTGAGCACCTACAGGGAAAGCAAACAGGCCACAACAGAAGGACACACGTAGACCACAGAGGGGTCACCCCTGGAATATGGAGAACAGAGGGAAGCACACAGCAGGCCTCCTAAGGAATCACTTATATAAGGTCACCTATCCAAGAGCAGGAGACATAGCTGACCTACCTAATATGTAGACACAAGCACAGGGAAAGAGGCAAAATGAGGAGGCAAAGGAATACATTCCAAGTAAGGGAACAGGACAAAACCCCAGAAAAGGAACTAAGTGAAACGGAAATGAGAAACCTACCTGACAGAGAGTTCAAACAAAGAGTGTTAAGGATGATCACTGATCTGGGGAGAAGAATAGATGAACTCAGGGAGAATGTCAACAAAGAAATGGAAGATATAAAAAAGAACCAATCAGAAATGAAGAGTACAATACTGGAAATGAAAAATTCATTAGAGGGACTAAAAAACAGAGTAGAGGATACAGAAGAAGGGATCTGCGATCTGGACAAAGACTAGAAGAAATAGCCAAGCTGAACAGGTAAAAGAGAAAAGAATTAAAAAGAGTGAGGACAATCTAAGGGACCTCTGGGACAACATCAAGCACACTAACATCCATGTTATAAGTGTTCCAGAAGGAGAAGAGCAAGACAAAGGGGCAGAGAATCTATTTCAAGAAGTAATAGATGAAAGCTTCCCTAACCTAAGGAAGGAAACAGACATCCAGGTACAGAAAGCACAGACAGCCCCAAACAAGATAAACACAAAGAGGCCCAGACCAAGATACATCATAATCAAAATGTCCACAATTAAAGAAAAAGAGAAACTCCTAAAAGCCACGGGAGAAAGACAAGTTACATACAAAGGAAACCACATAAGTCTATGAGCTGACTTCTCAGCAGAAATCTTACAGGCTAGAAGAGAGTGGAATGAAAAATTTGAAGTGCTAAAAGAAAAAAATTTACAGCAAAGAATACTCTACCCGTCAAGGTTATCATTCAAAATGAAAGGAGAGATCCAAAATTATCCAGACAAGCAAAAATTAAAGGAGTTTTTCACTAAGAAACCAGTGCCACAAGAAATGTTAAAGGGACTGATTTAAGGGGAAAAAGACGAACACAAATAGGAAAAATTATTTGTTTCCATGATAAGAGGATAATGGATACAAATGCACAAAAAGAGGTTAGATATGATATCAAAAACATAAAATGAGGGAGGAGGGGCGTTAAAGAGTAGAGCTTTCAGACAGAGGTCAAACTAAAGAGACCATCAATTCTGTATAGAAGGAGAAAGGAACAGAGAAGTATTACTAAAACACTGAGAAAAAAAAGTTAAAAATATGGCAGTAAGTACATACTTATCAATACCTACTTTAAATGTCAATGGACTAAATGTTGCAATTAAAAGGCATAGGGTGGCTGATGTGATAAAATAACAAGACCCATGTATACACTGCATACAAGAGACACACTTCAGACCTAAAGACACTCACAAACTGAAAGTGAAGGGATGGAAAAAGATACTCCACGCAAATGGCAATGAAAAGAAAGCTGGAGTAGCAAAACTCATATCAGACAAAATAGACTTTAAAACAAAAACTGTTAAAAGAGACAAAGGAGGGCATTACATAATGATCAAGGGAACAATCCAACAAGAGGATATAACACTTGTAAATATCTACGCACACAATGTAGGTGCACCTAACTATATAAAGCAATTATTAACAGACATAAAAAGAGAAATAGACAGTAACACAATAATAGTAGGGGACTTTAACATTCCACTTACACCAACGGATAGATCATCCAAACAAGATCAATAAGGAAACATTGGCCTTAAATGACACACTTGAACAGATGGACCTAGTGGATACATACAGAGCATTCTATCCAAAAACTGAAGAATACACGTTCTTTTCAAATGCACATGGAACATTCTGCAGGACTGATCACATATTAGGGCACAAAACAAGTCTACATAAATTTAAGAGGATTGAAATAATACCAAGCATCTTTTCTGACCACAACGGTATGAAACTAGAAATCAACTATAGGAAGAAAATCAGAAAAGCCACAAATACGTGAAGATTAAACAAAATGCTACTGAACAATGATTGGATCAAAGGAAAAATCAAAAAACACCTGGAGACAAATGAAAATGAAAATACGACACCCCAGAATTTATGGGATACAGCAAAAGAGGTTCTAACAGGGAAGTTTATAGCAATACAGTCTATCAACAAACAAGAAAAATCTCAAATAAACAAGCTAACAATGCACCTAAAGGAACTGGAAAAAGAAGAACAAACAAAGCCCAAAATCAGTAGAAGAAAGGAAATAATAAAAATCAGAGCAGAAATAAATGAAATAGAGACTAAAAAAACAATAGAAATAATTAATAAAACCAAGAGCTGGTTCTTTGAAAAGATAAACAAAACTGACAAACCTTTAGCTAAACTCACCAAGAAAAAAAGAGAGAAGGCACAAATAAGTAAAATCAGAAGCGAAAGAGGAGAAATTAGAACAGACACCTCAGAAATACAAAAGATTATAAGAGAATACTATGAAAAGCTATATGCCAATAAATTCAACAATCTGGAAGAAATGGATAAATTCTTAGAATCACACAACCTTCCAAAACTGGATCAAGAAGAAATAGAGAATTTGAATAGACCAATCACCAGTAAGGAGATCAAAACAGTAATTACAAACCTCCCCAAAAATAAAAGTCCAGGACCAGAGGGCTTCCCTGGTGCATTCTACCAAACATTCAAAGAAGAATTACTACCTATCCTTCTCAAACTCTTCCAAAAAATTGAGGAGGGGGGAAGCTCCCTAACTCATTCTACGAAGCTGACATTACCCTGATACCAAAACCAGATAAGGACAACACAAATAAAGAAAATTAGTGGCCAATATCACTGATGATCATAGATGCAAAAATCCTCAACAGTAGCAAATTGCATACAACAATACATTAAAAAGATTATACACCATGATCAGGTGGCATTTATTCCAGGTATGCAGGGATGGCTCAACATACGCAAATCAATCAACGTGATACACCACATTAATAAAATGAAAAATAAAAATTACATGATCATCTCAATAGATGCAGAGAAATCATTTGACAAGATAGAGCATCCACTTATGATAAAAACTCTGAATAAAATGGGTATAGAAGGAAAGTACCTCAACATAATAAATGCCATATATGACAAACCTACAGCGAATATCATCATCAATGGTGAAAAACTGAAAGCTATCGCTCTAAGAACAGGAACCAGACAAGGATGCCCACTCTCACCACTCCTATTTAACATAGTATTGGAAGTCCTAGCCAGAGCAATCAGGCAAGAAAAAGAAATAAAAGGGATCCAAACTGGAAAGGAAGAAGTGAAACTGTCACTATTTGCAGATGACATGATTTTATATATAGAAAACTCTAAAGAATCCACCAAAATACTTTTAGAAGTAATAAACGAATAGGATAAAGTTGCAGGATACAAAATCTACATACGAAAAGCAGTTGCATTGCTCTACAATAACAACGAAGTAGCAGAAAGAGAAATTAAGAATACAACCCCATTTACAATTACAACAAAAAGAATAAAATACCTAGGAGTAAACTTAACCAAAGATGTGAAAGATCTGTACACTGAAAATTATAAAACATTTCTGAAAGAAATTGAAGAAGACACAAAGAAATGGAAAGATATCCCATGCTCTTGGATTGGAAGAATTAACATAGTTAAGATGTCCATGCTTACTAAAGCAATCTACAGATTCAATGCAATCCCTATCAAAGTTCCAACAACATTTTTCACAGAAATAGAACAAAGAATCCTAAAATTTATATAGAACAACAAAAGACCCCACATAGCTAAAGGAAACCTGCGAAAAAAGAACAAAGCTGGAGGTATCACACTCCCTGATTTCAAAATACACTACAAAGCTATAGTAACCAAAACAGCATGGTACTGGCACAAAAACAGACACACAGATCAATGGAACAGAATCGAAAGCCCGGAAATAAACCCACACATCTATGGACAGCTAATCTTCGACAAAGGAGCGAAGAACATACAATGGAGAAAAGAAAGTCTTCAACAAACGATGTTGGGAAAACTGGACAGCCACACGCAAAAAAAATGAAAGTAGACCCTTACCTTACACCATACACAAAAATTTACTCAAAATGCATTAAAGACTTGAATGTAAGACCTGAAACTATGAAACTTCTAGAAGAAAACATAGGCAGTATGCTCTTCGACATTGGTCTCAGCAACATATTTTCAAGCACCATGTCTGACCGGGCAAGAGAAACAATAGAAAAAATAAACAAATGGGACTACATCAAACTAAAAATCTTATGCACATTAAAGGAAACCATCAAGAAAACAAAAAGACAACCTAACAATTGGGAGATGACATTTGAAAACCATACATCTGTTAATGGGTTAATCTCCAAAATATATAAAGAACTGATGCATCTCAACAACAAAAAAACTAACAACCCAATTAAAAAAGGGCCAAAAGACATGAACAGACATTTCTCCAAAGAAGATATACAGATGTCCAACAGGCACATGAAAAGTTGTTCAACATCTTTAACTATCAGGGAAATGCAAAACAAAACTACAATGTGATATCACCTCATGCCCATCAGAATGGCTATAATTAACAAGACAGGAAACAACATGTGTTGGAGAGAATGTGGAGAGAAGGGAACTCTCATACACTGCTGGTGGGAGTACAAAATGGTGCAGCCACTATTGATTCCTCAAAAAATTAAGGATAGAACTACCATATGATCCAGCTATTCCACTGCTGAGTATTTATCCAAAGAACTTGAAAACTCCAATGAATAAAGAAACATGCACCCCTGTGTTCATTGCAGCATTATTCACAATAGCCAAGACTTGGAAGCAACGTAAATGCCCATGAAGGGACGAATGGATAAAGAAGATGTGGTATATATCCACAACGGAATACTACTCAGCCATAAGAAACGATGAAATCCAGACATTTGTGACAACATGGATGGACATTGAGGGTATTATGCAAAGTGAAATAAGTCAGAGGGACAAGGTCAAATACCGTATGATTTCCCTCATTAAGTAGTAGATAATAACAACAACAAACAAACACATAGAGACAGAGATTGGATTGGTGGTTACCAGAGGGTAAAGGAGGAGGGAGGAGGGCAAAAGGGATAATTAGGTACTTGTGTGTGGTGATGGGTTGTAATTAGTATTTGGGTGAACATGATGTAATCTATGCAGAAATAGAAGTAGAATGATGTACACCTGAAATTTATAGGATGTTATAAACCAATGTTACTGCAATAAACAAAAAATTAAAAAAAAATAATAAAGTGGTTATACTATTTTAATTCCCACTAGCAGTATACAGGAGTTTCAGTTCCTCTACATCATCACCAACACTTGGTATACTTAGTCTTTTTAATTTTGATCATTCTAATGGGTAAGCTGTCTCTAATTGTAGTTTTAATCTCATTTTCCTGATGGGCAGTGATGATGAGCATCCTTTTATGTGTTTATTGGACTTTCACATATCTTTTGTAAAACTGTCTGTCTTTTCATTTTAACAGTGTCATAAAAGACCAGAGATTTTAAATTTTAATAAAGATCATTTTATCAGTTTTTTTCTTCATACATTTGGTGTTGTATCAAAGAAAATTTTGCCTAGCCTAAAGTGACAAAGATTTTTGCTATGTTTCCTTTTAAAAGATTTATAGTTTTAGTGATTACATTTAGATCTATGATCCATTTTGAGTTAACTTTTTTGTATAATGTGAGGTGAGGGCTAAGGTTTATTTTCCCATACAGATATCCAGAATTATTTGTTGGTAAGACTTTACCAATTAAATTGCCTTTGCACCTTTGTGGGAAAAAAAAGTGTATCTGTGTGTCTCTGTGTTCATCTGTGTATGTATGTATGTATTTCTGGACACTTTGTTCTGTTACATTGATCTATACGCCCATCCTTTCACCAATACCACACTGCCTTAATTATTTAGCTTTAGAGTAAGTCTTGAAATCAGGTAATGTAAGTTCTCCAACTTTGTTTTTTGCTTTTCTTTTTTTGAAATTGCTTTGGTTGGTTTAGGTTGTTTGCATTGTCATATAAATTTTAGAATCAGCTTGCCAATTTCTTCAAAAAATTTGCTGCAATTCTTTTTTTTTTTATAATTTTATTTATTTACTTTTTTCCCCCAAAGCCCCAGTAGATAGTTGTATGTTATAGTTGGACATCCTTCTTGTTGCTGTATGTGGGACGCGGCCTCAGCATGGCCAGAGAAGCGGTGTGTCGGTGCTCGCCTGGGATCCGAACCCAGGCCGCCAGCAGCAGAGCGCGCGCACTTAACCGCTAAGCCACGGGGCCAGCCGCTTTGCTGCAATTCTTATTCAAATGACATTGAATCTGTAAAACAATTTGGCAAGAATTAACTTATTAACAGTATTGACACTTTTTCAATTCATAAACATGGTATATCCCTGCATTTATTTAGTCTTTCATTTATCACTATTAGCAATATTCTGTAGTTGTAGTAAGAGATCATGCACATCTTCCGTTAAGTGTAGTCCTAAGTATGTTTTGGTTTTGGTGTTATTTTAAATTGTATCTCTTAAAAATAATTCATTTTCAAATTATTTAATGCAATTATATAAAAATGGAATTGATTTTTGTATATTAACTTTTTATCCAGTGACTTTGCTAAATCTTACGAGTTCTACTAGAGTTTCCTAATGTAGATCCTTTAGGATTTTCTATGTAAGCACACATGTCATCTGCAAAGAGAGAAAGTTTTATTTCTTCCCTTCTAAAGTTTGTGCCATTTTCCCCCTGCACTGTTATAATGAACAGTATCTCTAGTATAATCTTGAATAGAAGTGGTTAGAGCAGGAATCCTTTACTTTTTCTGATATTAGAAGGGAAATCTTCAATATTTCATCATTATGAGTAATGTAAGCTGCAGTTTCACTCATAGTTTCCTAAGATTGAGGAAGTTACCTTCTATTCCTATTTTCCTGAGGGATTTGAATCATGAATGGGTCCTGAATTTTGTCAAATGCTTTTCTTGCATCTATTTAAATGATTTTTATTATTTTTCTTCTTATTCTGTTAATATGATTAATTATATTGATTGATTTTTCAAATGTAAAACCAACCTTGAATTCCTGAGGTAAGCCCCCCTTGGTCATGGTGTATTACCTTTGTGTATATTGTTGGATTTGATTTGCTAATCTTTTGTTAAGAATGTTTGCATCTATGGTCATGAATAATATTCATCTGTAATTTCCTTTCCTTCCTCTCTTCCTCTTTCTATCTTTTCTTTCCTCCTCCTCCTCCTTCTCCTTTTTCTTTTTTGTAATGTCTTTGTCAGGTTTTGGCATTAGGGTTATACCAGTCTCATAAAATGAGTTGGGAAAACTTCCTTCTCTTCTGTTCTCTGAAAGCTTTTGTGTAAAGTTGGTATTATTTCTTCCTTAAATGTTTGAGAGAATTCATCAGAAAAAAATATATAAATGGCCCTGGAATTTTCTTTGTGCAAGAGTTTTTAATAATAAATCCAATTTCTTTAATACCTATGACTATTCAGATTTTCTGTGTAATGTTGCATCAATTTTGGTGAGTTGCATTTTTCAATAAATTTGTCTATTTAATCTAAATTCATGTATTCTTGGAATAAATTTATTCATAATATCATTACATATTAATGTTTGCAAGAAATATAGTGGTAATCCTGCTGATATTGATGATTTGTGACTTCTTTTTCTTTTTGTTTCTAGCTAGGAAATTATCAATTGACTCAGTGTTTTGAAGGAACTAAATTGTGGTTTTCTTAATTTGTTCTATCATTTGTCTGTTTTGTATTTCATTTATTTCTGCTCTTATTTTTATTATTTTCTTTCTTTCTCTTAGTTTAGGTTTGCTTTGTTCCTCTCTTTCTAGATTCTCAAGATGAAACTTTAGTTTATTAATTTAATGCATTTCTCATTTTTAAATATAAGCATATAAAGTTATAAATTTCCATATAAGCACTGCTTTAGCTGCATCCCACAAATTTTGATAAGTTGTATTTTTATTGTTTCATTCAAACTATTTTCTAACTTCCTTTTTGATATCTTCTTTATTTAGAATCATGTTGATTAATTTCTAAATATGTTATTTTTCTAGATATCATAATTTATTTCTAGTTTAACCCTACTATGGTCAGAAAATATTCTCTGTATAATTTCAATCCCTTTCAATTTATTGAGATTTATTTTATGGACTAGTATATGGTCTCACTTGGTGAACGCACAATGATCACTTGAAAAACATATATATTCAGAAGTTGTTAGGTATTCTATTGTAGTCATGCATCACTTAATGACAGGGATACATTCTGAAAAATGTATCATTGGGTGATTTTGTCATTGTGCGAACATCATAGAGTGTATTTACACAAACATAGATGGTATAACCTACTACACACATAGGCTGTATGGTACTAATCTTACGGCACCACTGTAGTATATGCAATCATCATTGACTGAAATATCATTATGTAGTGAATGATTGTATATAAATATAAATGCCAAGGTGGTTGATAGTGTTGTTCAGATCCTCTATGTCTTTACTGATTTTTTGTTTCTCTTTTCTATCAATTGCTGAGAAAAAGGTGTTAAAACCTTTTACAACAATGATGCAATTGCCTATTTATCACTTCAACTCTGTCAGTTTTTGCTTTATGTACTTGAGGCTTTTTTATTAATCACATACATGTTTATAATTATTATGTATTCCTGAGGAATGGACCCTTTTATCTCTATGAAACAGCTATTTTTTTGGATAATATTTCTTATTCTTAAGTCTATTTTATCAGCAATTGATGTAGGCCTTTCAGCCTTCTTATGCTTATTATTTGCCTCATGTATCTTTTCCAACCATTTACTTTCAACCTTTCTGTGTCTTTACATTTATAGTGTGCCTCTTGAAGATAACATATAGTTTGGCTTGCTTTTTAAATGTGTTTTAATAATCCCTGTCTTCTAATTGGAGCATTTAACCCATTAATATTTAATGTAATTATTGAAATACTTGGATTTAGATAAACTATTATATTATTTCTTTTCTATTTGTTCCCTCTAGTTTTTGTTCCACTGTTCCCTTTTCCTGTTTTTTTTATTTTCTAGATTACGTGAATTTTTTTCAATGTAAATATCTTTTAGAGATGATTAATTTTATTTTATCTATTGGCTTTTTAGCTATTCTTATTTGCATTATTCTTCTAGTGATTGTTTTAAGGATTGTGATATGCATACCTAACTTTTCATCATGTACTTAGAGTTAACATTTTTCCACTTCATATAAAATATAAACCTTGCAACCATATACATCCATCCCCCCAGCAATCCTCAATTTTTTACACCATATTTAATACATATAAACACATATATTATATCTAAATACATTGTAAACTTAAGACAGTGTTACACACATACACTAAGGTGTATTTTAAAGAAATTAAGAGGAAAAATAATTTTTGATATTCACCCAAATATTTATATTTCTGATGCCCTTCATTAAATCCTGAAGATCTGAGTTTCCCTCTAGCATCATTTTCCTACAGCCTGAATAAGCCTATTTGGGATTTTGTGTAGTTCAGGTCTAGTGACAGTGAATTATTTTAGAATTCCTTAGTCTGAGAATCTTTATTTTACCTCCATTCTTGAAGGTTATTTTCACTGGATATAGAACTCTAAACTGACAGTTGTTCACTCTCTTCTGGTCTCCATGGATTCTGATGGAAATGTATTATGATTTGAATTATTCCCCTATATATAAGGTGTCATTTTGCACTGGCTATTTTCAAGATTTCTCTTTACCTTTGGTTACTACCAGTTTGACTGTGATGTACACAGGCAGGGTTTTCTTCATATTTATCTTCTTTGGGGTCTGATGTGGTGAATGAATCTGTAACTTGCTATCCTTTCCCAATTTTGTAAGTAAGTTCTCAGCTATGTTTTCTTCAGATAACTTTGTTTTCTGTCCCATTGTTTTCTCTCTTCTCCTTCTAGGACTCTCATTACGCATCTCTTAAAAAATTTATATTGTTCCACAGGTCACCGAGGCTCTGTTCATTTTTTTTTGATCTATTTTTTTCTTATTTTTTAGATTTGATAATTTCCATTGATCTTTCTTCAAGTTTACTCACTCTTTCTTATATCATCTCCTTTTTGCTTATTAAGTCTCCACAGTAACTTTTATTTCCAAAATTGTGTTCTTGTATTGAAGTTATCATTTAGTTCTTTTTCACATTTTCTATTTCTCTGCTAATATCACCTACATTTTCATTCATTATGAGCATATTTTTCCTTTAACTCACCAAGCCTAGTTTCATCAGCTGCTTTGAAGTCTTTGCCTGTAATTCTAACATCTGGGAGATCTTGGAATTGCCATCTTTATTCTTAAGAGTGGCTCACACTTTTCCAGCTCTTTATATGTAGAATAACATTGGATTGTTTCTTGGACATGGTAAATGTTATATTGTAGAGCTTTGGACTCTCTTACATGCCTTCTAAGAGTGTTGATTTTTTTTAGCTGCCAATTAACTTAGCTAGATTCAAATTATTACTATTAATTGTCAAAAGATTACTCAAATTTGGTTAGATTCAAATTTCCAGCTCTGTTATGCCTGCTCTGAGAGGCAGCTCAGATCTCAGTTAGACTGCTTTCAAACTGCTCCATATATGCATGGTTCAGCCAGTGATTGGCAGAGTTTTTACACAGAATGTAGGATTCTCCTTCTCTGCATTTCTCTTTCTTGGTTCCCCCCTCAGTCTCTGGAAGCCCTAGTTACCCTGAGCTCCTTCCCTTAGTCCTTCTAGCCAAAAAGACAGCAGGCTTTCTATCTGAATTTTCTCTATTCCATGCTGTGTCACAATTGTGGCTTCCCTCAGGACAAAGCAATAAAAATGGGAAACTTATCCAATTTGGTCATGTCCTCCAAGTTTAGATTCCCCTACAAAATATAACTGCTTTTGTTTGTTCCCCAGAGACCTTGGGTAGTTGTTTTATTGTATTTAGCCCAGAGTTTATTGTTGTTACTTTAGGAGGGCTGATTTGTTAGAAACTTATTCCTCCATACAGAAAACAGTACTGTATAAATTTAAAATGAATATTTATGGTTATAAACAAAGGCTATGTCCAAGGACATGTAGATATTACATGGTACAGTCTGCCCTCAAAACCAGGTTTTCTTCCTACTGCACAATAATTTTCAAACAATACTTACAAAAAAGAATATACACCATTGATATGAAAATGAGTTTCACAATGAATTTTTATGATGCTTCTAGCTTGACAGAATTTCTCAGATGCCTTCTCAGGTGCTTCTGGGACAATGCCTATCACTGAGCACAGTACGGTGGTCAAGCCATGGCTGAACTGCCCCTAAGTTACTTTAACTTTGGATAGCCCATTCAATTCTGAGAGTTCACCTTTGAGACGTACAGATTCATAAACACCATTGCATCAGCTTCCCTGGGGATGAATTGGACTCTGAGGAATTGGTTTATGTTCACTGAGCCATCAGAGACTAATTTACAAATCAGAGTCTATTTATTAATTTTCAATGAGCAATATCACTCCTGAGCAAGCTGAGAACTCATGTCAGCTTATTCTCCTCTCAGTAGTGAAACACACTTGGGAAAGCAAATCAAGATCAAAAGTCCCTGAGTGAATGCAGTCAGGGCACAGAGAGAGAATATTTTGAAGGAGAACATCAAAACTTGAGATCTACGAGCTTCTGCCCTCCCTAGCCACTTCTAGCCAAAGTCATGAATTTCTTCTGCCTGCCTCACCCAATTCTAGAACTAGAGAGGAAAATTCAACAAAGCAGGTTGGGTGTGGGATTAGTCTTTCTTTCCATTTTGGTTTTGACAGCTTTTAATCCAGGTATTTGTTGAATCTGAGACTCTGTTCTGACTGACCCCCATTCTATCTAGTCATGCCCTCCTCTAGGGCTGCTCTCTACTATTCTTTACCCCACTCCATCCAGGTAGAGCCTTGAGGATATGATCTGTCTGCAACCTGGGCTGTCACTACTGCCAACCACCCCCTCACCAACTGAGCCTAAACAAATCATACTATAAATCTATTGAGTCAGCTTTTTACACTGTCATATTCACCATCAGCAGCAGCAGCAGCAGCAGCAGCAGGCTTTCATTCTAGCAATTCCAGTAAAGTGGCTTTTACTTACATGATCTCATGCTATCATCCTAATACCTCTGTGAGGTAGGAAAGGTGGGTATAATTATCTCCACTTTATAGGTGAGAAATCTGAAGTCCAGAAAATTTATTTACTCAGACATGTGCAGCTAGTTTGCAATGAAGCCAGAATTGGGATGCTTGTCTCTTACTTTTCAGTCTCAAACTCTTTTCTCTACAATAGTGTTTCACCCAAGATGCCATTTATAATGCGAATTCCTAAGCCCCACCTTCTTTTATCAGAATCCCCAGGGAGGAATTCTTTAAAGGGTCTTTAAAGGGCCTCCCAGGTGTTTCTTATAAACAGGCAAAATGGCAAATACTGCGTAATACCCTGTCTACCTATCAAGGTTAACCAGTTAGTGCCTCCTCTCCCATGTACAGTGCTGGAAATATCCTGGAAACATGTTCGTGTGGTCCTAGGCTTTTGAATTACATCATTTTTTAAAAGCTCACACTCCTTTATATGGGCCACTTCAGCTGGGGAATCATGATAGGCTGAACGATAATCTCTGGTATTTGGCTATAGTTCCTACACACTTTTATTTCTGGAACTTCACTTACATGAACCCTCAACCTTTGTGATTATTTTCAACTCATTTTTTTAGTGAGTCCCAGGTAACTCATGTTGTTGTGTCTTTTTTTGACCCAATGTGAAAGTGATATTCTCTCCAAATGCGATAGGTATTGCAGCCGACTAGTGTTGTACGATCCAAGGCCTTTATTTCCCTAGTAATCTAGGAAACTTTCCATTTCCTCCCATGGATCCAAAAAACGAAGGAGAGTTAGAATACCTGCCATCATTTAAGGACAATCTGCCGATCAGCTCTTGAGAAATACTGCTTGAAGTGTCCTTCAAGCTTGGCTCTTCCAACTTTACAGTTTTCTCTTTCAGGAAACATATAGTCATCTACTTGGGGGACCAATTGCTCTGCCTATCCTTTTAGAAAACCAAGCGGGAACTAGTAGGGGGACTATGAGTAAGGAGGCCACTTAGTCCTGCCTCGCCTAGAAAAAAATAGTCTTCCTGGCTCTGTAAGGTCTAGCCTAGCTCACCAGGACTAGAGCTCAACAGTTAGATTTGGTCATCAAATCATCCTTTTCCTCACACTGTCCCCTCTGCATATATTTCCTTCCGGGACCTCACAGGCTGACTGAGCACAGGATTTTAGGATCTTATCTCCAGACTCTCTCCTGTCTTTTCTTTTTCTCTCCTCTCCTCTCTTTCACTCTCTGTCTCTCTCTTCCATTTATTCTAATCACAACAGAGACACGTTAACACACCCTTGTCTTGACTAGAGGTTCCTGTCTTTCTGAGGCCATCTCCAAGGATTAGTACAGATGCTAAGATCCATCTCTCACTTACTTCCTACTCAGCACCCTAACCTCCATATCTTTCCAAACCCCTAAAACTAAATCTTCTAGTGGCAGATACCTGGTCTCTGGTGCTTAAGGAGGCAGCTGGCTAAACTGATGGCCAAGCTAAGCTTTACATTAATGGGGAATGGTCAGCTGGTAGAGGAGCAAATGAACAGAATTGACTATGTCACTTTCTATATCTTTGACCTTAGCTAAGTCACTTAACTTCTCTGGAACTTACTTTCTCTACATGATAAATAGAGAAGGGGGATTTAGCAACAAGCTCTAAGTAAGTGGTTTTCTAACTGTATCTACAGTACTCTAGGTCCATCACATTTCACTTCAACCAGAGAAGCTCTGTTTTTATCTCGAGTATAAGGAGGCCCCATGTAAAATACATTGGAACAAAGGGTTTAACAACTAAAAACATTTTTAACCACTTATCCAAAGAGTTTTTTAGGGTCAATCCAATCTGAACATGTTTTTATCAGGCAATGGAAGCTCTCTGTAACCATCTCAGACAAGTGGAGACATTGGTAGTTGGCTTATCCAAAGGATAAATTTAATAGGTGAGGATTTCAGTCAGGATGATCCAGTGAAGTAATACCATGAAAGGTTGGTGAGGGAGATATTTAAGGGCCACTTCACGGTCATTAAAAAATCACCCCAAGTGCGTGACCAGCCCTACCCTGTGGCATGTTTCCCATAGATACTGAGCTTATCATAAATTGTATGCATAATTCTGCTTCACACTGGATAGATATTAATGAGTGCCTGCTATGGATGAGGCTCATGAGTGGGGACAGAGGTGGCATTACAAAAAGTTCATAGATTGACTCAATTCTCATGACAACACTTTGATGTATCACATCCTCACTTTACAGGTAAGACAGCTAAGGCTCAGAGATGAAGAAGTTTGCCTAAAATCACAATTATTCCTTCATTATTTTTTCACACAGCTGGTAAGTGGCAGTTCTGGGACACAAATTTTTCTGCCTTGCTCAGCAACCTCATTTCATTAGTTGATAATGAAACCGACAAACAGCCGTTGATAATTAAGCAGCTAGTAATTATGGGGGATTGGAATTTGCCAGCTCAGAATATGTCTCTGCCCGAATGACATTTTGGCTCCCACCCCCACTAACTAACCAAAGGAGTTTGGGATGGGAGGCCTGCCCCCAAAATAGGCCATCACCATAGACATGTCCGGTGTCTGGGTGGGTCTGTGCTAAGCCCATTCTTAGTTCTGGTGACCCTTTATAGAGACATTTACATTTGAAAGGAAAATATCCATCTGTAATGTATCTATCTTCTTCCTTGTATCAGGAAGAAGCGGGGGATGGCCTTACCTAGAAACTTATCAGAACAGAAGATGAGGACTTAAATCTGCATGATAAACTTACCCATTGTTAACTGTGCTGTTTAGATAATATGCTATCTGACTCCCACTAGGTTCCTATAGGTAACATCCCTCTGGAGTTGGGGTCACCATGGTAATGGATGTTTGAGCTATTTTTTTCAGGAACTGAACCGTTTGTCCACTTTGGGCTGGATTGAGACCAACAACACGTCAACTGGGCCCTTTTGACGGCAAGAGGTTGGAACTCCACCCTCAGGGCATGCTAATGCCGCCATTCTGTGAACATGTGTCCTACGAAGAGTCATGAAGGCTGACTACACATGTGCAGATCATCAATTACCTCATCTCTCCTCACCTCCAATAATTTCACACCACCTTGCCCCCTTCCCCATAAATACCCTTGAGTCCCTATTTTCGGGGAGGTGGGTTTGAGACTTGTTCTCCCATTTTCCTCACTTGGCTGCCTTGTGATTAAACCCTCTCTCTCTGCAATCTCGTCGTCTCGGTGATTGGCTTTCTGGGAGGCGGGCAAAATCGGACCTGGTGCGGTAACAATTAGTCCTCTGGTTTCCACTGGCCTAGGAGATATCCAATCTGCATTCCTATAGCCAGCATTTTACTTAAGACTCATAATTTATCTTCTGGATTATTGCAATTGCCTATTGCAAATGCCAGACAAGAGCTCCTGGCTTCTTGTCTCTTGCCTCCCCAATCCATTCTTCACCTAGTTGCAGTATTCTTTATGTAACACAAATCTAACCATATTGCTTCCTTTCTCAAATGTCTTCAAAACTCCCACTGTTTTTAGAATGAAGCCCAAACTCATCATGAGACATGAAGCACTTACCACCCCACTACTTAAGCCAAAGCCTTGGAGTCATCCTTTATTTCTTTCTCCCCTATATCCATCAGTAAATTCTATCTACAGGACCTCTAAAACATGTTCTAAATCTTTGCACTTCACACCACATTCCCACCACATTCATAGCTACCACCCTTGGCAGAGCCACTATTATCTCTGTCACTTGGACGTTGCAATAGCCTCTTAACTGCTTCACTCTTGACCCTCTACAGCCTATTCTCCACACAACAGCTAAAGTAGTCTTTTTAAAATGCAAATTAGACCATGCTATTCACCTGTTCAATACCTCCAATGAATGCCTATCTCATTCAAAGAAAATGGCTTATAAAACTCTAAATAATCTGCCCTTACTCTCTGCTACCCCCTCTCCCTACTACCTCTCTTTGCTATTCCTCAAACACAGCAAGTTCATTCCCGTCTTAGGATTTTCCCTAAGTAGTTTTCTCTGCCCAGAAAGCTCTTCCTTCCTAATGTCTCATGCCTGGTTTCTTCTCATCATTTAGGTCTCAGCTTAAATGTCACCTCCTCAAAGAGGCCTTCCTGGACCACCTAAGTTAAGATCCACCCAGTCAATCTATCATATCACCTGATTTTATTCTTTGCACAGCACTTATAACTATCTGTTATTTCCTTGCTTGTTTATTGTTTGTCTTCCTACACTAGAGATTAAGCTCAATGAGAGTAAAAACTTTGTACTACTCTATTTCTATTGTCTACAATAGTGTGTGAAAAACAATAAATGCTCCATAAATATTTGTAGAATGAATAAATTATCCCTTCCTTTATTTCAAATTTATTCTCTTACCACTCCCGTTCCCACCCTGCTCTCAAGAATTCCTTGCAGTTTTGTGAAAATGCCTGAAAATTTCATGTTCTTTTTTGCCTTTGTTTCCTCTTTCTAGGATGCCCTTAGACTGAATTATCTTCCTGGAAAATTCCTAGTTATCCTTCAAGATTCACTTCAAATATTACTTCCTCTGAGAAACCTTTTTCAGATCCCTCTAGAAAGAATATAGACTTCACCTCTGTGTTGTTAGGGTGCCTTTTCCATATAGTCATTATACAATGTTTTTATTTACTATAATCAGTATATTGTCCATCTCCCCCTCTGAAGCCATTCCCAGTACTTTGCATAGTGATTGGCATTTAATGAATGTTTGCTGAATGAATAAATGATATAAAAGCCAAAGCTCTCCATACTCTACCAGACCACCTCCTTAGCCCTCTTGAGCTGTTGGTGAGACAGTGTGGCTACAGAATTTTGGATCTGAAAGACTTAGCCTTTGGAGTCAGACAGTCTTTTCTATGTTTCTTAGTAACTGCATGGCCTTGGACAAGTCATGCACCTCTATAAAACTCAGGATCTTCATTTGTAAAGTTGGCTAACAAGGGTGACCAACAGTCTTGATTTGCCTAAGAGTGAGGGGTTTCCTGGACACAGGAATTTCAGTGTTAAAAGCAGGTAAGTCCCAGGCACATCAGAAGAGTTAGCTATCCTAGCTAACACCTACCTTGTTGTGTTGCAATGAAACTCAGAAATAACCTATGTGAAGCACTTAGTACCTCTAAGTTTTATCTGATCTTTCTGACATCCTTCTCTACCCTTCCTCTTACTGATCTAACTTTAAATCTTGGCCTTCCCCAGGATTTCTCAGAACTTCCCTTTCTTAGACTTCCCTTTGTTAGCTAACACTCCCAGACCTAATGAGAGAAATATAGCATTGTGTTTAAGGGTCTAGAATAAGACAGACCTGTGTTTGACTACTAACTGTGCCTACTATCTTTGTGATCTTACGAAACTTATGTAATCTCTCTGAACACTGGTGTCCTCAAGCATTGAATAGAGATGATAAGAGTACTTATGTAGAGGAAAAGTTGCTTCCACCCTTGTCTTATCCCTCTGCCCACTCTCTTCCTCTAAGAGGAGGTAATGCTAATATTATTGACAAAAGCCTATGACATTGACTAGGTCATATTTACTTGTGGGAGTGGTCACTATGCAAAAGAAGGTCATGCGCATCTCTATGCAGCCTCATCTTTCTCTTGCATTCCATGCAAGCCTGCTTTTATAGGACAAAACTAGCCCTTAGTGTGCATATATCTCTGTTGTCATCATTGTGATTATCTGTCATTGTGGTCTCTGTTCTACTCAAGCCCTCCTCTCCGTATACACACAAACACACACTTTCATCTTCCATGCAACTGAGTGAATCAGAGGATTCAGGACATGCCCTTGGCAGGTGCATTTATCTCCTCTTAGCTTCCTGATTCCATGCATGTGGTCAGAGGTGGTAAAGTCCCAATTCTTTTTCTGAGCCCCAAATGCTCTCAAACAGGCTCCTCACTCTCCCAGGATCCAAAAAAATATGTGCAAAAGGTCCTAGGTCTATGATCTCAGCCTCCTGGAGTATGTGTTTTTCAGAGTAATGGACTCAGGACTCTCAGTTGTATGAGATCTGATAGTCTGTGTTGGGTTTGCAAATATCCACTTGCTGCTTGTACAGAAAGGAGCCCTGAGTTAACTTCACATTGATATCACTATCCCTGCATAAAGGCAGACCTTTCCAGATTCCAAACATCTGGGCTCACTGATAATTCCATCTTTGGGTTCAACCCTACCTGGTTTGCCAAGTTCCCCTCTTGGGCTGGGATCTTCTGGTACAATGGTAGGCACTGGACTCCTACATAGACTCCAAATTTTAATCTTCATTTATACCTGGAGCTAACAGGATGTCTCCCAAAGCCAACCACGGGTGCCTATATCAGGATCTTCCCTTTTTCTCAATTCAGTGAATCTATGAGGTCCGTCTTCTTTTTTTTATTAAAAAAGTTTTTTTTGAGGAAGATTAGTCCTGAGCTAACATCTGTTGCCAATATTCCTCTTTTGCTTTTTTCTCCACAAAGCCCCAGTACATAGTTGTATGTCCTGGTTGTAGGTCCTTCTAGTTCTTCTATGTGGGATGCCACCTCAGCATGGCTTGATAAGTGGTGAGTAGGTCTGCGTCCAAGATCCGAACTGGCAAACCCCAAGCTGACAAAGCAGAACGCACAAACTTAACAGTTATGCTACTGGGCTGGCCCCATGAGCTCAGTCTTCTGCTTTTATCCTTACTGTGAATTTCTGCCTGCTCATCTTTACTTGTATTCCAACCTACCCTCTGAAGATAGAGCTCATATTAGTGACCATATATTTTTGGTCAGTTAAGTAGGTCCAACAACCACTTGCTATGCCTCAGTCAGTCAATAAAAAACGGCAATGGGCATTGCTCCTGACTCCCTTGTGCGTGCTTTTATCTCACCAGCCCTGATTTCCCAGCTCCAGATCTTGGCTCCCATGTCTACTTCCAGTTTGGGAACCCTTCTGGCTTTCTGGACTTCGGTTTTCCCACACAAATTTTTCTTCTGCCCTTTGCCTTGGTTTTGGCATTCCTTTGTTACCTCAAAAGAAAACACAAGTGAATTGGGAAAATTTGGACAGCCCAGAACTTAACATATACTCTACTTTGGTCTCAGCATGGCACGGGAAACAGAACTATCTCCTCCTTGGCTCTGGACTATATTTTTCTATTAATGCAGCTTAAGTTGGCAAGCTTTTGACAACCTTGCCCAGAACACTCAATGAGCTTATAAGTTAAAGAAACTATAACTATAAACTATAACTATAGTCAAAGAAAACTCCTGTCTCTTTCACATTTGCTGCTAAGCCAGATCTCACCCATCCTGGTCCTTGTGCAGTTGATTATTACAATTTAAATGCTGTTCTTTACTTTTAGTTCTATTAAATGTGATTAGGTTTCATCCCATTATTCCTCTCTATTAACGAAGTTGGGATAAATAAATGTTCTAGTTCACCCTTTAAAAGCCTTGACTATAGTTTAAAGGGACTATTGGTGGCTTCTCATTCACTCAGCACTGGCAATGCCTGGCACTTGAAGGATTATTACTCTGGCCCCTGAAACTCAAACTTTTGGAAACCTTAAGATGAACTTAATCATGGACCCACAACCCACCAAAGGTCATGATGCCATCCTGATGGCAGCGGACATCTTACCCTAATTATTCTTTTTAGCTCCTGCAGTAAACTCCCGTCTGCTTGTGCCAGCATCATTCTTTTCCTCTAAGAAGGATTCAACTCTCAATACATATCCTGGTGTTTGGGATTTTTCTTCACATGCACCCACCCCTACCACATCTAGTTCCACCTATCCATAGCCCACCATGTGGAAATTGACAGCTAGATGCACGGAGATGAGTATTTGCAACACTTGATACAGACATAATCATGAATTCATCTACTTTCTTACTGCAGAATTTGCCTAAGGTAGTTGACTATTCTCCTCAAACCAGAATTCCTTCTTCCAAGAATCATGGAAACTCACTATTAATGGTTGTATAAAGTCAACAGAAGTTCTCAAACCTGTAGATCCCAGATCCAAATATCCAACTGACTACATAGATTCAGCCCATCTTCCATCATTTCCTCCTTTGCCTAGCCCACAAAGGACTTGCTTTTTACTCCATATTACCATGCTCAGCCCCATAAACATAATATGAGTCACTAGACAACACTTCAGAAGGACTTCTGGACTTCCATGAACATTGTGGTCAGCACTAGTCTCCAGTTCAATGGATATGTGTAGTTGAGTGGTCATGGAAAGTTGCCCACTCCCAACTCAACAACACCCAAAAGATGTTAAGACTTCCTAGTAGGCAAATTCAGGGGCACAGATCCTCCAGAGGAATGGAGTGAGAGTGGTGTGGTAGTAGGGGAAGGTGTCTTTTCTGCCCTGAGCCCTTTAATCTGGGCCAGCCTACCAACCCATTATATACCCCTACAGGGTCATCAGGCAAACAACCAGCCTGATTTGGTTCTAAAGAATCACTCAATGCCTCCTCTCCACTACTTCTTACTCAGTTCCATATTATGATAACTCCAGCAGCTGCTCCGGCCTTCTCTACCATTGGCAATCAATTTCTAGAACCTAAGAAACCATACTTCCTGCCAGGCTAGCTCCCTTTTACTTTTCAGATGCATTGGGTGGTACAGGGTTAACTTTAGATAACTTATAACTGAGGATTGGCCACCTATAAAGTGATCAGTGATCTGTATAATTGACTGGACTTCTGAATGTTTCCCACCTCACATTCCCTGGCATAGTATAGCAGTGGCTATATAACCATATGGTCAGAAAGAACTGAGTTCAAATCCTGGATCTACCACTAACAAGCTGTGTGCCTGTGGGCAAGTGACTTAACCTCTCTGACCCTCAGTTTACTCATATATAAAATGTGAATGTTAATAGAAAAACAAAGTTTAACTAGTATTGTTGATATGTATTATAAGCCTTCCTTCCCCTCATTGCTAACCATTGGCGTGACAGCACCTCTGTACTTAATATCTGTGGCTGATATTAGTTATTGCAACTCTTGTTCTGCCCCAGGAAGCTAGTCTCAAACAGATTCTAGCTTACTGTACCCCATCTACCTTCCCTATCCCCCCACAATCAGATATGTTAACTCTGACTTCTGACGACAATAACCCTAAGTTACAGGGGCTAGAGGGTTGTTCCCTCACTCTCTCAAAAGGCCGGGCAAGGATGCTCACATCTCACACACAGTGTGAGGAAATACTCTAAGACGACCATTTCTATCATCTAATTGAGAATCACTCTTCTGGCCTGTATGTATTTGTAAGTGTAAATGCTGAAACTCAAGCATTTGAGAGGCCCCATGGTACACTAGGCATACAGTAGAAACTTTAGAGTAAGAAAGTCATGGATTAAAATCCTGGCTATATCACTTACTAGCTATAGCATATGAGGCAATTTTAATTCTTTGAGCATTAGTTTCCTCTAATATAAGAATCAAATGACCTAGCACATAAAATGTCCTCAATAAATACTAGTCCTACCCTCACCTCTTCTCCTTCTGTTTCATGGAGAAAAAGGTTGACCTTAATCTAAATTTTGGAAGATGGGTGATAGGGGGTGGTTGGTGAACTTTCCCTCAGAGATATAAAGGGAAGGGCTAGGATGCAAAGAGGCTGCCACGAGTATTACAAAAGGAGTCAGGGAGAATAAAGCAGAGGTCCAGGTTAAAACAAGATAATTAGACTCCTGAAGCTGTTGCCCTCTTTGTATAGTTTCTTTTTGATTTCCTTGCAGTGTTCCTTCTTTCCTCACCTCATGGTGTTCTCCCACTCTGACCCTATGTTTCCCAATCCCCCTCCACTCACCATCCTCCACACACATACATAGACTTGGAATGAATAATTATAAAATCCTACAAGTACAAAGGACTTCTCTAGGAGAAAGCAGCAAAGGAGGGAAAGCTCACTTCACTCCCATCTCTGCTGGGATGATGTCTTGATGGACAGAATGGTAGGGGAAGTTTAGAGGAGAGAAACACAAGCCAAGTCCTTAGGGCTTGTGTCAAGGAAGAGAAAGGGAACTTGGTGGCTGAGGGCAGTCAATGTGATTTAGAACACATTGTGTTCTCCCTACCCACATGCTGTAGCCACAGAACAAAAGACCAAATGATACTCCTCTCTTTGGCCTGAAATCATGGCTTAAGCACATTTATGATGCAAAACCACTCCACAACACATCTCATCCTTATTGTTGTTGGCCTAGTAAGCACATGTCCCTTTCCCACCTCTCCTGCTGATAGCTCAACCAAGTCCCAAGACTTTTTCCCTACTGCAATTCAATTTAGAAAGAAAGCTTTAATTCTCAATCTCTCGCGGGCAATATGACAGTTATAGAAGGCAGCACTCTTTAGTAAAAAGACAATGATTGGGTTTTGAACAATAGGATTTCAGTTCAAATCTAAACTCTGCCACTTTCCAGCTGTGTGAACTTGGGTCAGACCTTAAGCCTCCATTTCTAGGTTTATAAAGCTGGAATTATAGTATATTACTCATGAGTTGTTGTGAGGGCTGAATGAAATGTGGCTTATAAAGAATTTGGCAAATAATGACTGACTGAATGAATATATCTTATTTACCTCTGCATCACAGACAAGTTAGGGCACTTCTAGGTACAGGTTATTGTAGTTTATGATTCAGTCAGTTGATATTTGTGCTTAAGGCAGAGCCTCTGCAGCCAGCATGCCTGAGTTTGAATCCCAACCCTGGTGCTTACTAGTATTTTCAACTCTAAAACTAGGATGATAAGGGGTTAATCTCCAAAATATATGAAGAACTCATGCATCTCAACAACAAAAAAACTAACAACCCAATTAAAAAATGGGCAAAAGACATGAACAGATCTTTCTCCAAAGAAGATATACAGATGGCCAACAGACACATGAAAAGATGTTCAAAATCATTAACTATCAGGGAAATGCAAATCAAAACTACAATGAGATATCACCTCATGCCCGTCAGAATGGCTATAATTAACAAGACAGGAAATAACATGTGTTGGAGAGGATGTGGAGAGAAGGGAAGTCTCATACACTGTTGGTGGGAGTGCAAACTGGTGCAGCCACTATGGAAAACAGTATGGAGATTCTTCAAAAAATTAAGGATAGAACTACCATATGATCCAGATATTCCACTGCTCGGTATTTATCCAAAGAACTTGAAAACACCAATGCATAAAGATACATGCACCCCTGTGTACATTGCAGCAATATTCACAATAACCAAGACTTGGAAGCAACCTAAATGCCCACCAAGGGACGAATGGATAAAGAAGATGTGGTATATATACACAATGGAATACTACTCAGCCATAAGAAACGATAAAATCCAGCCATTTGTGACAACATGGATGGATGTTGAGGGTATTATGCAAAGTGAAATAAGTCAGAGGGAGAAGGTCAAATACCATAAGATTTCCCTCATTAAGTAGTAGATAATAACAACAACAAACAAACACATAGAGACAAAGATTGGATTGATGGTTACCAGAGGGGAAGGGGGGAGGGAGGAGGGCAAAAGGGATAATTCAGCACAAGTGTGTGGTGATGGGTTGTAATTAGTATTTGGGTGGTGAACATGATGTAATCTATGCAGAAATAGAAGTAGAATGATGTACACCTGAAATTTATAGGATGTTATAAACCAATGTTACTGCAATAAACAAAAAATTAAAAAAAAACTAGGATGATGATAATACTAGTAGCTATCCCATGTGAGAATTAAATTAATTAATATGAGTAAATGCTTAGAATGGTAGCAAGTGCACAGTAAATACTCAATAATTGTTACTAGTATCATTCTCCTAATAGAATATAAATTCCATAAGTGTAGGGAATTTTGGTCTGCTTTATTCACTGCTGTTTCCTGGCACCTGAACAGTACCTAGAACATTGTATGTGCTTAGTATGCATTTGTTGAATGAGTGAATGATATTCACCTACTCTCCTTACCCCCACAAGTCTGGTGACTGGGTATTAGTATTTGACAAAGACTAGTGATATGACAGTTTAGAGCTACAGAAGGCAGCTTAATCCCTAGCCCTTCTTCCAATCTACACACAGCTGTCAACATTCCTGCACTAGATCCTCTTGTTGATGTGGCAGATGCCCTTTTGTCTTGGTATCAGGAGATTTCAAAAGAAAAACTCTGTGTTTCCCTTTACCTTGATACTAGGAGCTAGGAGAAACTGGCAGGCTAGGGCTCTGTCCTAGATATGTCATTTGTGATGTCTGTCACACACACAGCATTTTCTAAGGGAAACTTCCCTGCCCAAAGTCCTATTAGGGGCATCCTTCAGCAGCCATGCTTTGGACCACATGATGTGCCCCCTCCCCACCTCAGCCACAACTGATTGGACCAAGTTGACCTCCTAACTAAGGGAAGACAATCCATAAATAGGCTAGTCAATGATGAGGCATTAAGGATGTAATCTGGCATCAAAAGATGATGCAAGCCAATTAAGTTCTCTCACAAGAATTTGAATTGGGAAGTCCCAAGAGAAGAAAGCAGTTAGCTACAGGAACTAAAGCTGAAAGGTCATGATGTAGAGAGATTGGAAGAACCATGAAAGGCCATGCCAGGACAAGCACAAGCCGGAGTTAGGAGGAATAGAGTGTATGAGGAAGCAAAAGCTAGTGATAAAGAAAAGATATAGAGAAAAGAATGGAGTGGATACTGAGTCATATTCATAGCTGCACGCAGCAGATCATAGAATCTAGTACTTCTATCTAGAATGACCAGAAAAGCTAGATAAAACAAAATCCTCTATATGAATGCAACAGAGAATTACAGAAGCAACAAGAACTAGAGGGGCTAACAATACAGAGAGAAAAGTACTTTGGAGAGGTGAGAAAAATTCCATAGCCACTTTTATCTTGGTAGTATTCACCTGTTCTGGGCATGGGCAGGAAACTGTGAATCCAGTATTTTCACTAGTGTGGAGCTGCTGCTGGGAAACAAAGAAAGCAGCAGAGCTTTTAGTGGAGACTTGAGAGACCTCAGGTACATAGCCTGTATTCCCTCATATCATTGATAAATACCAGGGATACTTGGAGTAGGAGGCAAAATCCTATGAGGAAAGATCCTGAAAAGTAGAGTTGGGCTTTGTGACACTATTGTGAGTCAAAAATTAGAGTTCAGAATCCACTAGGAGCGTGTCCATATGAAATGCACCAGGCACTAAGTTGAAAGCCCTTGAAGTCCTCAGCAAACTAGATGAATCTTGAGCTTTACAAGGAATGGAGCACAGAAGAAACTTAGCACAGTCCTTGATTGGATTAGGGTCATCAGCCACAATGCTATCTACCCAGTAGAGTGAAGGTTGAGGCCCTTCTAGAGGAAGATAATCTCAACTGTACCTTCAGCAATACTTTACACCATATCCAGAATTCACTAAAAAAGAATCATGTTGAACTAAAACATAGAACCACATGACCAAAAGTGAAGAGAAAAAACAGACATTAAAAATATGCCTGAAGATGATCCAAATATTAGAGGTAGCTGACAAGAACATTAAAATGATTACAATTAATATGGTCAAGAAAAGAGAGGAATAGGTGAATGAAATAGGTAAGAGAAGGAAAATTTTCTCACATATTTGAAATATGTTAAAAAAAAAGGATCATAAGGAAATTTTAAAATGGCAAAATATAATACCTAAATGTAAGAATAAATTTGATGGGCTTAACTGAGGGTCCCTTGTACATGATGTGACAACTCTGCTGTTTTTTTGTTTCTTACCTTTTTCTCTTGCTGTTCTTAAGATTTTCTACTTGTCTTTTGCTTTCAGCATTTTTACTATGGTGTGTCTATTTGTGGATATCTTTGTGTTTATCCTACTTGGAATTGTTGAGTATCCTGGATGTGTAGGGAATCTCAGTAAGATCAGCAGCTGAATGGTGTTAATTAATTAATTAAGTTCATATAAATCTTAAGCTGATTCTGATAAGTGTAAATATGTATGGTAAGCTCTGGAGTAGCCATTAGGGAAATAATTCAAAAACATATAGTAAAAATACTAAAGAAATTAAATATTAAATTAGAAAATATTCACTTAATTCAAAAGAAAGCAGTAAAGGCAGGATAGAGAAACAAAAAGGACATGCAACACATAGAAACAAAAAGTAAAATGGCAGATGTAAATCCAGCTAGATCAGTAATAACATTAAATATAAATAGATTAAATAATACAATCAAAAGACAGAAATTATCAGAATGGATTAAGAAAAGATCCAACTATATGCTGTCTACAGGAGACATGCTACAGATTCAAAGATCAAATATACTGAAAGTAAAAGAATGGAAAAAGATATATCACACAAAGCAACTACAAGAACACTGGAGTGACTACACTAACATCAGAGAAAATAGATTTTAAAACAAAAAGTGTTACTAGACATAAAGGGTACTAGACAAAAAGGGTTACTAGACATAGTGATAAAGGGGTTAATCCATCAAGAATATATAACAATTATAAATATATATGCATCTAACAATAGAATACCAAAATGCCTGAACAAAAAACTGATAGAAGTAAAGTGATAAATAGATAATCCAACAATAATAGTTAGAGATTTCAATACTTCACTTTCATTAATGTATAGAGCAACTAGGCAGAAGATCAAGAAGGAAATAGAAGACTTGAATAATACTCTAAACCAACTAGACCTAACCCATACCTTTGGAACACTCCAACCAACAACAATAGACTATATATTCTCTCAAGTGCACATGGAACATTATCCATGATAGACCGTATGCAAGGCCATAAAACATACCTCAATAAATAGAAAAGAACAGAAATAACACAAAGTATGTTCTCCAACCACAATGGTGTGAAATTAGAAATCAATAGCAGAAAAAAATATGGGAAACAGAAATGTGGATATTAACACTCTCCTAAATAACCAATGGGTCAAAGAAGAAATCAAAGGGGAAATTAGAAAATACTTTCAGACGAATGAAAATGAAGACACAACATACTTAAACTTATAGGATAGAGCTAAAGCAGAGCTTAGAGGGAAATTTATAGCTGCCAATGCCTATATGGCGGCGTCCCATATAAAGTGGAGGAAGATGGGCACAGATGTTAGCCCAGGGCCGTCTTCCTCAGCAAAAAAAAAAAAAAAAAAAAAGAGGAGGATTGGCGGATGTTAGCACAGGGCTGATCTCCTCACAAAAAAAAAAAAAGAAAGGAGAATTATTTTAAATCAATAACCTAATTTTCCACAATAAAACACTGGAAAAAGAAGAGGTAAAAAATTAAACCTAAAGTAAGGATATGGACCAAATAATAAAGATTAGAGAAGAAATTAATGAAATAGAACATGCAAAAATAATAGAGAAAATTAATGAAATCAAAAACTTGTCCTTTGAAAAGATCAACAAAATTGACAAATCTTTAGTGAGATTCACAAAGAAAAAAAGTGAGAAGACTCAAATTACTGGAACCAGAAATGAAGGAGGGGAGATTACTAATGGCCTTACAGAAATTAAAAGGAGTATAAAGGGATACCATGAACAATCATATCCCAATCAATTAGAAAACTTAAATGAAATGGATAAATTCCTAGGAAGACACAAACTAGCAACATTGATTCAAGGAGAAATAGAAAATCTGAACAGACCTATAAAAAGTGAGGAGATTGAATTAGTAATCAAAAAACTACCCACAAAGGAAAGCCCAAGCCCAGATGGCTTCACCATTCTATTCTATCAAATTTTTAAAGAATAATTAATACCAATTTTCATAAAAGTTTCCCAAAAAATAGATCAGGAACACTTCCCATCTCATTCTATAAGGCCAGTATTATTCTAACACCAAAAGCAAAGACATCATGAGATAAGAAAACTAAGACCAATATCTCTGAATATAAATGTAAAAATCCTCAACTAAATACTAAGAAATCAAATCCAGAAACATATTAAAAAACTATCCAACATGACCAAGTAGGATCTATCTTAGTAATGCAAGGTTTGTTCAACATGCAAAAAAAATCAATTAATGTAATACATATCAATAGAATAATAAACAAAAACCACATAATCATCTCCATACATGCAGGGAAAGCATTTGGCAAAAATCTATCACCTTTTCACGATAGAAACACTCAATAAACTAGGACTATAAAAGACCATACCTCAGATAAAGGGCATCTGAAAATTCCACAGTCTCTTTCTCTCTCTCCTCCTATCCTAACCTTTCTCTCCACTTACTCCTTTCCCTCAGCCTATAAACAAAATCAAGTGCCTTACATTCCTTTAAACACAAATGTCATGTCACTCATCTGCTCAGAAAGACGAATGGCCTCTCAACTCACTGAGGAGAAAAGCCAAACTCATTATAATGTCCATAGAAACTCTTTGACCTCATCTTTTATTATTTTCCCCCTCACCCTACTCCAACCGCACTGGCCTGCTAGCTGTTCCTCACCAAGCATGTGCCCCCCACCAGGGCCTCTGCCTGGATCATTCCAGGTTCCTTCTTCCTGGAACCAGCTTCAATATACATATCTCACTCTTCCAATTTCTTCACACCTCTGCTCAAATGTAACCTTATCATATAGGCCTTCTTCCCTGACTACCCTATTTAACAAAGTACCCCACCCTCATCATTCTCTCTCTTCCTTATCCAGCATTATTTCTCTTCCTATCACCCCCACTACAATTTGGGCTCCCTGAAGATGGGGACTTTGGTTTTTTACCTCTGTGTGCCAGCACATTGAATAATACTTGGCATTGATCAAGAAAAATATGGCCCCTGATGTCCCAAACTGATCTGATATTCACAGTTAAATCTCACATGCTGGTCTGACACTCACAGCCAGGTCATTTTGTTCTCTTGTTGGACATAAACAATCATCTCACAGAATACAACAATCATCTCACAGAATACAACCTCAGACAAGGTTATTCTGAGACCATAACAAAATGAAACAAAACAAGGCTCCTTCATAATTTTGTCTAAGTAGAGACAAAAATCAAGGTCACTGTGTCACCTGTAATATATCCAAGCATAAAATTGCACTCCCAGGGTGGACGAAAGGGGTAAAGGGGCACATATGTATGGTGATTGATAAAAACTAGACTATTCGTGGTGAGCATGATGCAGTCTGTACAGAAACAGGTGATATATAATAATGTACACCTGAAATTACACAATGGTATAAACCAATATGACATCAACAAAATAATAACAATTATAATAGAAAACAAAAAAAGAGAGAGAGAGAGAAATGAATGAAAGAAGAACAAGCAAGAAAAAAATAAACTAAGTGGGAAACAGCTATTTGAAACAGATCATAATCTTGACACATCTGATATCCAGTTCTTGGAGGATGCTGGAAGCAATGTGGAGGTAGATAAGTCTTTGTTCTAGGAAGTGGATGACTTGGAATGGGAGGCTGCTGAGGATGATCCAGACTATAATCCTGCTGACCCAGAGAGTGACTTGAGCAACTAATGGACTATCCCCATCTGTAGAGAGGCTTGACTGTCACAGCATCTGTGGCTATGCTGAGAGGGTGTTGATTTCTCTTTCTTTTTTTTCTAAGAAAAAATAATTTTCAGGAGAATATTCTTCTGATAGCTTTCATCATTGAACTTAATAAACTGATCTTGAAATTTCCAAAAATAAATAAATAACTACTAATACAAAAAATAAAAATAAAATTCTGCCCCCATTTCCAACATCATTAAACCTAAAACAAACATCAACTTTCTTTGACCCTCTCCAAAATCAGATAGAAAGCCCAAATTCTATAATAGTTTCTTTCTGACATCCTCTTAATATTTCAGTATCTCACCACATAGTTTCACACAGTGCATGTTCTCTCTTGCTGCAACAAGTAATAAACCCAACTTGTTTAACTGGTGTCCCTGGTGGTCTTTGGTTGAAGGGCATTGACAAATTTGGAAGTGCCACTAAAGATTCAACTGAGATCCTCATTGCCTTGGACTGAGACCCTTAGTAAGTAACAGTGTGCACATTTGAGATCCCTTGTGTCTCTATTTGATTGAGGTTCCACATGCCCTTGACTGAGCAACAAATTCTTGGTATATTGAGCTCCACTATTTCACTGAAGCCTTTCAGCACTGCGTTTACTTTGTTCTCCTATGAATAAGTTCCTCTTTGGGATTTTGGTTATCTAATCAGATTTGTATTGTTCTTCAGTGAAATTTTTTCTAGCATCTAACACCTGCTTGTCTAATGACTTTTGTCTATATTCTCATCTAATGTCTTGAATGTTGTTTGTTTATAAGAGAAAATGTCTATAGGGAGAGGATGGACACTGGCCCAATAAGTCTGTCCTCAATCAAGCCTTAGGGACTGAGATATTCAGAAAATTTCTTCTCAGACTGGTGTCCTTTGGACAAGCTTTGCACCAGGTCACCATTTCAAAACCTTATAAGGACTTCTTATTCAGTCTTGTTTTGTGTCCTTGAGAATTTCTGGTATTTTAGTTTCATGTGCCCAGAATCAGGAAGTTTTTTCCAGCCCTTGATCAGTGACTACTGGCCATTGACCAAGCTCTGGATACACAGGTCATACAAGCACCATTCTTATTGATGTTGTGTAGTTCTCATGGTTCCATCTAAAACTGCACCTCCTTCAGGCCAAACACCTGCTTCCTTTATGTTTTCTCACTATAATGATACCTCCTGTGCACATCTTTCAAACTGGTAAAATTTCACCAAGGAAAATTTGGAATTAGTGACCACTTTGGGGGAACTTTGATACAGACAAATGTTCTTTGAAATATGCCTTAAAACAAAAAGGAAACAAACTCGGACTGTCCAATAGTCTGCTTTCTTTAATTGATATGAGGAGGCTTCTAAATGTAAATCAGAATAAAAAATTCTTTAGCTAAAGCTACTCTTTAGAAAGTATTCTTTAGCTAATGCTATTGCAAAATATGAGAAACTGTCTCCTAGACAGTACTTAGAATTTTAGCTTCTGCTGTTGATATTCCCAATGTCCTTCCTGCTTTTTTGTTGATTATTTAAAGCCTGCAATTGTAGGTGTGGTATGTAAACAAAAACTGGACTGACAAGTCATCTGGTTACATGAACTCCAACATTTGGCTTAACATTTTAAAGAGAACTTATATACCAGAAAAAAAAAATTCATGAGAAAAGTGTTTGTCTAAAAGAGAGATCATTTTGTTTAACAAGAGAAATATCCCCTCCTTCATTTCCATATTGGGGATAAGTAGTGTAGGTTTTTTAATTACATAGCTTGATAAAAATGTCAATAACCCATATTATATCAAAATTTGTATGATATTTTCTCTTTTATGTGTATATGTCAAAATATCTTTTTCTACATCTAAATTTTCTTTTCTCTCCTTACAGAGAACATAATTAGCTATTTGTCTTAAGTTGGCTCCTCCTCATCTTTCTGTACCATTTTCTCTTCTTTCTCTCTCTCTTATAAGAATTTAAAGATTGTTTAAAAAATCATTTAATTGTTATGTACATACTCTAGGAATATTTAGTTTAGATAAACAGTAAAACTTGTCAAAAGAAAGAAAGAAAAGTTATTAAACTATGCTTTTATGTGGGCACTAAAAAGTATATTTATTTATTCACTGAGGAAATTCATTTACTGATTATACAGAGTTATTCATATTAAAAAGTATATTTATATAATACCCTTTATAACTATAGCTATGAAGTAATAAGAAAAGGCTTCAATTTCAAGATAAAAGACATGTTTTCACATGATTCATCCATTAACAAGTAGTTTACCAAGAAAAAATGTTACTATAATATTTTGGTTTGTTCAAGACTAATTTTAAATTGCTCATGATTCAAACTTCCTAAATAGCCTGCATTTTAAGTTTTATGAGTTTTCACTATTATTTCCATAACTTCTTTAAAATTAAAAATTATATTTATAAAATTGTAAACATTATATTGTATTATATTATAAAATTTTAGCACTAAATAAAATAATTTCAATCGACGTCTTTTTAAGGGTTTCATTTTTTTAAGTACTACAATTTGTAAAGATTTAATGTGTTAATCAAATTGTAATTTGTAGATTAACTAACTTTACTTAGACCTAAGTTAATTAATAAGCAATCGTTAAATGCCTGTACAGTTTCTAAAAAGAATAACATATATATACAAAAACATTTGTTACTAAATATAATTTTTATTTGATCTTTCTTAAACGTCAGTAGATTAACGAAATATGCAAATGCTTTTGGATAATAATGCATGTATGTCTGTTTTTGCCCTCTCAAATTTTTACAATAAGATAAATGTAGCTGGAGAAAGCAGCTGGATGATTTTTAACTTTCTATCCTCTGGGGTTTTTTGTGTCTTGAGAAAAAAAGAACAGATTGGTTACTTTAATTAAAGACAGTATTAATGTAGACAACTGATTATACTAGGTACAATAATTGCAGAGAGTTACAGGTACGTGAACAGAACAAGAGATGTGATTTTCTGTTTGTTTTTTAAAAGTTCTTACAGTTCATTCAAATGATAAATTTAAAATGATACATGATACTTCTTTAAATATACCAATGAGAGTAGGCAGGAGAGAAGTCAAGATGGTGGCATAGGCAGACTCTGAACTCACCTCCTCCCACGGACACAGCCAATTTACGACTACTCTTGGAAAAATTACCCCTGAGAGAGAACTGAAAACCAGATAAGAGGAACTCCTGCAACAAATGACAATCCTAATTGAGTTGGAGGCAGGAACTCCCTTCTGGAGAGAAAAAACGCCACCTTCACAAGCCACAGTGCTTCATGGCCACCCAGGAGCAGCCCAAAGGTACGCAGCCTTCCCTGGAGGAGTGGGAACCTGAGCCGGGGAGCGCCCCTGCTATAGACATTTTTTGGACCCAGCACAATTGAGATGATTGGCATAATATCTGACTTTGATTGTTACTAAAATACTGGGGAGTACCCCCAGAAAAGCTGGATGACAAAGAAATGAAAACCGGCTCTTAAAGGGCCCACGCACAAACTCACCCATTTGAAAAATCAACCTAAAATCACCGGAAAGAAAAGTGCACAGTCCTTTGGTGAAAAGAGACTCACTTGGTAGGCTCTGAGTGCATCTCAGTGAGAGGTGAGACCTCTCCATGGACTGGGACATTGGTGGCAGCCGTTGTTGTGGCCTGGTGTGGGTGTGCTGACACAGACCCTGGCAGGCACTATTGGAGTTCTCCCAGGGGTCTGCTAGCCCAGGGTCAGCCCCACCCACTAGAGCACTGACTTAATACAGCTCAGCCAGGGCAGACAGCTCACCCTGTGGAATGGCCCTAACCAACAACAAGCCCTCAGGCAACTTGTGGGCCTGCTAAGTCAGCTGCCTGGATTCTCCACAGCCTGGTGAGTAGGTCCACCTCTGTGGGGCAGGGCGTGCACAAGAAGTGGGTGGAGAGTGTGGTGCGGTGGTGGAGTGTGTGAGGTTCCTGCCTTGGAGAGACTGGGTCCACTTCTGGAGGTTGGGGCACTCACACGGGACAGAACTGTGTTGAAAGTGTGTGTGGAGCTGTGGGCAGTGGGGCTTGCCAGCTGCAAAAGACTTGTGCTTCTCAAAGACCCACAAAGGGGGTTGGCCACACCTTCCAAAGCCTGAAAGAAGTGGGTGATCCCGTGCCTGAGGCGAGCCCCTCCCAGCTGCAATCCTCAGAGAGCTGACAAGAGACCTGAAGGCTAGAGGCTTATAGCAATTGTAAGCCCCTGAGCCTAACAACCTGCCATGCTGGGGGCCTACTCACTAAATAGAAACACTGCAACACGAATATGATATTAGAACTTGCAGAAAATGGTGCTGGGGCTCCCGACACCTGATAAAGAGACTGAAGGGTCCACAACAACTACAAGCAGCTGAGCATTACAACAAGTGGCCAGGGGCATAGCACAGCCTCCCTGGGCACCTATGGGAAAAGCAACCATGCCACAACAGAAGGACAACACATAGCCCACATAGGGGTCACTCCTGGAACATTCAGAACTGAGGGAAGCACACTGCTGGGCCTCATAAGGAATCACTTATGTAAGGTCACTTCTTCAAGAGCAGGAGATGTAGCTGACATACCTAATGCATAGACATAAGCACAGGGAAAGAGACAAAATGAGGAAGCAAAGGAATATGTTTCAAGTAAGGGAACAAGACAAAACCCCAGAAAAGGAACTAAATGAAACGTAAATGAGCAACCTACCCGAAAGATAGTTCAAAGAGTGTTAAGGATGCTCACTGATCTTGGGAGAAGAATGGATGAACTCAGTGAGAACATCAACAAAGAAATGGAAGATATAAAAAAGAACCAATCACAAATGAAGAATATAATGCTGGAAATGAAAAATTCACTAGAGGGACTGAAAAGCAGAGTAAAGGATACAGAAGAACGGATCTGTGAGCTGGACCAAAGACAAGAAGAAATCACCCAAGCTGAACAGGTAAATGAAAAAAGAATTAAAAAGAATGAAGACAGTCTAAGGTACATCTGGGACAACATCAAGCACACTAACATCTGTGTTATAGGTGTCCCATAAGGAGAAGAATGAGACAAAGGGGCAGAGAATCTATGTCAGGAAATAATAGTTGAAAACTTCCCTAACCTAAGGAAGGAATCAGACATCCAGGTACAGGAAGCACAGAGAGCACCAAACAAGGTAAACCCAAAGAGGCCCACACCAAGACACATCATAATTAAAATGTCCAGAATTAAACATAAAGAGAGAATCCTAAAAGCCACAAGAGACAGACAAGTTACATACAAAGGAAACCCCATAAAGCTATCAGCTGACTTCTCAGCAGAAATCTTACAGGCTAGAAGAGAGTGAGACGATACATTTAAAGTGCTAAAAGGAAAAAACGTACAGCCAAGAATACTCTACCTGGCAAGGCTATCATTCAAAATGGAAGGAGAGATAAAAAGTTTCCCAGACAAAATTAAAGGAGTTTGTCACCAAGAAACCAGTATCACAAGAAATGCTAAAGGGACTTATTTAAGGGGAAAAGAGAAGACCACAAATAGCAAAAATGATCTATTATCATGATAGGAAGGTAATGGGTACAAATGCACCAAAAAAGAGGTTAGATATGTTATCAAAAATATAAAATGTGGGAGGAGGGGAGGTAAAGACTAGAGCTTTCAGACAGAGGTCAAACTAAAGAAAAAATCAACTTAATATAGATTTCTATAGACGCAGGTTACTGTATATGAACCCCATGGTAATCACAAACCAGAAACCTACAATAAATACACAAAAAACTAAAAGAAAGTAACCCAAACATAATACTAAAGAAAGTCATCTAACCACAAGGGAAGAGAGCAAGACAAGAAGAAAGGAACAGAGAAGAACTACTAAAACACCAAGGAAAAAAGTTAAAAAAATGGCAGTAAGTACACACATATCAATAGCTACTTTAAACATCAATGGATTAAATGCTCCAATTAAAAGGCATAGGGTGGCTGACTGGATAAAAAAATAAGACCCATGTATATGCTGCATACAAGAGACACACTTTAGACCTAAAGGCACTCATAAACTGAAAGTGAAGGGATGGAAAAAGATACTCCAGGCAAATGGCAATGAAAAGAAAGCTGGGGTAGCAATACTCATGTCAGACTAAATAGACTTTAAAAAAAAACTGTAAAAGAGACAAAGAAGGGAATGATATAATGATCAAGGGAACAATCCAAAAGAGGATATAACACTTGTAAATATCTATGCACCCAACACAGGAGCACCTAAATATATAAAGAAATTATTAACAGACATAAAAAGAGAAATAGACAGTAACAAAATAATAGTAGGCGACTTTAATACTCCACTTACACCAACGGATAGATCATCCAAACAGAAGATCAATAAGGAAACAGTGGCCTTAAATGACACACTAGAACAGATGGACCTAGTGGATATATACAGAACATTCCATCCAAAAACTGAAGAATACACATTCTTTTCAAATGCACGTGGAACATTCTCCAGTATTGATCACGAATTAGGCCACAAAACAGATCTCCATAAATTTATGAAGATTGAAGTAATACCAAGCATCTTTTCTGACCACAACGGTATGAAACTAGAAATCAACTATAGAAAGAAATCAGAAAAGCCACAAGTATTTGGAGATTAAACAAAATGCTACTGAACAACAATTGGGTCAATGAAGAAATCAAAGGAGAAATCAAAAAATACCAGGAGACAAATGAAAATGAAAGGACGACATGCCAGAATCTATGGGATACAGCAAAAGCGGTTCTAAGAGGGAAGTTTATAGCAATACAGGCCTGCCTGAACAAACAAGAAAAATCTCAAATCAACAATCTAACAGTGTACCTGAAGGAAGTGGAAAAAGAAGAACAAACAAAGCCCAAAATCAGTAGAAGAAGGGAAATAATAAAAATCAGAGCAGAAAAAAATGAAATAGAGACTAAAAAAATAGAAAAATTAATAAAACCAAGAGTTAGTACTTTGAAAAGATAAACAAAACTGACAAAGCTTCAGCTAGACTCACCAAGAAAAAAAGTCTCAAATAAGTAAAATCAGAAATGAAAGAGGAGAAATTACAAGTGACACCTCAGAAATACAAAGGAGAATAAGAGACTACTATGAAAAACTATATGCCAACAAATTGGACAATCTGGAAGAAATGGACAAATTCTTAGAATCATACAACCTTTCAAAACTGGATAAAAGAAACAGAGAATTTGAATAGACCAATCACCAGTAAGGAGATTGAAACAGTAATCAAAATCCTCCCCAAAAATAAAAGTCCAGGACCAGGTGGCTTTCCTGGTGAATTCTACCACACGTTCAAAGAAGACTTAATACCTATATTTCTGAAACTCTTCCAAAAAATTTAAGAGGAGAAGTTCCCTAACTCATTCTATGAAGCCAACATTACCGTGATATCAAAAGCAGAGAAGGACAATACAAAAAAAGAAAACTACAGGCCAACATCACTGAAGAACATTATGCAAAAATTCTCAACGAAATACTAGCAAATCACATACAACAATACATTAAAAAGATTATACACCATGACCAGGTGGGATTTAATCCAGGGATCCAGGGATGGTTCAACATCTGCAAATCAATCAACATGATACACCACATTACCAAAATGAAGAATAAAAATCACATGATCATCTCAATAGATGCAGAGAAAGCATTTGACAAGATACAGCATCCATTTATGATAGAAACTGAATAAAATGGTTATAGAAGGAAAGTATCTCAACATAATAAAGGCCATATATGACAAACCCACAGCTAACATCATCCTCAATGGTGAAAAACTGAAAGCTATCCCTCTAAGAACAGGAACCAGAGAAGGATGCCCACTCTCACCACTCCCATTTAACGTAGTATTGGAAGTCCTAGCCAGAGAAATCAGGCAAGAAAAAGAAATATAGGGGATCCAAATTGGAAAGGAAGATGTGACACTGTCACTATTTGCAGATGACATGATTTTATATATAGAAAACTCTAAAGAACCCACCGAAAAACTTTTAGAAGTCATAAATGAATATGGTAAAGTTGCAGGATAGAAAATCAACATACAAAAATCAGTTGCATTTCTATACACTAACAAAGAGAAATTAAGAATACAATCCCATTTACAATTGCAGAAATAAACTTAACAAAAATGGTGAAAGATCTGTACACCAAAAGCTATAAAACATTGTTGAAAGAAATTGAAGAAGACACAAAGAAATGGAATGATATTCTGTGCTCTTGGACTGGAATAATTAACATAGTTAAGATGTACATGCTTCCTAAAGCTATCTGTAGATTCAATACCATCCCAATCAAAGTTCCAAGAACAGTGTTCACAGAAATAGAGCAAAGAATCCTAAAATTTATATGCAACAACAAAAGATCCCGAACAGCCAAAGGAATCCTGAGAAAAAAGAACAAAGCTGGAGGTAACACACTCCTTGACTTCAAAATATACTACAAAGCTATAGTAACCAAACAGCACAGTACTGGCACAAAAACAGACACACAGATCAATGGACTAGAATTGAAAGCACAGAAATAAACCCACACGTCTATGGACAGCTAATCTTCAACAAAGGAGCCAAGAACATACATTGGAGAAAGGAAAGTCTTTTCACCAAATGGTGTTGGGAAAACTGGACAGCCACATGCAAAAAAATGAAAGTAGACCATTACCTTACACCATACACAAAAATTAACTCAAAATGGATTAAAGACTTGTGAGACCTGTAACCATGAATCTTCTAGAAAAAAACATAGACAGTACGCTCTCGACATCAGTCTTAGCACCATATTTTCAAGCACCATGTCTGACCGGGGAAGAGAAACAATAGAAAAAATAAAGAAATGGGACTATATCAAAATAAAAACCTTCTGCATAGCAAAGGAAACCATCAACAAAACGAATAGACAACCTAACGATTGGGAGAAGATATTTGCAAACCATACATCTGATAAGGGCTTAATCTCCAAAATATATAAAGGACGCATGCATCTCAACAACAAAAAACTAACAACCCAATTAAAAAACGGGCAAAAGACCTGAACAGACATTTCTCCAAAGAAGATATACTGATGGCCAACATAGATGTGAAAAGATGTTCAAAATCATTAACTATCAGGGAAATGCAAATCCAAACTACAATGGGATATCACCTCACTCCCATCAGAATGGCTATAATTAACAAGACAGGAAACAAGAATTGTTGGAGAGGATGTGGAGAGATGGGAACACTCATACACTGCTGGTGGGAGTGCAAACTGGTGCAGCCACTATGGAAAACAGTATGGAGATTCCTCAGATAATTAAGGATAGAACTACCATACGATCCAGCTATTCTACTGCTGGGTATTTATCCAAAGAACGTGAAAACACCAATGCGTAAAGATACATGCATCCCTGTGTTCATCGTAGCATTATTCACAATAGCCAAGATGCAGAAGCAACCTAAGTGCCCATCAAGGGACGAATGGATAAAGAAGATGTGGTATATATACACAATGGAATATTACTCAGCCATAAGAAACAATGAAATCCAGCCATTTGTGACAACATGTATGGACATTGAGGGTATTATACAAAGTGAAATAAGTCAGATGGAGAAGGTCAAATACTGTATGATTTCACTCATTAAGTAGTAGATAATAACAACAACAAACAAATACATAGAGATGGAGATTGGATTGGTGGTTATCAGAACTGGGGAGTGGGGAGGGCAAGGGGGATAATTAGTCATGTGTGTGGTGATGGATTGTAATTAGTATTTGGGTGGTGATCACGAGAACATGATATAATCTATGCAGAAATAGAAGTATAATGATGTACACCTCAAATTTATACAATGTTATAAACCAATTTTACTGCAATATACAAACAAACAAAAAAATAAAAAAAGAAAGAAAATAGGCTAACTACAGAGAGAAACAGTGCAAAAAAAAAATAAATATACCAACTAATTAGTTATGTTTTAAAGCTACACTTAAACCTTTACATTATTATCTATTTGTATGTTTTATATCTGTGTATTCCTAAATGCATATAAATAAAGTTATATTCATAGACCCTTTACTACAATTTGTTAAATAATGTATCCAGCGAAGAAAATTAGAATTTGGGTTTTTCCTATAACGCCCAAATTAGTAGAGGTTCCTTTTTGTCACCAAATTATTCTGTTAACTCTCAGCACTTCTAGTGATTTTAAATCATTTTGTTAAAGATTCCCTTGAATAGCCCTGACCTAGTTTTATTTGTTCATTTTTAGAAATGCTATCACAGACATAAATTCACTCAAAATATAAACCACTCCAAGAAATTAAATCATCTCAGATGACTAAAATAATTGCCCTTACCTGGGCCTGCCACCTAGAAGAAAGAAAGTAAAAGCAAATATCTATATTGACAATAGATGTACTTTCAGGGTGGTGCACTAATTTGGAATGCTTTGGTAACAGAGAGGTTTTTAACCTTGATAAAAATGTAAGGGAAGAAAAAGAGGATGACAAATTGAAGAACTTTTAGATGCTTTGCTATTACCTAAGGACATAGCTATAGTAAAAATAAAATGTCACTCCAAGTACAAAGACCCAGAATCTCGTGGTAATGCTTCAGAGGACCACTATGCTAAACAAGGAGCATTAACCAAGATAATTGCTCCTGTAATCAGACAGAAAGAAGATACCTTGGAGAAATTCAAAGAGGCTATTTATTAATGGTTAGAGACAAGTCCCTAATTCAAAGAAAAGGAAAGGGGAAAAGTTAGGGTGCTCATTGCATAAAGATAATATTTGGCACTCTCATGATGGCTGACAGCACCAAATAATTGAAAATGGAATTTAGTAAAAATGTTTCATGTCATTACCTAAAATAGCAGAGATAAACTGGCAACACTATTAAATCATCATTGGTGGGGCAATGTTAGAGGTATTGCTGAGGATGACCCAAAATGCGTCCTACTTGCCAACAACTCAATCCTGGTAAAGCTGGAAAGGTGGGACATTGACAGAAACCAAAGCCTCAAAGGCCCTTTAAACACTTCCAAACAAACTTCATACAAATGTTTTTGCAATAGGCTATGGATATGTTCTGGTTACTGTTTGTTTATTCTCAGGGTGGGTTAAAGCTTTCCCTTACTGAAGAGCTACGACACTGTGAATTGCCACCCCCAAACACATACACATACACACAACAAAACTGCTTGATTTCCTTTTTCCAACCTGGAGAATTACCATTTATCTCTCTAACAACAGAGATATTCAATTCATTTCACAGTACTCTTATTAGAGAACTCTGTCAATTTTTACCTTTTACCCAGAAATGTCACTGGCTTTTTCACCCACAGTCCTTAGAAAAAATAGAGAGGACTAATGGAATTCAAAAACTAAAATTAGAAACACTCTCAGAAACCTTTGAACTCTCATGTCCCAAAGTATTACCACTAGCTTTAATATACAGAAGATCAACTTCCTGTGAAATCTGCAGGTTATTTCCTTATAAAATAATAATAGGCCACTCCATGCATTTGATATTACAAGCAGATAGTATTAATTACTTCAAGGGACTCATGTGATACGTCTAGCTTTATCATCAAGTATGAACTCTATTTCCAAAACAAGCACCTAACAGCCTCTGCATGATCTGCAACCTTGCAATTTAATCTTTTGGAAAAGACACCAGAAAAAAACTGCCCTTGAGCCTTAATGAAAGAGACCTTATCAGATATTGTTAACAACTGACATAGCAATAAATCTCTAAGGTACAGATTCTTACATTCATGTTTCTCAGCTCAAAATATCTACATCCTTTCCTCCTGACTACTAAACATCCATTCTATCTAGAAACCATAAACAGGATTCTTAAAAATATCCCAGAATCCATTGATTTCAGAGAGAGACAGTTTCTGTCCAAGACAGTGGAACAATTTTCTGATTCTTCAACATTCTTTCCTGTCCCTTTACTACTAATCTGGCCTACTATTCTACTTTGATATCCTCTAAAATACTAAAATGATCTCCCTTATCTTCATCCTATTATTTCTGACCCTTATGGTCTCCTATCATTTAAGAGAAAGCATAACTCTCTTATACATTTTCCTCAGATTATATCTACTGCTGTAAATCTAACAGGTTGCTGGTCTCGTCTCCCCTCACCTGACAAAAATTTAATAGCTAATCCTTTAAATCTTTCAAAAGATAATTTCCCTTTAACAAGCCTCTCTGGTCCTTAAGTTTCCCTCACATCATTAATCACAACTTTCAGTCTTGTAAAAATTAAACTTTGACCTCACATCAATAAAATGCTGAGGTCATTACAGTCCTATCAACAAGGCCAAGTCAATCAGAAATAGGCTCACATATTGGGGGCTATCCTGGCTATAATAGTAAGTTTGTTCTCTTCAGAGACACTTCAGCTTGCTTTACAGAAATGGTTTGATTCCACTCAAGGAATCTGTGCACCTTAAGGGACACAAAATTACTTCACTCCTATTATAATAAATACTTATGCTCTCAATACAAACTGTGCTCCACTAGGATACTATTTCTTACATGGACATCAGGCTTATACCTGTCTGCTGCACACTAATTTATTCTGTGTATTAGGACTAACTGTTAGAGATTTCCAGGTATTTAAAACTACCACCCTCCAGTAAATCATGTTTCCCTTAATATTTTGGCAAGAAGCCTCCAAAATAAAACAAGCACAGATTATTCTAGGAAACTTCCAGGAGAGATAATTTATTTCCTCCTCATGTAAGCTATAATTTCCACAATGAGAATAATACAACTAGTAAAGGTGGTTCAAAACTTGTCTCTGACTTGAGCAGAAGTCAGTAAATGGTAGTTTTTGTGCTCTGGAAGTCCAACAAATTCTATTCTAAATCCATTAGCTAGAGTTATCATGGCCAGTGGTAGTCTTTGATTTTCTCTTAGCTAGCCAAGGGAGAGTTTGTGTTTGTACTATAGCAAATATTTCTTTTTCTATTTGTATAAATACTAAGGGCAAGTAGAACAGTCTGTGACCAGGCTAAAAGAAAAAGCACTTGGCTCTCTAAAACAGGTCCTGCTGAGTTCTCGGACATGTGTTCATTGCCTGGGTTTCATAATCTAGGCCCTTAGCCTCAAGATCTGTTACAAGGACTAACAGCCATTTTGTTTTGGACAACTGACTGTGTTATACTTGGCTGATATATCCTGTCTAGAGTCTTAAATGCTACTAAGCAGCCATAGTCATATTTGATGGTTCAAAAACTTATCCTTTAACAGATGGAGTGTTAATCTTTCTTCTCCATCTGTCAACTACAGATGACATTCATTGGACACTCTTCTGATCTCAGTCAAGAAAATATTGGTAATGGTGAAAATCTGGATACCATGGATTAATGTACTGCAGCCTGACATCATATGTTTTCGGCCATAAGGAGGAGACTGAGAAAGAAAATAACCAGCCCCTGACATCCAGAACTGATCTGGCATTCACAGCTAGAACCCAATATTGTTACAAACTGGTCTGACATCATAACAAGGCCATTTTGTCCTCCTTTTGGATATAAACAATCTCAAACAATACAACCTCAGACAAGGTTACTTTGCGACTACAATAAAATGAAACAAAACAAGGCTACTTCATAATTTTATCTAAGCACAGAATAAAATAAGGTCATAAAATTGCCCCACTTTCTCACAGCAACTAATCTAGAGCAAACTCCCACTTCCTTCAACCCTCTCCAAAATCACCCAGCAAAGCCCAAAACCTATAGTAGGTTATTTCAAGCACCCTCTTACTGAGAGGGAGCTCCATAGTTCCCCACAGTGTGCATCCTCCCTAACTCCAAGGAGTAATAAAACCCAACTTGTTTAACTACAGGTGTGTTCCTAGTGGCCTTTGGCTAAAGGTCATTAACATCACATAGTAGATGCTCAATGAATATTTGTTAAATGAATGACTCATACAATTTGCCACCTTTTCCCACTTGCTCTATGCAAAATGATCTTGGAATTACTAAATCCAGTGTTTTTTTCTCAGATTAAATCCTCTTCAACCCATTGTAGCCCTTCACACACTTGACTGCTCTCTGTCACCCTCCTTACCACCAATATTGAGGGTAACCTCTCCTGGTTCTCCTCCCACCTTTCTGATTTATTCACTCCCTTCTCTTTTCAGTCCATTCTTAAATAGTGGAGATCCACAAGACTCTACACATTCTCCCAGAGAGATTTCGTTTACTCCTAGGGCTTCAACTACCATCAATATGTGAATGATTTCAAAATTTCTTATTTCCTGGCAAGACTTTTTTCCTGCCTGCTAATTAACTCCATCTAAATATATTAAATCAACAACTGCCAAGCCACTACCTTCTCCACTATTCTTTAGACTCCTTGCTTGCAAATCTTTTCTTAGGAATCCCATGCCTCTGTGCTGGCACATCCCCACCTCTTACAACCCAGATCAGTGAGATATCAGTTACTTTCTAAATATCAGTTACTGTCTAAAACATGGTGTGCTATAGTCTGAAAATTATTTTGGCTCAAGATTTTCTGTCTTATCATCTTAATTCTGAAAAATTGGAATACTAAAAAGCAAATATTACCTGTAGTGGTAAGAGTCTAACTTCTATACTGCTATGTAATGTAAGGAAAGTAGACCTTGACATTTGAGAGAGAAATGCCCCAAAATCTTTATGAACTTCCAAATTATAAATACTAATAAAGAATAAAATATAAAATGAAAATTAATAAACATCCATTGATTACTTGCTGTGTACCTTGTGTGGTGTTAAACTATTTTATATGCATCATCTCCTTTAATCTTTGTAACAACTCTACAAAACAATTTTCTAATGAAAAAACTGAAGGCTAGAGATGTTAAGTAACTTGCCAAACGTCATATAGGTAGAAAGTAGTGGAGCCAGTAGTCAAACCCAAGCATTTTTGGAGGATGCAATGATTTTTTAAACAGTATACAAAAAGTGTTAACCATTTAAAAAATATACTTAATAATATATTAAGATTAAGGACTTCTGTTCATCAAAAGACAAAAGCAAGAAAGGAAAAAAAAAAGCTACATATTGGAGGAAGATATTTGCAATGCACATATTTGACAAAGGATGTGTATCCAGAATAGAAATAGAACCCCTACAAATCAATGACAAAAGACAGACCAATAAAAAAATGAGCAAAAGACTTAAACAGGCACTATAGGAAAGAAGATATATAATAGCCAATAAACATATAGAAAAGGTGCTCAACTTCATTAGTCATCAGGGTAGTACAAAAGGAAACCATAATGAGATGCCACACCACAATAACCAGAATGGCTAAAATAAAAAATATAAAAGTCTCAAGAGTTGGTGAGGATTAGAGCAACTAGAACTCTCACACACTGCTGATGGAAATGCAAAATGGTACAACCATTTTGGAAAAGTATTTGGCAACATCTACTAAAGCTGAATATATGTACACACTTTGACTCCGTCATTCCATTCCTAGGGATATACTCAACAGAAATGCACATATGTTCACCAAAAGGCATGCAAAGAAATGTTCATAGCAGCACTATTCATAATTGCCAATAATTGGAAACTACTTAATGGCCATCAACAGCAGAATGGACTATATAAATATATTGTGGTACATTCACACAATGGAATAATATACAGCAATGAAAGTGAACCAACTACAACTGTTAGAACAATATGGTTGAATATCACAAACATAACATTGAGCAAAAGAAGCTGGAGACAAAAGAGTAGATAGAGTATGATTCCGTTTATATAAATTACAAAAAGAGGCAAAATTAATTTATGGTGTTAGAAGTGAGGGATAATAGTTTCCATTAGAGGAGGATTGAGTTACTTTAAGGGAGCATGGGGGCTCTTTTTCACATCAGTACCTGCTACCCCATTCACATTGGGATTGCCTTAGTTCAAGTCCTCATCATTTCTCACTTGGATTATCTATAACCATCTCCTAGCTGGTCTTCTCATCTTTAATCATCTCTCCCTTCAAAACTTCTCTATACCAGCAGTTCTCAAAGAATGGTCCATGGTCTCTGTGGTCCCTGAAGTACTTTCAGGGTATCCATAAGGTCAAAACTGTTTTCATAGTAATACTAATATTTTAGTAGTTTAGTATTAAAGTAGTTTGCTTTTGATACCAGGTGGACATTTGCGTGTGTGGCACCTCGGCACGAATCAATAGGGTGAAACCAAATTGTACTAGTAGTCATTGGATTCTTCACCACCACTAACTCTCAGAAAAATAAATGCCAGTTTCACTTAAAAAATGTCCTTGATTAAGCAGTAGAAATTATTAATTTTGTTAAATCTCAACCCTAGAGTACATACCTTTCTAATATTCTATGCGACAAAATGAGAAGTACTCATAAAACACCTCTGCTGCACAACAAAGTATGATAGTTGTCTCAGGGAAAAGCACTTTGACTTGTGGGCTCATTTAGTTGCTTTTTTCATGAAACACCATTTTCAGTTGACAGACAACTGACAGATGAACTATGGTTATTCAGGTTTGGGTATTTGGCAGACATTTTCTTGAAAATGAATGATGTCAGCCTGTCACTTCAAGGAAAACAACGGACAATATTTGTCGCCAATGATAAAATTTGAGATTTCAAGTGAAAATTAGAACTTTAGAAAATTTGTATCTGCCACTATGAGCTTTACAGTTTCTTATAACTTTTTTATAAGATTGATGATAATATTAACACATGATTTTTAAACTATTGTATATTGAAATGTACATGCAGGATTTGCATGACTAAGTGCACTAATATTTTCCAAATGACCAATGCATAATGCTACAAAATCATGCCCAGGTAAATGATTCATTCAAAGTGCAAGCTAGACCAATGGATTTTAATGTAATAGGATATGCAAAGTTCATTGATATGGTTTCAGGTTCCACACTGCAACTAACCTTTAAAAAACTACACATGTTGAGTTTTGGTGTAGTCTCAAAGGAGACTATCTACATACCTGAGTGAGGTCTTATTTTCTTCATTTCTTTCAAACAAAACAACACATCATAATAGATTGAATGCAGAAACAGCCACAAGTATATGGCTGTCTTCTATTAAACCAGACAATAAAGAGTTTTGTAAAAATCTAAAATGATACCATTCCTCTCACTATATGTTCTGTTTTGAAAAATATATATAGCTTTTCATTAAAATGTTATTTATGTTAATATATAATTGGTTTATTGTTATTTTTAGATGAATTAATAAAATTTTTAAAAATTACCCAGTTTTAATTTGCAATATGGTAAACATCAATAAATAACAGCCACAAAAAAAAGGCTCTTTGAAGTCTTCAATAATTTTTAAGAGTACAAAGTGGTCCTGAGATCAAAACATCTGAGAACAGATCCTCCACACTAACCATGTCATTTCCCTGGTTTTTAAGCTTCAATCACCTACAAGCATTCAAGGCTCTTCATAGACATGCCTAAAGCTTCCTTTCAAGCCTGATTTCCTGTCATTCCCATCTGTGCAACCAACATGTAAGCTGCATCTGCATCAGGTAACTTGTTAGTCCTTCAACCTACCAGGCCCATCCTCACCGCCCTGCCTAGCACATCTAGCCCAATTCAAACATCACAGCGTCTCTGGAGACTTCCTTCTTGCTTGGCAGATTTATTGATTTCTTCTTACTTTCTCCAATGCACTTTATGAGGTTGATTTCAGAACCGCCATTTTCCCCTTTTTTACAAATAAAGAAACAGGTCCAGAGAAAGAAAGGGACTTGACTAAGTCTCATAGCAAGCGAGTGGCAGAGCTAGAGCCTAAATTTCTAGCATTCTTTTCACACTTCTCTTCATGGAAGCTGCTGCAGAGACTCAGAAAGTGTTGGAGGCACTGGAGGGAAGGGGAATTAAGTTAAGCTGAGCTAAAAACAAGTTCTGAGTTGGAACATTCTTAAAGGAAGCAACCCTTGGCTTTGGCATGGTCTAAGAGCAGTCAGTCAGTCTTTACCCATGTTGACAACAGATGAAAAGCAATTCATGGGAAATATCCTTGTCCTTTTTTGCTTCTTCAATTCTATTCCACAGCAGCCAGGGTCACTATCCTTAAATGGAATTGATGAGCAGCCTGCAGGCACTCTTCAGGCCACCTGAAGAAGACTGCTCACATCTGAAGAAGACTACTTGAGCTGATTTTTTTCTGTCACCACTGTCCGCTACACTCATGCCCTTCGTTGGTTCCCTAGGCAGGGATAAGAACTCTAGGTGAGGCCTAAAACAACATTCAGGAATTGGTGGAAAATGTAGCTGCCTGTTTCAGAGCACTTTGCTTTTCCTATAATTTGTCAAATGGTGGGTATTGGGGATTTTCTCTTTGGAGAAAGTTGGTTTTAAAAGCTTTTGGTAAATGTCAAGAGATAGTCTCTGTGAGGCCTCCAAATGAAGCTAACCTCGAGGAATGCTGCTTGTTCCACAGCATCTGGCTGGTTAGGAAAGACTGCTCCCAAGAACAAGGGCCTAAATGATGTTAATGAAAATTAACTTGGTATCTAGATGTTTTGAAAACACTGTCTCATGGTAAAGCTTTTAGGGTGGAGGTGATCAGTTCAGTTTAACACATACTACTGGGGCACAACTGAGCCAGATCCTGTGCCAAGAGCTTGGAATGCAGAGTTGAATAAAACTAGGTCTCTGCCCCTGAGAAGTTCATTGTCTCTTCAGGAAGCCAGGCAAAAATACACATGGTAATAATGTAGTGTTATCAGTGCCAGAATAAGTATGACTGGAGAAGGAGTGACTATAATGAAATGGAGAAGGCTTTTTTAGGGAGGTGATATTCGAGCAGGGCTTTAAGATGAACAAGTGTTCATCTATTCAGAGAAGGTCATTACAGTTTTAGGGAACCAAACGTGAAAGGCGTGGAGGTAGGAAAGCTGAGTTTATTAGTTTTTCTCTGGCTATCATCTGCCACCCCCAGATCCAGTGTCTGCCCTTTTTTCCCCTCCTATGTGTCCAAAGAGACTGACCTTATGGACTATATCAACTTACATGGTGGTATCTGGCTGGTTTGGCTAATAGGAGGCACTGTCAGATCAAGCGTGGGAGGATAGGAAGGTCTTGGTATTTCTTCCCCACTCCTTCCCTGCTTTGGGTCTCATTTATAGCACTGACTAGAATCTTCCCTGCTTACAGCTCCTAGTAGGGACTTCTTCTCCACAGCTCCAGCTCTCACTAGGCCCTGGTAACACTGTTCCATCACTTTGCCTCTCCAGGCCAAAGATCTAATGGCTTTTTGCTATTCCTAGACCCTGAGTGCTTCACCATCTCTTGTTGGTACGGCTAACCCTGCCCACACTACTGAAAGTTGTTGATTTTATTTCCTACCAGAGTCCTTCAAATATAAGGGAGAACATTCATGGGTACAGTTTTCACAGAATGTAAAGTGTGTGGCTATAAGTGAGGTGAGGGGGGACAGGAAGAAGATGAGATAGGGTCCACATGGCAGAGTTTTGTATGACCCTTTTTATGAAAGATCTTGTGTGAGTAGGTCATGAAGAGTCTTTATAAACCAATTTTGTTGGCAATTGGGAACACATGAGTATTGTTGATCTGTGGCACAGATGATGCCAGAATTAATAGCTACCATTTATTGAACACTTTGTGTGTGTCAGACACTTTGCTTTCATTATCTCATTGAATCCTCAAAACAACCCTCAAAGGTCAGCACTTATCAATCTCAATTTTACAAGTGAAAAATCTAAGGCTCAGAGAAGAAAAGTAACTTGCCCACTCAATTGCTAATAAATAGAAGAGGAAGGATTTGAACCCATGCCTGAGTCTAGAGTTTGGCTGCTTCACTACACCCAGTTGGATAGTGAATTGGTCTACATGACCTTAAGAGTGTCTTTCAGCCCTAGGACTTCAAACGACTATGGGGTGATCAAACATCTGCAACTAAGCCCACTGGCCCATCCATTAACTAAAGATGTGGGTGGCAGACTTGTGGGATACATGCAGGGATGTGAATGAGACTTTTCGGTTGGGGGAAATGCCTTCATTTCCTGCAAATGTCCCTCCTGCTGGCTGTATCTTCCCAATGTCTGGGCCGAGAAAGAACCATATGGGTAATTAACTCTGGTAGGATTGCAAGTTTAAAAATGCCAGCTACATCAGCTCTTCTGGTGGAAATCTGGCACTCCAGTAGGAGTGAATGCCACACATAGTGCCAACCAGTGCTTGCTTAGCACTGGTACAGGCTAAGTTGACTTAGCTAGTGAGTCTGGATACCAAATCGTAATCTGGTACCAAGCTTTAGGAAAAAGAAAAGAACCAACTTTGAATACCTACTCCAGGCTAGGCACTTTCCATTGATTCCTCACTACAACCCTGAGAGGCATGTGTCATCACCCTCGTGTTACAGGTGAGGAAACTAAGGCTTAGTGAGGGGAAGTAACTTGCCAGGGTGTAAGATAGCCAGCAAGTGTCAGAATTGGCATTGGAATCCAGACTCTGCCTGACTCCCAAAGCCCATATTCTATGCTACTGTATCACGTGGGCAGCATAACATAGTAGGTAAAACCTCAGAATTAGAAACTTCATTTTGAATCCTGACTCTATCACTTCTTAGCTATATGACTGTGGACAAGTCACTTAACCTCTCTGTGTCTCAGTTTCTTCATCTTTAAATAATGATATCTACCTCATAGGGTGGTTGTAAGGATTAAATACATTCATATTTGTAAAGCACTGAGAACAGTGCCTGACAGAGAGTCAATGTCATACATTTGTTAAATAAATGTAGAGCCTTTTCTACCCCTTCTAAATCTCTTAATTCTTCCATTCTCAGACCTGGAGAGGAAAAGAAAGGAGATAGCTCAGGAGGAAGACTCTCTTAGAAGGAAATCATCTTCTCCTGAAGGTGGAGAAAGGCTAAGGTTATTGACTGACCTGGAGAGACCCAACCTGCAACGCTTGGGAGGGCTGACAGAGAAAGTACACAGTGTCTGAGTCTTGTGGTGAATTCCTGTGCCCACTCCCCCTTGCTCCTTCACTGCAGCTGGATGTTGCTTGGCCAGCTCTCTCTGACCTCGTTTCTACCTTCAGATCTGGAGATGGCTGCTGAGATGACAGCAAGAATGGAGATAGTCATTTGGAGGACTGGAACCTTGACCATAGGTTATGGAAGCTGGGCTTGAGGATCATAGCACTGTCTGGCTCAAAAAAAAAAAAAAAAAAAAAACAAGCTACATAGGGGTTTCAGATTCCTTCCCATTAGTATCTAGTTAGAAAGGGCAAGAAGGTGGCTCCATGGCCAAACCTTCCTGACCCAGAACTGAGGAAGATATATATCATGTATAGATGTGTGTATGTCTATAGATGCCTTAGTATTTCCTGGAAGTCTGGGGTGGGGAGGGAGGAAAATATGGTCTCCACTTCCCACTGAAGACAATTGTGCAAGTGAGGAAAAGCTGATGCTCACCAGGGAGACCCTGGCTGCACAGGTATGCCTTCCATCACCGTGGCCTGGGTATTAGCTATTATCCTTTGCCCCACCAGGGATCATGGGCCCTTGAACATGATTTGTGCAGCTTCTCTATTCGCCAAGATTGCCACCAGCCTAATGCTTCTGACTGACTGAACACACACCCAAATGCCCAACAGTATGTTGTAAAGGGAAAAAAGCACTATCTTTGGTGTTAGACACACCTGGGGTCAAATCCCAGCATCATCAATTATCTGTGTAATCTGAAGTAAGTTATTTAACCTTGTAGAGCTTCAGTTTCCTCATATCTAAAATTAGGATAACACTCTCTCAAGGCTGTTGTGAGGAATAAATGAGAAATTCAGTGAAAAAGTGCCTCCACACCTTCTCTATCCCCAACTTGCTTCAGGCACTGGCCACACCCTTATTTACTCGCCCCTTTGTCCCACCTCCAACAGCACAGCATAAACAATGATAAGTTTCTTTCCCAAATGTCAGTTCAATACTGGGTTTTGGGGCCTTCTGTGTTAGAGAAGTTTCAGTAATGAAAATATGCCATCTTTGTACAGGCTAAGGAGTCTCACAGGACTCCATTCTTATCTTGGCTTTCACCATTTGCTCTTTATGTGACTTTGGGAAAGTAACAATCTTTCTGGATCTCAGTCTCTTTACCTGTAAAATGGGACTAAAATGAGGTGGTTGAGAGGCTCAAATGAGACAACATATATAGAATATATGTAACATGCGTACCAGGTGGTAGAACTTTTTGTTTCACGCAGTTATCACCGTAATTCTTATGCCAGATCTCCTGGGAAGGCTCAAGGATTCAGGCCTCTCTCACTTCATGCCTGGCACATGATAGATGCTCAACAATGTTTGTTTCCTTCCCAGTTCCATTGTGGGCCTTATTTAAACTCCCAAAGCCCTGAATTCTAGAAGCACAAATCATGCCAAGACTCTGGATCTGATTCTCATAAGCTGTCCTCTTGTGGTTAGGGCTGAGTTCCTTTCCTCCTTTGTCACAATGGGACTGGCCTGGCTACTTGGCTGCCTATGCTTCTTTCCTAGAGCTCTTCAAATTCATTTAAAGGATCTTTAGAGCCATTTTCCAAAGGCATTTTGTGATGTCTTATTCGCTTCAGGGAAAATAACATGATTTCTTGCTAGATATAAATACATCCTGGACAGCCATGATCCCAGGGGGTTAATTTCCAATTAAGTGTGAAATCAGACAGTAGCAGGATAGTGCTTCCCTCCTCTCTCTCCTCCAGGACCTACCCACCCCCTCACTAAGTGCCTTTGAAGAAACACAATAAGCACAATTGTAATGACAGTAGGAGTTCAAAAGGTAGGAGGAAAAGAGAGTAAGGGAGTGTGGGAAAAACAGGTGCTCTCCAGAATAGCATAAGGGGTCCTCAGGAGGGTGAAGGTACCAAGCCATATCACCAGGAGCTGAATTGTCATAGGAAGAAGGAGCCCCTGTCAGACCTCAAGGTATAGGAATCCTCCTGACCTGACTGTTGACAACTGTACAGGGCAGAGTAGCTGGGCCTGGGTTATTGGCATGAAACTTCTGCATGAGAGAAGAAGTATGGGGTGAACTGAGCTAGGTATGGGAACAGCTTAGATAGGGTGGTGGGGGTCAGGGTGGCTAGTTACAGGGCCAAGGAACATGCCAGTTACAGGCCAAGCACATTACACTGCATTGAAGAATGCAAAAATCAGGTTGCAGATAACATTTGGGAAGATCCTAAATGGCAGAACATGATCCACCAGCCCTGAATGGGTGTAAAGAAGATTCCATTCCTGGATAGCAACTGATGCAGCCACTACCACTACCACCACCACCACCACCATCACTACTACTACTACAACTTCTACTACTACTACTGGTTAATATTAGTTGAGTACTTATTAAGGGCCAACCATGGTTATTTGGGCAAAGTAACTTGCCCATGGTGATTGACGCATGAATATAGATAATGGTGTTCAAGTTCCTTCCAAGGGGGTTTGAGGCCAGGGTCCAATTGGCAATGGCTAGCAAAGAAGGCATAGGGAGCAACAGAGGAACTCAGTCTCTACTGAGTCCCTCTAGATCTTGGCCCCAGAAGGGAGACAGAATTCTGAGTCTTGCAGGATAGTAGGAGGAGTGGAGAAGAGGTGAGGGACAGTTAAGACTGAGGTTGTCCATACCCCACCTACCTCACATCCTGATGACTCTGGGAACTACAGTAGGATGGCACCTGCCAGCATCATGGGACCTAGATGGGAGTAGCTTAGGAAGCAGAAGCCAGAGAAATAAATCCAGAGCTGACAATACTAGTGGAAACTCAGTTCCCACAAGCTTGCCAAATGCTGGGAGAGGGCAGGCATAGAGAAGGCCACTGCCTAGCTCTGCTCTTCAGGACCAGGAAAGCCCTCTTTCGCAGTCTTAATTTCAGGCACCTTTTTCGGACATTCTAGAGGCCTGGGTCTTCAGGAAATGAGGTTCATAGAGGTTCAGAAGATGTGATACAACTTGAATGCACACCAAAATAGGGAGATCCCCTATCTCACGGGGAGGTTCCCAAGTGGAAATACTGCTCTGAAGAGGGCATTCCTGGGGCTGACCAATATTGACCAAATCCCCCTGGACTTACAGTCTCCTTTTCCTCCAGCCTCTGAGAAAAGGTTTGGCACCTTTGCATTTCATTGGTGCCATAAAACTCAGCAAGTCTCTAAATTTAGCACATTCCTTCAGAAAGCTCAGCTGTGCTGACTTTGGTTACCAGAATTCCAGGAACCTGAGTGGACCTTAGAGGATCAAAGGTGCAAGAGACTTGGAAATCAACTTGGCTTTCAATCTCTCCTCTAGGAGAATTTCCTCAGTCTGGTGGAAGCCACAGGGGATTAGTTAAGGGAATGGTCTTGGTTTGAATCCTGAATTCAACGTTTCCTGGTTGTGGGAACTTGGGCAAATCATGTAACCATTCTGTGCCTCAGTTTTCTAATCTGTAAAGTGGGGCTAATACTAGTACTTACCTCATAGGAATATTATCAGGACAAATTCAGTAAACCCATGCAAAGCACTTAGAGGACACATTTGGCATGTAGTCAACGTTAATATAAGTATTAGCTCTACTGGTAAAGCGATACAGGGAATATATATCTCACCTTGAGCCTCTAGGAAAACTGTTTCGGCCCCCCCTCCTACATAGAATGAGACTAGTTAAGGGATTAGTCACCAGCATAAAGGTGCCATCTAGAAATACTATCACTTTCTGTTGGAGAAGTCAAGATGGCAGTCTAGACAGCCTCTGAATTCACCTCCTCCCACAGACACAGCCAATTTACAACTACTCTTGGAAAAATTACCCCTGAGAGAGAACTGAAAACTGCATAAGAGGAATCCCTGCAACAAACAACAGTCCTAATTGAAGTGGAAAAGGCAGAAATTCCCTTCTGGAGAGAAAAAATTCCACCTTCACAGGCCTCAACACTTCACAGCTACCCAGGAGTAACCCACAGGTATACAGCCCTCCCTGGAGGAGTAGGGGACCTGAGCTGGGGAGCATGCTCGCTACAGGCATTTTTTGGACCCAGCACAACTGAGAGGAGTGGCATAATACCTGACTTAGCTGGCTGCTAACAACAATGGGGAATACTTCCAGAAAAGCTGGGTCACAAAGACATTAAAGCCAGCTCTTAAAGGGCCCATGCACAAATTCACCTGTTTCAGAAAGCAACCTAAAATCACCAGAAAGAAAATTGTGCAGTCCTTTAGTGAAAAGTGACTCACAGGGTAGGCTCTGAGTGCATCTCAGTGAGAGGTGAGACCTCTTGAGGGACTGGGACATTGGTGGTGGCCATTGTTGTGATCTGGTGTGGGCGTGCTGACACAGACACTGGCAGACACCATTGGAGTTCTTCACCTGGCCTGCTAGCCCAGGGCCTGCCCCACCCACTAGAGCACCAATTTAATCCAGCTCAGCCAGGGCAGGCAGCCTACCCTAGGGCCTGGCCCCACCCAACAACAAGCCCTTGGGAACTAGTAGACCTGCTAAGTCCACTGCCTGTATGCTCTGCAGCCTGGAGAGTGGGTCCACATCTGTGTGGCATGGCGTGTGCAAGGAGTGGGTGGAGAGTATGGCACAGTGGTTGGGTGTGTGGGGATCCTGCCTTGGTGGGACTGGGTCCACTTCAGGAGGTTGGGGTGCACATATGGAGCAAGACTGTGTGTGTGGACCTGTGGGTGGTGGCTCTCATCAGCTGCAGAAGACTTGTGCTTCTCAAAGAGCCACATAGGGGGTTGGCCCCACCTTCCAAAGCCTGAAACAATTGGGTGCTCCCATGCCTGAGGCCAGCCCCACACAGCTGCAATCCTCAGAGAGTTGACAAGAGACTTAAAGGCTGGAGGCTTATAGCAATTGTAAGCCCCTGAGCCTAACCACCTGCCACACTGGGGGCCTACTCACTAAATAGAAATAATGCAACAAGAATGTGCTATTAGACCTTGCAGTCAACTGTGCTGGGGATCCCCACACTCGATAAAGAAACTGAAGGGCCCACAACAACTACAAGCAGCTGAGCATTACAACAGCTGGCAAGGGGGACAGCTCAGACTCCCTGGGACCCTACAGGAAGAGCAAACCCGCCACAACAGAAGGACACATGTAGCCCTCACAGGGGTCACTCCTAGAACATTTAGAACTGAGGTAAGCACACTGCCAGGCCTCAAAAGGCATGACTTATAAAAAGTAACTTCTCAGGGCTGGCCTGGTGGCGCAAGTGGTTAAGTGTGTGTGCTCCGCTGCGGCGGCCCAGGGTTCGCCGGTTCGGATCCCGGGCGCACACCGACACACTGCTTGGCAGGCCATGCTGTGGCGGTGTCCCACATAAAGTGGAGGAAGATGGGCACGGATGTTAGCCCAGGGCCAGTCTTCCTCAGTAAAAAAAATAAAAAAGAGGAGGATTGGCAGATGTTAGCCCAGGGCTGATCTCATCACACACACACACACACAAAAAATAATAAAAAGTATCTTCTCTAAGAGCAGGAGATGTAGCAGACCTACCTAATAAATAGACATGAGCACAGGGAAAGAGGCAAAATGAGGAGGCAAAAGAATACATTCCAAGCAAGGGAGCAGGACAAAATCCCAGAAAAGGAACTAAATGAAACAGAAATGAGCAACCTACCCGAAAGATAGTTCAAACAAAGAGTGTTAAGGATGCTCACTGATCTTGGGAGAAGAATGGATGAACTCAGTGAGAACATCAACAAAGAAATGGAAGATATAAAAAAGAACCAATCACAAATGAAGAATATAATGCTGGAAATGAAAAATTCACTAGAGGGACTCAAAAACAGAGTAGAGGATACAGAAGAACGGATCTGCAGGCTGGATGAAAGACTAGAAGAAATCACCCATGCTGAACAGGTAAAATAAAAAAGAATTAAAAAGACTGAGGACAGTGTAAGGGACCTCTGGGACAACATCAAGCACACTAACATCTGTGTTATAGGTGCCCCAGAAGGAGAAGAACGAGACAAAGGGGCAGAGAATCTATCTGAAGAAATAATAGCTGAAAACTTCCCTAACCTAAGGAAGGAATCAGACATCCAGGTATAGGACGCACAGAGAGCACCAAACAAGGTAAACCCAAAGAGGCCCACACCAAGACACATCATAATTAAAATGTCCAGAATTAAACATAAAGAGAGAATCCTAAAAGCCACAAGAGACAGACAAGTTACATACAAAGGAAACCCCATAAAGCTATCAGCTGACTTCTCAGCAGAAATCTTACAGGCTAGAAGAGAGTGACATGATATATTCAAAGTGCTAAAAGGAAAAAACCTACAGCCAAGAATACTCTACCCAGCAAGGCTATCATTCAAAATGGAAGGAGAGATAAAAAGTTTCCCAGACAAGCAAATATTAAAAGAATTTGTCACCAAGAAACCAGTACTATAAGAAATGCTAAAGGGACTCATTTAGAGGGAAAAGAGAAGACCACCAATAGGAAAAATTATCTATTTCTATGATAAGAAGGTAATGGATAATGGATACAAAAGCACAAAAATAAGTTAGATATGATATCAAAAATATAAAATGTGAGAGGAGGGGAGTTAAAGACTAGAGTTTTCAGATAGAGGTCAAACTAAAGAGACCATCAACTTAACATAGATTGCTATATACGTAGGTTACCATATGTGATCCCCATGGTAATCACAAACCAGAAACTTATAATAAATACACAACAAGCTAAGAGAAAGGAACACAAATAAAATACTAAATCAAGCCATCCAACCACAAGGGAAGAGAGCAAGAGAAGAAGAAAGGAACAGAGAAGAACTACTAAAACACCGAGAAAAAAAAAGTTAAAAAATGGCAGTAAGTATATACTTATCAATAGCTACTTTAAACATCAATGGATTAAATGCTCCAATTGAAAGGCATAGGGTGGCTGACTGAATAAAAAAAAACAAGACGCCTATATATGCTGCATACAAGAGACACACTTCAGACCTAAAGACATTGACACTCACAAACTGAAAGTGATGGGATGGAAAAAGATACTCCATGCAAATGGCAATGAAAAGAAAGCTGGGGTAGCAATACTCATATAACACAAAATAGAATTTAAAACAAAAACTGTAAGAAGAGACAAAGAAGGACACTACATAATGATCAAAGGAACAATTCAACAAGAGGATATAACACTTATAAATATCTATGCATCCAATGTAGGAGCACATAAATATATAAAACAATTATTGACAGACATAAAAGGAGACATAGACAGTAACACAATAATAGTAGGGGACTTTAACACTCCACTTACACCAACAGATAGATCATCCAAACAGAAGATCAATAAGGAAACATTGGCCTTAAATGACAAACTAGAACAGATGGACCTAGTGGATATATACAGAACATTCCATCCAAAAACTGAAGAATACACATTCTTTTCAAATGCACATGGAACATTCTCCAGGATTGATCACATATTAGGCCACAAAACAAGTCTCCATAAACTTAAGGACATTGAAATAATAGCAAGCATCTTTTCTGACCACAATGGTATGAAAATAGAAATCAACTATAGAAAGAAATCAGAAAATCCACAAGTATTTGGAGATTAAACAATGTGCTACTGAACAACAATTGGGTCAACAAAGAAATGAGAGGAGAAATAAAAAACACCTGGAGACAAATGAAAATGGAAATACGACATGCCAGAATTTATGGGATACAACAAAAGCGGTTCCAAAAGGGAAGTTTATAGCAATACAGGCCTATCTCAACAAACAAGAAAAATCTCAAATAAACAATCTAACAATGCACCTAAAGGAACTGGAAAAAGAAGAACAAACAAAGTCCAAAATCAGTAGAAGAAGGGAAATAATAAAAATCAGAGCAGAAATAAATGAAATAGAGAATTAAAAAACAATAGAAAAAATGCATAAAACCAAGAGCTGATTCTTAGGAAACATAAACAAAATTGACAAACCTTTAGCTAGACTCACCAAGAAAAAAGCGAGAAAGCTCAAATAAGTATAATCAGAAATGAAAGAGGAGAAATAACAATGGACACCTCAGAAATACAAAAGATTATAAGAGAATACTATGAAAAGCTATATGCCAACAAATTGGACAATCTGAAAGAAATGGATAAATTCTTAGAATCATACAACCTTACAAAACTGAATCAAGAAGAAATAGAGAATTTGAATACACCAATCACCAGTAAGGAGATTGAAACAGTAATCAAAGCCTCCCCAAAAATAAAAGTCCAGCATGAGACGGCTTACCTGGTGAATTCTACCCAACATTCAAAGAAGACTTAATACATATCCTTCTCAAACTCTTCCAAAAAATTGAAGAGGAGGAGAAGCTGCCTAACTCATTCTACAAAGCCAACATTACTCTGATGCCAAAACCAGAGAAGGACAACACAAAAAAAGAAAATTACAGGCCCATATCACTGATGAACATTGATGCAAATATCCTCAACAAAATACTACCAAATCGCATACAACAATACATTAAAAAGATTATACACCATGATCAGGTGGGATTTAATCCAGGGATGCAGGGTGGTTCAACATCTGCAAATCAATCAACGTCATACACCACATTAACAAAATGAAGAATAAAAATCACATGATCATCTCAATAGATGCAGAGAAAGCATTTGACAAGATACAGCATCTATTTATGATAAAAACTCTGAATAAAATGGGTATAGAAGGAAACTACCTCAACATAATAAGGCCATATATGACAAACCCACAGCTAATATCACCCTCAATGGTGAAAAACTGAAACCTGTCCCTCTAAGAACAAAAGCCAGACAAGGATGCCCACTCTCACCACTGCTATTTAACGTAGTATTGGAAGTCATAGCCAGAGCAATCAGGCAAGAAAAAGAAATATAAGGGATCCAAATTGGAAAAGAAGACATGAAACTGTCACAATTTGCAGGTGACATGATTTTATATATAGAGAACCCTAAAAATCCACCAAAAACTTTTAGAAGTAATAAATGAATATGGTAAATTTGCAGGATAGAAAATCAACATACAAAAATCAGTTGCATTTCTATACACTAACAAAAAGAAATTAAGAATACAATTCCATCTACAATTGCAACAAAAAGAATAAAATACCTAGGAATAAACTTAACCAAAGAGGTGAAAGATCTGTACACTGAAAATTATAAAACATTGCTGAAAGAAATTGAAGAAGACACAAAGAAATGGAAAGATAGTCCTTGCTCTTGGAACGGAAGAAGTAACAAAGTTAAGATGTCCATACTTCCTAAAGCAATCTGTAGATTCAGTGCAATCCCTATCAAAGTTCCAACAACAGTTTTCACAGAAATAGAGAAAAGAATCATAAAATTTATATGTAACAACAAAAAGCCCCGAATAGCCAAAGGAATCCTGAGAAAAAAGAACAAAGCTGCAGGTATCACACTCCCTGATTTCACAATATACTACAAAGCTATGGTAACCAAAACAGCATGGTACTGGCATAAAAACAGACACACAGATCAATGGAATAGAAGTGAAAGCACAGAAATAAACCCACATATCTCTGGACAGCTAATCTTCGACAAAGGAGCCAAGAACATACAATGGAGAAAAGAAAGTCTTTTCAACAAAAACTGCACTGCCACATGCAAAAATGTGAAAGTAGACCATTACCTTACACCATACACAAAAATTAACTCAAAATGTATTAAAGACTTGAATGTAAGACCTGAAACCTTGAAAATTATAGAAGAAAACATAGGCAGTACGCTCTTCTACATCGGTCTTAGCAACATATTTTCAAGCACCATGTCTGACCAGGGAAGATAAACAATAGAAAGAATAAACAAATGGGACTATATCAAACTAAAAATCTTCTGCACAACAAAGGAAACCATCAACAAAATGAAAAGACAACCTAACAATTGGGAGAAGATATTTGCAAACCATATATCTGATAAGGGGTTAATCTCCAAAATATATAAAGCACTCATACATCTCAACAACAAAAAAACTAACAACCCGATTAAAAAAATGTGTAAAAGACCTCAACAGACATTTCTCCAAATAAGGTATACATATGGCCAACAAGCACATGAAAAGATGTTCAACATCATTAACTATCAGGGAAATGCTAATCAAAACTACAGTGAGATATCACCTCACGCCCATCAGAATGGCTATAATTAACAAGACAGGAAACAAGTGTTGGAGAGGATGTGGAGAGAAGGCAACTCTCATACACTGCTGGTGAGAGTGGAAAGTGGTGCAGCCGCTATGGAGAACAGTATGGAGATTCCTCAAAATTAATGACAGAACTACCATATGATCCATCTATTCCACTGCTGGGTATTTATCCAAAGAACGTGAAAACACCAATTTGTAAAGATACATGCACCTCTGTGTTCATTGCAGCATTATTCACAATAGCCAAGACTTGGGAGCAACTAAGTGCCCAGCAAGGGACAAAAGAATGAAGAAGATGTGGTATACATACACAATGAATACTACTTAGCCATAAGAAACAATGAAATCCAGCCATTTGTGACAATATGGATGGACATTGAGGGTATTACACAAAGTGAAATAAGTCAGAGGGAGAAGGTCAAATACCGTATGATCTCTTGAGAACTCATTAAGTAGTAGATAAACCAACAACAAACAAACACATAGAGACAGAGAATGGATTCATGGTTACCAGAGGTAAGAGGGGAGGGAGGAGGGCAAAAGTGATAACTAGCCACATGTGTGTGGTGATGGCTTGTAGTTTGGGTGGTGAACACGAGAACATAGTGTAATCTATGCAGAACTAGAAGTATAATGATGTACACCGGAAATTTATACAATGTTCTAAACCAATGTTACTGCAATAAAAAGATAAAAATAAAATAAATAAAAGACCCCCCACCAAAAAAAAAGAAATGCCATCAGCTTCCAAAGAGCCCCTTTTGCACTCCAGCTACAACGTTCTTGGGTGTGCTGCCCAATTGTATCTATGTGTATTTGAGAGATGGGAGAAGTTGAACAACACCAGGGTTTCTAACTGTCCACATAGGTGGCATGTAAATGATCATTTTTTCTTGCCCAGGATTAAGGTGTTGACAACCATGTGTCTTTAGGCTGAAAGACAGGACTTCGGTAGGCAGCTGCTTCATGCCTGGTGTAAGCAGCATTATGGCCCCTAAGACCCCATGTCCTAATCTCCAAGACTGTGATTACACGGCAAAAGAGATGCTGAAGATGTGATTAAGGTTACTAGCGACTTTAAAACAGGGAGACTATCCCGGATTATCTGTGTGGGCTCAATGAAATCACCCCAATGAAAGGGCAAGCCCTTAACAGCAGAGGCAAAAGAGGAAGTCAAAGAGATGTAGAAAGGGAAGCAAAAGGATCTGACATGTCATTGTTAGCTTGAAGATGGAGGGGTCCACATATCAAAAAATATAGGGACCTCAGTCCTATAACAACATGGAACTGAATTCTGCCAACAACCATAAGCTTGGAAGAGGATCTTGAGCTCCAGATGACAACCACATCCCCAGCTGACACTTTGATTTTAGTTCAGTGAGACCCTAAGAAGAGAATCCGGCTACACTCTGATGAGCTTCTGATCTACAGAAACCATGAGAGAAGAAATGGATGTTGTTTTAAGCTACTAAGTTTGTAGTCATTTGTTACAGCAGCAATAGAAAACTAATACAATGATCCTGGGCCTCAATTTATATATCTGTCAAATGTGGGCAAAATACCTTGTCTTACCTACCTTATGGGGCTGTTATGAGGACAAATTATGGAAGAAGGGACATAAGAGTGCTCTGCAGAATTTCAAGTCATAAAACTGTTAGGATATTCTTCAACAGGGAAAAAAATCAATCTATTTTGAAGCATTTGGATTGAAGCAATTAAGAGCTTAGAGCTCCTGATATTTCCCAGAAGTGTTGAGGGTTTGGAGGGCTGCTTCTCCTCTCCAAGGGAAGCAGTACAGTATAGGTGAAGTCAGAAAACTAGGGTCTAAGTCTATTTCCCACCTGTGTGATCTTGGGCAAGTTATGTCACCTCTATGAGCCTCAATACAATGAGGGTAATCATCCTTTCTCTGCCTAGATGACATAGTTGTGTGAGGTTCAACTGAAGCAATGAATGTGAATATGTGATAGAAACAAAGTACTCAGATGGAAGGCCTATTAATCCTTCCCAGTGTGTGCTGGGAGCAGATATCTTGATTCTGGTAAACTAGTCACTCAAAGAAAGTAGAGTTGCCTTGGTATGGTACTCTCAGCAACTGTTTTATGCCATTGGCTCTGGTGTGTGGCCTTAGACAAGTCCCTTCTCCTCTCTGCATCTGTTTCTCCATTTTAAGAGGTTAGATGTCTTCCTCTAATGGGCATCAGAATCACACGGGGAGATGAGTGGCAGATGGGGGGTGAGCAGGAGTTTTCTCATTTTTATAAGCCCCTTCTACCCCCAATAAACTATCTCCCAAAAGCCCAAGTCAGAAGGACTTATTTTATTTTAAACTTTTTAAAATTTTTATTTATTTATTTGGTGAGGAAGATTGTCCCTGAGCTAACATCTACGCCAATCTTCCTCTACTTTGTATATGGGATGCCACCACAGCATGGCTTGATGAGCAATGTGTAGGTTGGCACCAGGATCCAAACCTGTGAACCCTGGGCCACCAAAGCAGAGCACGGGAACTTAACCACTACGCCACCAGGCTGGCCCCAAAAAGAGTTTATTTTATTAAATTGTGCAAAGTAAGCCCTATTCAAGATACAAGAGTTGATTCCAAAGTATGTGGTTTGAAGCAGCTGGTTCTCAAAGCAGTCTGGATGCCTTGCTATACTTTAATTAAAATACTGGACAATTTTAACCTGGTTAACTAAAGTCATGCCTCTCCCAGTTTCTTGCAGTTCCCATTAATGTTGTTTTGTCATGATTGTGAGATTTCCTCCCAGAACATTCCTTCTTATGTGAACTGAAGTTGCTAAACTATGGTCAGACAAAACCCAGTAGAGTTGTCCATGTTTTCACTACAATGTAGGCTGTAGTAAAATTCACAGCTGAGAATAACAGAACGTCAAAGCTGAAAAGGCCCTTTGAGACTACCTGGTTTGAAGACAGACAATTTGAGACTTAGAGTGGGGAGGGATGTACTCAGTATTACAGAAAGGCAGTGACAGAGGTGAATCTGGACCCCCAGGGCTCCTGAAAGGAGCTCTTTTCACTGCCCCATGTTGCCTTCCCACTGCCTTTGATGCTCAGAGATTTGCAAGTCAAGTCACTTTCAGTCTTCTCATTCTCTAGGCTGGTTTCACTATTCTTTGAAGTGGAGAAACCTCATTTATATGTCATCAAAATACAAGGCCATGTACAGAGCAGTGTAAGAAGCAGGTAGCTATGGACACAATCTTTGCAAACACTCCCAACATACCAAATTGGCCTCATTCACCATTTTTGGTCTTTGCCTCACTGAGAGGTCTCCTTCCTCAACCTGCTTTGTCATCTCAAATGACTTATATCAGTGCTTCTCAAACTTTAATGTGCACAGAGATCTCCTGGAGATCTTATTAAAATACAGATTCTGATTTCAGATGTCTGCAATGGGGCCCAAGAATCTTCATTTCTAACAAGCTCCCAGGTAACGCTGATGCTGAGGCTGACAATGGACCATGTTTGGAGTAGCAAGACTTGCAGATGTTGTTTCCACCAATCTCATTTCTAAGCATCTTCTCCATTTATCGTTGGGATTCCTTTACTACTGGGGGTAGTGAGGTGTATTAGAAGCAGGAAGGCCTCTGTAGCTTCCAGTACTGGATTTTTACCAATCCCTAGCTGTGTGATTTTGGCAAATCCTTTCTCATCTCCCTGCGCCTAAAGTTTCCTTATCTATCTATAAAATAGGGCCATCACCTATCATGGAGTAATGTTGTGAGGCCTGAGGGAATGACAACGTCTTGGTGCAAAGTACACTGTAGATTGAGATTCCTAGGTGCAAAAAGATTCTGTGCCTAGGTTTCCTTAGAATTGCAGAAGGCAATGTGAGCATTGCGTGGTGGCTGCACCATCATGCCTAATACGCTCAAAGATTGTTTCCATGACAAAACTGCAGATGGAACTCATTAATACCAGACAATCTGCATACTTTATTGCAAATCACATGAATGGACCCCAAGATCTCATACTTTTTTGTTTTGATGTTACATATATAGTTCACACAGGCAGTCTTTCCAGCATCTATTTATGTCCTCGGTATCAAGTGCTCCTTTTCCTTATGAAAATGAAGGGTTTTCTTCATCAACATCTCTTCAAGGTATCTTGCTTCTCTGCAATTTTTAAATGTTTCTAAAGCTTTTTCTAAGCTTGTAATGTGGCAAGGCCATTTGTCTGCAGCTACATTAAAAATAGTATCATCGATCTACATTCTCTCAAAAGCAATTTTTTTTCTAGTCATGGAAATACTTCTTCCTCTACTACTTTATTTGTTCTAGTTATTACAGAACCAAAGAACTTCTTGAAAAGGGAAAGATACTTCCCCATGATTTTAGCCAATTATTTTAGAAATGCTCTACATGACACTTTTTTTATTATTGATATCAGATGCTAAGTTTCACCCCTGAGTGGCTGGACAACTCTCCCCATCTTTTTTTTTTTTTTGGTGAGGAAGATTTGCCCTGAGCTAACATCTGTGCCAATATTTCTCCACTTTGTATGTGGGATGCCTCCACAGCATGGCTTATGAGTGGAGTAGGTCTGCACCTGGGATCCAAGAACTCCGAGAACCCAGGCCACCAAAGCAGAGTGTGCGGAACCTTAGCCATGGGGCCAGCCACTCCCCCAACCTTTTTTTAAACAAAAACTTCAATAATATTTCTTATTCTAAATCATGTCTTTAACTTTTACTATCACCACTGAAAAACTTTGTAGGGATTTGACCCCAAGGTATCAAGTACCACAGAGGCAAGAAGACCTTTTCTGCTTCTGAAACTGCTTGTGAATGTTGCCAGTTTCTTGGGCTGAAACTGCACATGCTACAACCTTGGTGAAGTACACAGACACGTACAAGGACCTTTTTATCTTTGAAAAACAGACAAGTCAAGGACTTAACAACTACCAACTAAAAAATAAATCCTTCATTTCACAAGGTAAAATTAAATGATCCTTTTTAAAACATTACCAAATTGGTACACTGAAGGTGAGGAGAAAGCCCAATTTAGAAATCTCTTCCAGCCCAGTTTTTGTTCTCCTGTAGACTGGACCTGTATCTTCCTCCTTCCCCTCAAATGCTTGCCTTTTAATATTTTGTTAGGCAGGCAAGAGTCAAAGAGTCATGCCAGCTCCAGTAATGTGGCCTCTGTGTGACAAAGGGAAAACAGCATGGGGTGCAGAGTCAGAAAGGCCTGGATTTGAATCACAGTTCTGTTACTTTCTGTGTGACCTTGAGCCAGTTACTTTAGCCCCCTAGGCCATAAATCCTTTATCTATAAAATGAGGAGAATAGCATCTACCTGCATGATTGTTGTAAGGACTAAATGAGATAATATATATGAAGAACCTAGCACTTAGTAGATGCTTAATGAATGTTATTACTGTCAGTTCAAGATTTACAGTTCATCCATTGCGAATTTCTCTAACCTGCTGATAATTTCCTATAGTTGCCACTCTTCAATTATCACCCCCTTCCCACAGCCTCTTCTGAATGACTATCCATCCATCAAGCCTGGGTCAAGCCAGTCTCATTCCATGACAGTGTGCCTCACCACAGAAGCTTTTGCTCTTTAAATCAGAGTGTGAAAGGGGAGGCACTGAGGTGCATTCTTTGGCATTCTTTGGGTATAGACTAAAGCAGGGGCAGAGCTAGCCAGCCACTGCTCCCTGGCCTCCAGCCAGACTGGTAGTCTCAACTCTCTAGGCCAGGCTCTTGATCTGTGATTCCTAGGCCAGGAAACACAAAGCAAACTCATAGTAACATTTCTGGGACACCTATCCCACTGGGATTGCAGTGGCTTTCTCTGGTTCTCAATAATTTTTCAATATTTGTAGTGGTGGTTGTTGTATTTCCCCCCAAGAAAGCCAGAGTGAAACTATTATTCTGCCATCTTCAAAGGTACTCAAGCCCCATTGGCCACTGCTTCTGTGGCCAAAATCTGCACACCTGTTTGCTTTAGCTAGTTATCTAATGGGACAGAGCAGAGAGGCCACAGCTCCGAGACCATGGCTCAATGAACACTTCCTGGGTGAAGCCAGGAGGCCTCACAGAGACTCTCTTTTGGGGTGAGCAGCAGGTAGAATGGTGGCCACTTGGCTCTTTTGCTCCTGGTTTCTTAGCAACTTTGCCTTTGAGACTGAGTAGAGCTGAGAGAGTTCAATGTGGCCACCTGGGCATGTGTTCATTGGGAATGGCATCAAGTTTCCACTCAATTACTACCACAAGGCTCTCAGTGTTTTTAACCTAGATGTTACTAACTCACCATTAAACCATGTTTAGAGTTCAGTCTTGAAAGTGACTATTGCCTTTCAGTAACACTATTCCAAAGGCATCTCAGAGTTGGTTTAGACATACGTGCATTCTCTCTCTTTCTTTATCTTCCCCTTCTTCCATCTCCCTCTCCATCCCCCTCACCTCCCCCCTCTATGTCTGCACCTCTCTCTCAGTACTATAGTCAGTGCACTAGCAGGGCCTTGCTAGAAGGGTCCAAGTAGGAAAGCCCTTTCTCTCAAACTGGGCCATATTATAGTTACACAGACCCTAAAGACAGGCAGTGGCCCAGGCCTCTGCGTGGGAATACAAGCAATGCCACTTTCTTCAGTAGCTTCCCTTCAACAAACGAGAATCAGAAATGTTTACTCAGATTTCTGACTCACTACACCAATTGTGTTGTAGTTTCTTTCCAATGATGAGATAGCAAATGAGGAAGACCAGGAGTTTATGTCTGGAAATTTTCCATTTGGTGGCAAATACGTGAGGTTCAAGAAAGAGGGTAAAAGCCAAACCCCCAAAATGATGACCACTAGAGCCAGCAACTATAAGGCCCCTTGCTAAATAAGTGTGGTGTAATGGAGAGAACCTTGTATAGGAGCCCAGGGACCTGAGATCTTGTTTAGGCATGGCTGCTAACTTGTTCTGCCTTAGTTTCCCCAATGGTAAACTAGGTAGGTAGACTAAGTGATTTTGAAAGGCCCTTCCAATCAAACACATTATGGGGTGTAAAAAGAGTTTTTTATCTTGAGGGCTGTGGTTCTTAATCTTTATTGGGTCATAGGCCCATTTGAAATTCAGTAGAATGTTATGGACCATCTCCCCAGAAAAGGCACATTGTCATGGAATTCTGCATACCATTTCAGAGGCTTCATGAATTTCCTGAATCCATGGACACTGGGTTAAGAACTGCTTCTTTCAGGAGATAAAAGAGCTTATCCGTAGAAGGCAAGCAGGATGCAACAGTGACAGCTGCCTGGCCTCAATCCATCTTAACAATTTTTCCCACCATTTGACCCAAAAATGGAACTCCTGCAGGACAAACACAGTCTGCCTTTTTTAAAGTACTGTTTTCAGCTTTGTTTCTTTCTTGATTACTTGGAAAGGGAAGTTGTCAGGAGAAAACAGGAAGAAGAATAATTCAAACAGACCTAGGCTTTGACATGCAAAACATGCTTTGTGGGCTATATGCAAGAGTAGGAAGGCCACATTCCTGAGTCCATATGGAGGGGTTGTGGGGGCATCACCCATTCTGTCTATTCTCATAGGAGTAGACAGGTTATTGGCAATATATTGCAGTGCCGCACCTCCAATATGGCAGCAGGGTCCATATCCTCAGTAAAAGACATATTAAGAGTCTCCAATGTTCAGCAAACATTCCTACTCCCCTACTTCCGGAGTAAGCAGTGGCCCCAACTCCAGTAGCTTTTAGTTCAGGGTAAGACCTCTGAGATTAGTCTTCAGCCCCAAATCTTTCAGAGTTCGATGGCCTTTTGAGGAGGCAGTAAGTTCAGAGTAGAGTTGAAAACTGAGCTCCCCTCTTCGACTCAGGTCAGTGGATAGCCTGGTTTCTGCTGGCTTGAGGGAATTCAGCCATTCACAGTCTTAACAGGAGCTGAGGGAATGAAGACAGAATACAAAGGAAAAATAAACCTGTGTCTAGGACATGCACCCCTTATTTTATAGCATCCCAGAGCTTGAAGGTGCAGGGCCAGGAAGGAGCTGCTCTTCAGCACAAAATGACTCAGCACACAAAGGTTTGAAGAAGGCCCTTTCAGAACCTGGAAAGGGTTCCCTGAGGCCAAGGCTTTAAAACCTGAAAGGGAAAGAAGAGAATAGGGAATTAGCTAGGAGTGGTCAAGCCCTTAACAGCCACTGAGCAGTGAGGCCTCTCTTCGTAGGTAGCTAACCATATAATTGAGAGCTAATTTTCTGAGCAACATGGGTTGGCCAGGAAAAGCCCCTTACAACTCAGATCCCATGAAACAGTCCTAAGACAGTGCTACAATCAGGGCTGGAAACTGCGTGCCTTTGGCCTCAACTCTAATCCCCCAAAATCCTGCAGAGGATGCAGAAGCTTGATCTCTGAGATTAACCCTCTGCAGCATGGCCACTACCTTTATGGCCCTACAATAACTCCAAACTTCCTTTTACTGGGACTTCACCTCCATGAGAGCTGATAAGGAAAAGCTTATCTACCCATAGACCTCTGAGTACTGGCAGTGACAGGAAGAAAGGGAAGGCTGGGGAGCACATGGAAAGCTCTGCTCCAGATACTTGGATCTCATTTATGAATATATTGGTTCATGTCATGCCAGCAATCTGATAGTCATTCAGAACTCCCAGGTAGAGAAAGAAATTTCTATGATCTCCATGACTCTTGTGACCTTAGCAAGTTACTTATTATCCCCTCTGAACCTCAGTTCCTTAATCTGTTGAGTTAAAATACATATTATCCTCCCTATTTCTGGCATTTCACATGGATCAAATAAGATGACGGATGTGAAAATGCTTTGCCTTAGACAAATATAAAGGACTAAGGATGAAGGTTCAGGGGGGTAACACTGAAATAGTGATTTAGTCTGAAGGAATGAAGTCCCTTTATAGATACTAAAATGGACTCTTGGTACCTGCTACAATACCAAAAGAAAGGTTATTGACCTTCTTATAGACTCAAAGGATGTCAGAGTTAGACGGTACCAAGCTTTTCATTTTACAGATTGGGAAATTGAGGTTCAGAGAAGGAAATGTACTTGCCCAAAATGTCACAGCCTAGGATTCCTAATGAACTGGATTCAAAGGCAGTTTGTAAAACTACACTGTAGTTTGGTTGGGAGAGAAAGAAAAGAAAGAGGAAGGAGACTTAAAAACACAGAGAATCTCAGAATCGGAAGGCAGTAATTTTAAGGGTCATGTAATTATAGGATAATGAACTGAGGCATGGACGTGAGTTCCCACTCTCTGGACCTACATGGTCTTCCATTCCTCAAAAACTCAGATCCCATAAAGAAGGCTTATTTGTAACAAGGTTCTGTACTCAGGGTTGGAGACTACATACCTGAGGCCTCAACTCTCATCTCCAGGAAGTCTGCCTTGAGAACTGTGGGTAAAGGAGGAAAGACATTTCACTAAGACTCTAGAAATTAGAACAGAAAAGGCAAAGCAATGGGACAGGTGACCCTTCCAGACCAGTGCCAAAGAGGTCATATGAAAAATGGGGAAGTGATTCCATCCAGATGTTTTGAAGCATCTAGCTCCATGCTTATTGGTTCGGCTACCTCTCTGGCAGAATTAGAGAGTCCAGTCTCCCAGACACAAAGACATCTTTCAGGTGACAGAACAATCCTTTGAGTGCCAGACTATGGGAGACTATGGGAGGCTATGGGAGCCCAGAGAAGTTGGCCCAAGACCAAAGACTACATTCTGTGATTATCTTTAATAGGGAGAAGGACAAGGAGGAGGGGAAATGCCATGTGAAACATGAATCTTCCTTTGCCTTGAAGACCAAACCAGCTTTGCTCAGCCTCTTGATGTGCTTAGATCAGTCCCAAATCAGCCTTGTCTGGGGACAGCTGGAGGGAAGAGACAATCCTGGAGAATCAAGCCTCATAGGGTATGGTCAGAACATCCCAGACAACAGCTGGTCCCAGGGCTATATCCTCAGCATTGTTTTTCTCTTCTCTCTTAAATCTATTTACAGCTACTCCCTGAGTGATCTTATTCTCATCCATGGTTTCAATCACCACCAAATACTGAGGACGCTCCCAAAGGGCTACTATTCACATTGTAGTATATGTGAATGCCACTCCCTTCTCTTCTTCTTTTTTTTTTTTCTTGATGAGGAAGATTAGCCCTGAGCTAACACCTGTTGCCAATCTTCCTCTTTTTTCTTGAGGAAGAGTGGCCCTGAGCTAACATCTGTGCCAATCTTCCTCTATTTTGTATGTGGGATGCTGCCACAGCATGGCTTGATGAGTCGTATAGGTCTGTGCCCAGGGTCTGAACCTGCGAACCAGGCTGCCGAAGCAGAGCACGCTGAACTTAACCACTACACCACTGGGCAGCCCTCATCCCTTCTCTTCTTGATGTACCATTTCTTATTTTCTTTTGAGTTTTTAATTTTTTTTAATTATTGTGGAAGGGAGATGAATGAGGGAATAAGGTCATTCAAATGTCAGGCTACAGTCAGGTGTACAAATGGGAAGCAAAAAAGTTAAATAGATCATCATTTTCATTAGAGATGAGAGAAGAGCTTGACAATAATGTCCACAAATAGGATTGACTGTGGCTAGTATGAGGATCTTGACCAGTGACCAGCATACAAATGCACTGATGCAAGAGGTGGTTACAAAGTCGGGGCCTAGACAGAAGGGGTGTTTTCCCTATGTGGCAGCTGGGTGGGAGGAATCTGTGGGTACCTAGGATGGCGGCTCATGACATACTGGAGGACAGGTGTACCCACCTTGGTCTTACTCATACTCCGGCCAAGATGGAATCTGGGGATAAGGAACAGGATTTAATCTAGGTTCTAGAGGCCTGGATATAGGGTATGTAGAATGGTGCTCCAGCCTGAAGTGCCTGCTTTGGCCATAGCCCCTTTATATTGTGGTTGGTCCAAGACTTCCCTGAGCACTAGCTGACAAATCCGATAGTGGTTACCAATCTTTCTACACTCTCAACACCAGTTTGGCTATTGTTGCCCTTATTGGAAGTCAGCCTGCCGTAAAGATTCTATTGGACTTTGTTCATGCCTCTTACATATTCCCTTTCAATGCCTTGGTTCCCTGTCCAAGGCTACAGATCATTTCCTCATATTTTTCATTGTATTTCCACTCATCCCTGAGGCCCCAGCTCAGACATCATCTCCTCTAAAAAGCTCTCCTTTAGATACACCCAGTTCATTCTGTTAATTCTAGTTTACTTCATTCTATTTTCTTGGTACTTATTTCTCATGTGGCTTATCCTAGTAAGGAGAAAGGAGCACCAGAAAGCAGGAAGTAGTCCTCCTCAGAGGTGGGTACTTTATTAAAAGTATTAAGGTGTCTCTCTTTCTCTCTATTTTTCTTTTTTTTTTTTCTCAAGGTGGACATTTGATTAAGTCTGCTTTAAAAAAGTCCTATGTGAAAACTTTATCTTCATTCTATCAGTAAGACATATCTGGGGCCTTGATCTTACTTTTGCCTGTTATGGTAAAATAAATGGTAAATTATTGTCTAAGGAGAATTTGGCTCAGCCTAAGGTTCCCTGTGGCTGACTTCCAAGCACAACTACAGTGTCCTGCAGAAGCATGTCCTGGTGAGTCAGGTCTCACAGTTTTGACTAGATGATGTCAAACCTACCCCAGCTCCACTGCTGGTAAAGGCAAATTGTTCTGCTTTTAACTGACCACCTAGAAGAGTCACACTCCTGTCACTCATCAAGAAGCACAATTTCAAACTCTCTGATAAGCAACATGGACTCACAGAAGTCCCTAAAGGCTAGGCAACCGTTCCTCCAGCTGTTATAGGCTAAAGGGTCCCAAATGCCAGGCCTTGGACAGTCTGTCTGTACCAGCACCTGAGGAATTTTAAAAATAAACTAACAGGAAGGAAGGGAGGAAGGAAGGGAGGGAGGAAGGGAGGGAGGGAGGGAGGAAGGAAGGAAATAAAACAACGACAACAAAAAACAAATTTCCAGGCCCTACTCCTGGAGATTCTCTTTTAGTGGGTCTAGAGTGGAAGGCATGCACCTGTGTTTGTTTTTTTTTTCCCTCAAATTTTTCCAGGTGATTTATATGTGCAGCCAGTTTGAGAACAACCACCTAAGTCTAACATTTACCTCTGAAATGAGAGCTATACTTATTCTAAGGCTGTTTACGTTAGAGTGTTGCATTCTATATATGCCTGTCAGTTGCCCTTTTAGAATATAATAGGGTCTAAATAAGTAACCTAACAAAAGACTCCTACATTGAGTGTAAAGTTTTTGCAATACTACATAGTATGTGAGTACTGTGTGTGTGTGCCTATGTGTGTGTATGAGAGAGAGAGAGAGAGAGAGGAGCAGAGAAAGAGATAGAAAAACAGAAAGGCAAAGAGACAACAGATACAGAGATAGACAAAGAAAGAGAGACATGGGGAGAGAGAAACAGAAAAAGGGTAAAACAAAGACATAGGGAGATAGACAGACAGAAACAGAGACATAAGTAGAAAAACACAGAGACAGAAAGAGACTAAGAATGACAGAGACACAGAAAGAAACAGAGTGTGAGAGAGACAAATAGAGAGATAGAGTGACAAAGACAGAGAGACACACAGGTACAGAGACAAAGACACAGGGTGAAAGACAGAGAGAGAGTTGGGGGAGAGAAGAGATAAACAGAGACAGAGACAGAGCTAGAGAGAAATAGAAGAAGAGATTGCATGAGAGCAAATGAGATGTTCATGACGCATTTACTAAAAAGTGATTTGGTTTCTCTTCTGTCACCTCTGTCTCTTACCTTCCTGTTTTCCGGGAAGCTGTTTCAAAGAACCTGGTCCTGGAAGCCACCCTGCAAATGGAAGCCAAGCAAGTCCCATGAGTTGCTCTGGAATATGTGTGAGAACCAATTGCCAATGGAAAGCACAAGAGAATATGAATCAGATGGGCCATCAATACCAGGCCCTGCCTTAGCTTGCAAAGGACCTGGATCTGAGGAGAAACCAAAGTATCAGAATGTAAGGTGACTCAGAAACTATAGGCCCCCCCAAGGCTACGGCTGATACCCCTTGTTCCCTGTTGGTTCAGAATGGTCTAAGTATGTTGTCCAATTCAGGCTATTCCTGGGAGAAATAAGTAAAACAAGTCTTTGGTTTCAAAGTATAATTTTTGGCATTTTGTAAATACACTTAGTTAACTAGTCAAAATGGTGGAGGCTTTGTTTTTCCTATTTTCCTCATTTTACAATTATGGAAAACAGGAGACACAAGAAAAAGAAACACTAGGAGGCAGTATACCACGAGGGGTCCCAGGCACTGGCTGAGGAGAGGCCAACCAAGCTAGTTCTGGGCAAAGAAGGATGGTCCCTAAGAACTGCTATGTGGCCCCCACCTTAGCCACTTTATCCCTAGTTCCTTGGCTTGTGGCCCAGCTTCAGGAAGGCCTGCTGAATGTCACCTCAGCTCCTACCCTACAAGAGGCTCTCTGGAGAATCTGAGTCATTTTGGAAGATTATTAAAAATCATATCCTTGGGCCGGCCCCGTGGCTTAGCGGTTGGGTGCGCGCGCTCCGCTGCTGGCGGCCCGGGTTTGGATCCCGGGCGCGCACCGGCGCACCGCTTCTCTGGCCATGCTGGGGCCGCGTCCCACATGCAGCAGCTGGAGGGATGTGCAGCTATGACATACGACTATCTACTGGGGCTTTGGGGGGAAAAAATAAATACATAAAATCTTTAAAAAAAAAAATCATATCCTTGCTTTTAAAAAAAAGCCTCAAGGCACAAGTACAATGAACAAATCTGTTCACGAAATTACTTTGAAAACCAGTAGCAATAACAAGAAAACAAGAAAAATTTCCAGAGTCAAGGGTATATGAAAACAGAAAGTAATCTTATCACCCTACAGAGATCAGGGCAGCTAGGAAAAATGGGTCTCCTATCAGGACTGAGGCTCAAACTCTTCAGCTTTAGGGAATCTCTCAGTGTTGCATGGAACACTCCAAACAGGGCTGGGTCTGTGACATTCCCCTAGGACCCAGGGTTGTGCACTGTACACTCTTCACAACCATAATGGTGATCCTGAAAGCATTCCTGGTAACCTAAGATGGGCCTTAGGTCAAGGTTGAGGAACAACCCTACTTACACAGATGATGGGATTTCCCCTGCATTGCCAGCCACAATATCGGGCTTTGGTTCTGGCTTCTGAGGAGTAGCTGCCCGGCAGGGAGGGTCTGGAGGCCTCACTGGGGGACGGATGATGGTTGGCTTTTCTCCTGGAGGCCGCACTTTGCTGAAACTATCAAAGTCTCCTGGAAGAGAGAACACCACCAAGAACTTGGATGGTTAGCCAACTAGCCAACGGAACACTACTGAGGAGCAGGCACCCAATATCAGAGTTACCTGTGCCACCTCCATTTGCCCCCATTTCTTTTTGGTCACTAAAACTCTGAATTATTTTTTTGTTTTGTAATTCTTCCAACAGCTGCCCCTTCGAAAGTCTATGTTTGAACCCCCGCTCTAGAACTTCATCTTTGTGTGACCTAGGGTATGTCACATCAGTTTGCTAAGGCTCAGTTTCCTCATGTATATAATCAAGACCAATAATACATTATCTTACAGACATATTGAGAGGATTTAATCAGGTACTAATATGTTTAGTACAGTGCCTGGCACATAGTAGGTACTTAGTCAATGTTTGACGATGAATTTCAATTTGTTAAATTCATCATCACCAAAACTCAGGCCTTTTCACTTAGGCCTTGACTATCATAGCAGTCTGCTAACTAGTCTTCCTGCCTCTATGTCTCCAGTTTCTAGATCAGTCAATACAAAATAAATATACATAATTTTTTATAAAATGATTCTGGCAGTAGTATGGTGAAAGAGATGAATTTACACGTTGCTGGTGGCACTGTACACTGGGCTTATTCTATCTATATAGCCATCAAGAATTCTGGAACAATGTGGATTAAATGCAAAGTCATACATATGAGATAGTTCATACTCATTGATCCAGTTGATCCATTTTATGGAACAGGCCCAAAGGAATTAACCCAAAAGAAAAAATAAAAACAATTGGCACAAAAACATGCTTCTTAACAGCAAAAAGTCAGACCCAATCACAAAGGCTAAGCAAACGATTCAATTCTTATAAGCATTTAACCAATACATATTATGTATGAACTGACAAGGATTTGGGCCAGGTCAAAAAAACATATGCATATAAAATAATGTCAAGTGAAATAAAGTCCACCATAATGAACAGACACTTCTCCAAAGAAGATATACAGATGGCCAATAGGCACGTGAAAAGATGTTCAACATCATTAATCATCAGGGAAATTCAAATCAAAACAACACTAAGATATCACCTCATGCCCGTTAGAATGGCTATAATCACCAAGACAAAAAACAACAAATGTTGGAGAGGATGTGGAGAAACAGGAACCCTCATACACAGCTGGTGGGAATGCAAACTGGTGCAGCCTCTATGGAAAATGGTATGGAGATTCCTCAAAGAATTAAAAATAGAGATGCCCAATGATCCAGCCATCCCACTACTGGGAATCTATCCAATGAACTTGAAATCAACAATCCAAAGAGGCTTATGCACTCCTATGTTCATTGCAGCATTATTCACCATAGCCAAGAAGTGGAAGCAACCTAAGTGTCCCTCGACTGACGAGTGGATCAAGAAAATGTGGTATATATATGCAATGGAATACTACTCAGCCATAAAAAAAGACAACATGGTCCCATTTGCAACAACATGGATGGGCCTGGAGGGTATAATGTTAAGTGAAGTAAGCCAGAAGTAGAAAGACAAACACTGTATGATGTCACTCATATGTGGAATATAAACCAACACATGGACAGAGAAAACTGTATTGTGGTTACCAGGGGCAATGGTGGTGGAGGGTGGGCACAAGGGGTGAAGGGAGCCATATATATGGTGATGGACAAACAAAAATGTACAACCCCAAATTTCACAATGTTAAAAACTATTAAAACATCAATAAATAAATAAAAAAAAGTCCACCAAAAGTTCTCATGGCCTGATGAGCACCATAAGGAAACAGACTTATGTGCAACTATGCAAGGGTGTTAGATCTTGATAGTCATTCAATTTTTGTTAGCAAATCTTGATATTCATTAAGTTTTCTTCTACAAAATTTTTAAGGTAAATGTTAAAAATATTAACTTTAATCCATATAATACTGTTGTAATATTTACCCTAAGTATTTTTACAGTTTTTCTTCTCCTTAAAGATCTTTCCAGTGGCTATAAAATGTACAGGATAAAGTTCAAACTCCTAAACATAAATTCAAGGCCCTCTGTGAGGTGGTCCCAAATTATCATCCCAGACACTAACTCTGGACTTTAATTACCAGCTCTACTCTAGTCAAATTGGTCTCCCCTCTCCCCTATCAAAGCAAGCCCTTGATTCTTATTTCTAGGTGAGACAGCATGGCATAGTGGAGAGTACAGAGAGTCTGGAGTTGGGTAGACCTGGTTTTGAGGCCTTGTTCTGTTACTTCCAAGCTGTGGGACCCTGGGCAGTTATTTCACCTCTTTGACTATGAAATTCTTCATCTGGGTAATGGATATAATAACCATTCCTCACAAGGTAGTTGTAAGGACTAAATTAGATGGCCTATAGAGAGTGCCTAGCATACAGCAGGGGTAAATAAGTGTTAGACTCTGTCCTGCTTCTTGCCTGATATATGCCTCTGTTCTCATGCCTTATCTGTATTGTAACCATCCCTCAACACTCAGCTCAAATCTCATCCTTCTGAACACCCCAGCTGGCACAGGTAATTTCCATCCATGTAAATGCTCATGAATTGCTTATATATTGTTGATGGGTTTTTTTAATTCCTCCAGCTAGCCATTCTGGTGAGGAAGACAGATATGAAAAGAGATAATGATAATACATTGTGATTGGTGTTCTAATGGAGGAATAAACCAAGTACTATCCATGTACACACATATAAATTCCATCTCCCCATCTAGACTATATCTTATATTTCTAGACATGCCATTCCCCTTAGCACCAGGCTGGGAACACAGAATTGCAGCTGAAAAAAAGACCAAAATTATTATAATAATCTGATTTTTCTAACATACTTTATACCATTCAAAGCACTCTCCCAGATAACTATTTGATGTTTACAATAAGTTTGGGAGGAAAGAATAGATGGGTTTTATCTTCTCCATTTTACATAAAAGGAAACCGAGGTTCAGAAAGGTGAACTGACTCACCCACAACCACATAGTTAGGTAAGTGGTAGAGTGAGGATTGAAACCCATATCTCCCATTTCTGCATCCACTGTTCTTCCCAGTGTCTGCTGTTTTGTTGTTATTAGTAGTAATATAAAAAAATTATAAATGATAATAATAATGGTAATAAAGTAACTGGTAAAAAATTTCAGCTACCTTTTTATTGAATACCTGCTCTGTTCCAGGTACTGTGATACTATACTCAGTACTTTATGCATATATTCTCATTTAACATTGGCCATAACTCTGCAAGGTAGAAAGTGTTATCCCTGTTCTATAGTTGAGGAAACAGAGATGCAGAGATGAGAATTAACCTCACAGTTAATTGGCAATAGATTCAGGTCCATCTGATTTCCGAATCCCATGTAGTCCCAAGTACCGGTGGTTTTCAACCCTGGGTACACATTGGGAACATTCAAGTCGTACAGAACCTGGGCCCTATCCCCATAGATCCTAGTTTGATTGAATGGGGCAGTAGCTGGGTATGGGTATTTTTAAAAGCTTCCAAGGTGATACAATGCGTAGCCAGAGTTGAGAACCACTGTGCTCACTGCAGATCACAGATTACAAGAGCTGACAATGCTGTTCCATTTCTACTGGTTACTGGAGGGAGTATTGGACAGGAAGCATATGCTACAGTCAGAGCCAGAAAATATTTCTACCTGAAGCTGTGTCCATCCTAGGGCTACCACTTCCCTTGATGAGAGAACTAGATGACACTCCCTGAAATATGAACCCCCTTCCTTCCCAAGTTACAGCCACATCCAAATGGACATCAACCCAAGGCCTTGCAAAACAAACATCACTAGCCTTGTGTGTTCCTAGGCTCTTTCTTGGGAGCTCCAACTTGATGATTCATTACAAGTCAAACTTTGAAGTAGCAGCAAAGGGCTTTCTTGGTTGAAAGACCCCAATCTTGTTCTCTCCTGCCTCTAATTTGCCACAATGTCAAACTGAGGAGGCAGGGATAGAAGAGTAACATAACTGGGAGTCAAGAGACCTAGTTCCAGTCTTAAGACTAAAACTAACTTGCTGTGTGACCTTGAGCAGATCACTTCCCTACCTGTACAATGTAGACTTGGACTGTTTTCCAGATCAATGGGTCCATGATATAGTCTATAGACCTATATCTCTTCCTGCTGACTTTTATATGCTGATTTTGACTCTGGAAGTCAGTTCTCATCATGTACTTAACTAGCTTGAAAAAAATCTCTCGATAGACGATAGATAGATTTAGAGTTAGATTTGGATTTAGATTTAGCTCCCTGTTGCCTGTAAAATAAACGCACACACTTTTAACCTGGAATTCACTATCCTCCTCTATTTGGCTTCAAATGGTCTTTCTGATCTATCTTTCCACTATTCCTCTCTTCACATATCCTACAGTCCCAACAAACAGTATTATTTGTTGTTCCCTGTACATGTCTTACAATGAATCATCTCTTTCCCAGATGCCATTTACCCTATTCCCACATGCCCAAATTTGCATCATCCATCAAGACTCAGCTTAAGTGCCATATCTGTTAGGAAGCCTAAGATGCTCCAAGTTCCTTTCTATGGCTCTTAAGGCATTAATTGTCTTGTACTTTGAATCAGGGCTCTTTGTTTTGGTGGCTCTATCTCCCCTATTAGAATGGGAGCAACTTGAGAGCAAGATCCAGTTGGGATCCATCTTTGTATTCACCAGAGGCCCAAGTAAATGGCTTTGCATGTAACTGGTATTCAACAAATATTTATTGAATAGAGAAAAATGTAGTTCAGTCCATTAGAAGGACAATGGAAAAAGCTTTCCCTTTTTAAGTCTCCAGCTGTGCCATCTGTAACACACACAAACATGATATACCCAAATTTCAGGGCTATTCTGAAACCTAAGCGAAAGGTGTTCAATATACTGGGTGTTTTTTGAGAGCTTTTGTGCCCAGCCTTATGCTCTCACAAGAAATGCACACAGATGATCTGACATAGACTTCATCCTCCAGGGGCTTAAAACTAGTTGGAAAATTAAGTCATACTCAAAGGAAATAAGTATGAGTACCGTAACTTAGCATTCACATTAGAGAGCCAAAAGTTGGGGGGTGCGGGGGCGAAAGAAGTAAGGTAAGGGAGACTTCCCTGGAGCAGGATTGTCAGAAGGCTTTGTGGAGGGAATAGAACTTAAGCCGGACCTTGAGGGATGGCTAAGATTCCTTCCTTGCCCCTTCCGCTCAACAATGGTCCTCCTCTTTCTGGGTGTTTGGTATGGTCAGAGACAGGTTGAGGATAGAAAAAGTAGCTCTGAGCTTTTTTTATGACATATACATTTGAGGTTTAAAGCTTCTCATAGGCTGGAGAATCTAGAATAGTAGACATCTACCATCTTCCATGCCTGCCATTTACTGAGAGGTTGTTACCCACCCAGTAGCACTATCATTTTTTGAACTTCTATTGTATTACCAGACGCTTTGTATACCAAATCTTACTTGATCCCCACAAAAAACTTGCCCGCAATGTAGGCATTGTCCCCACTTACAGTTGAGAAAACTGGCTCAAAAAAGTGAAGTTTACCTAACTAAGATCATGTGGCTAGTAATTAGCCTCTATAAAAGCAAAACAACTGCTACCATTTACTGAGTATTCATTAAGTGCAAAGCACATAGATATCTTATTTCATTGTTACAGTGATCCTAATGGGCACAATTATTACCTTCATTTTACAAATGAGAAAACTAAAGCTCAGAGTGGTTGTGATTTGCCTAAGGTCTCACAGCTAGGATGAGGCAGAGCCAAGATTCAACTTCACATCTGGGAGACTCTGGAGCCTAAGTCACATCTGAGACTCCACAAAGTCTTTTGAGCCTATGATCTTTCTACCAAACTGTACTTCCTCTTAATTTCTGTTTTTTTCTATTTATAGTAAACTTTACTGTGAGAATTATTTCAGACATGGTAGCTCTTGCTGCTAATTTAACCAAATGCTATATTTTTTTCACTGAATCAAACTTTCTTATTACTATTTCTGGAAATTTTTATCCTATAATATATCAGACTCTTTGGAAATAGAAGTTACTTAACTTCATAAAATTATTCATATGAAATCTGAAGTTATCCATATTATTATTCATAATAATAATTTCCATAAGCCTTTTTCAATCAAACATTAAAGAATGTTTTTTTCTTTTATAGCTTCTTGTTTATAATAATGCTCAACACAAAACTTCAAGAAGTCTAGAATACTTTAAGGAGAAAAATAAAGATTACTTATAATTCACCGAGATTTTTAAATATATATGGATCACATTTGTGTTTTTTTTATTATTATTTTATTGAGGTCATAATAGTTTATAACATTGTGTAATTTCAGGTGTACATTATTATTTGTCAGTCACCATATATATGTGTCCCTTTTTACCCCTTATGCCTACCCCCCAACCCCCTTCCCCTCTGTTAACCACTAATCTGTTCTCTTTGTCTATGTGTTTCTTTATCCACCACATATGAGTGAAATCATGTGGTGTTTGTCTTTCTCTGTCTGGCTTATTTTGCTTAACATAATACTCTCAAGGACCATCCATGTCATTGCAAATGGGACAATTTTGCCTTTTTTATGGCTGAGTAGTACTCCATTGTATATATATACCACATCTTCTTTATCCATTCATAAGTTGACGGGCACTTGGTTTGCTTCCGCATGTTGGCTATTGTGAATAATGCTGCGATGAACATAGGGGTGCATAGGTCCCTTTGAATTGTTGATTTCAAGTTCTTTAGATAAATACCCAGTAGTGGGATAGCTGGATTGTATGGTATTTCTATTTTAACTTTTTGAAAAAATCTGCATACTGTTTTCCACAGTGACTGCACCAGTTTGCATTCCCACCAGCAGTGTATGAGGGTTCCCTTTTCTCCACATCCTTTCCAACATTTGTTATTTTTTGTCTTGGTAATTATAACCATTGTAACAGGTGTAAGGTGATATCTCATTGTAGTTTTGATTTGCATTTCCCAAATGATTAGTGATGTTGAACATCTTTTCATGTGCCTATTGGCCATCTGTAAATTTTCTTTGGAAAACTGTCGGTTCAGATCCTCTGCCCATTTTTTTTGTGTGTGAGGAGATCAGCCTTGTGCTAACATCCGCCAATCCTCCTCCCTTTTTTTTTTTTGCTGAGGAAGACCAGCCCTGGGCCAACATCCACACCCATCTTCTTCCACCCTTTATGGGACGCTGCCACAGCATGGCCCGCCAAGCAGTGCATCAGTGCATGCCCAGGATCCAAACGGGTGAACCACAGGCCGCTGCAGCAGAGCACGCACACCCAACCACTTGCGCCACCGGGCCGGCTCCTACTCTGCCCATTTTTTGATCGGATTGTTTGAATTTTTGTTGTTGAGTTGTATGAGTTCTTTATATATTTTGGACATTAACCTCTTGTCAGATATATAATTTGCAAATATCTTCTCCCAGTTGGTGGGTGGCCTTTTGTTTTGTTCCTAGTTTCCTTTGCCTTTCAGAAGCTTGTTAGTCTGATGTAATCTCATTTGTTTATTTTTTCTTTTGTTTCCCTTGCCTGAGTAGGAATGGTACTAGAAAAGATGCTTCTAGGAGCTTTGTCAAAGAGAGTATTGCCTATATTTTCTTCCAGGAGTTTTTTGGTTTCATGTCTTACCTTCAAATCTTTAATCCATTTTTAGTTAATATTTGTGTATGGCATAAGATAATGGTCTACTTTAATTCTTTTGCACGTGGCTGTCCAGTTTTCCCAACACCATTTATTGAAGAGATTTTCCTTTCTCCATTGTATGTTCTTGGTTCCTTTGACAAAGTTTAGCTGTCTAGAGATGTGTGGTTTTATTTCTGGGCTTTCAATTCTGTTCCATTGATCTGTGTGTCTGTTTTTGTACCAGTACCGTGCTGTTTTGATTACTATCGCTTTGTGGTATATTTTGAAGTCAGGGATTGTGATGCCTCCAGCTTTGTTCTTTGTTCTCAGGATTGTTTTAGCTATTTGGGGTCTTTTGTTGCTCCATATGAATTTTAGGATTCTTTGTTCTATTTCCGTGAAGAATGTCATTGGGATTCTAACTGGGATTGTACTGAATCTGTAGATTGCTTTAGGTAATATGGATATTTTAACTATGTTTATTCTTCCAATCCATGTGCATGGAATATCATTCTATTTCTTTACATCATCATCGATTCATTTCAATTATATATATATATATTTTTGTGAAGAGGACTAGCCCTGAGCTAACATCTGATGCCAATCCTCCTCTTTTTTGCTGAGGAAGATTTGCCCTGGGCTAACATCCATGCTCATCTTCCTCTACTTTATATGTGATGCCGCCACAGCATGGCTTAACAAGCAGTGCGTCGGTGCACATCCAGGATCTCAACCTACAACCTCCGGGCCACGGAGGCGGAGTGCACGCACTTAACTCCTGCGCCACTGGGCCGGCCCCCTCTTTCAATAATATCTTATAGTTTTCATTGTATAGGTCTTTCACCTCCTTGGTTAAATTTACTCCTAGATATTATATTCTTTTTGCTGCAATTGTAAATGGGATTGTCTTCTTGAGCTCTCTTTCTGTTAGTTCGTTATTAGAGTATAGAAATGCAACTGATTTTTGTATGCTGATTTTGTACCCTGCAACTTTGCTGTAGTTGTTGATTATTTCTAATAGTTTTCCAATGGATTCTTTAGGGTTTTCTATATATAGCATCATGTCGTCGGCAAAAAGCGTGAGTTTCACTTCTTCCTTGCCAATTTGGATACCTTTTATTTCTTTTTTTTTGCCTAATTGCTCTGGCCAAAACCTCCAGTACTATGTTGAATAAGCATGGTGAGAGTGGGCACCCTTGTCTCGTTCCTATTCTCAGAGGGATGGCTTTTAGTTTTTTACCGTTGAGTATGATGTTGGCTGTGGGTTTGTCATATATGGCTTTTATTATTTTGAGGTACTTTCCTTCTAGACCCATTTTTTGGAGAGTTTTTATCATAAAAAGATGTTGGATCTTGTGAAATGCTTTCTCTGCATCTATTGAGATGATCATGTGATTTTTATTCCTCATTTTATTGATGTGGTGTATCACATTGATTGATTGCAGATGTTGAACCATCCCTGTGTCCCTGGTATAAATCCCACTTCATCATGGTGTATGAGCCTTTTAATGTACTGATGTATTTGGTTTGCCAATATTTTATTGAGGATTTTTGCATCTATGTTCATCAGCGATATTGGCCTGTAATTTTTCTTCTTTGTGTTGTCCTTTTCTGGCTTGGGGATCAGGGTGATGTTGCCTTCATAGAATGAGTTAGGAAGTGTTCCGTCTTCTTCAATTTTTTGCAAAAGTTTGAGAAGGATTGGTCTTAAAACTTCTTTGTGTGTTTGGTAGAATTCTCTAGAGAAGCCATCTGGTACTGGACTTTTGTTTTTTGAGAGGTTTTTGATTACTGTTTCAATCTCTTTACTTGTGATTGGTGTATTCAGATTCTCTATTTCTTCTTGATTTGGTTTTGTGAGGTTGTATGAGTCTAAGAATTGATTCATTTCTTCCAGATTGTCCAATTTGTTGGCATATAGTTTTTCATACTATTCTCTTATAATCTTTTGTATTTCTGCGGTATCTGTTGTAATTTCTCCTCTTTCATTTTTAATTTTATTTATTTGAGCCTTCTCTCTTTTTTTCTTAATGAGTCTGGCTAAGGGTTTGTCAATTTTGTTTATCTTCTCAAAGAACCAGCTCTTAGTTTCATTGATCCTTTCTACTGTTTTTTTTGGTTTCAATTTCATTTATTTCTGCTCTAATTTTTCTTACTTTCCTCCTTCTGCTGATTTTGCACTTTGTTCTTCTTTTTGGTTCTGTTAGGTGTAGTTTAAGATTGCTTATTTGACATTTTTCTTGTTTGTCAAGTTGCGCCTGTATTTCTATGAATTTCCCTATTAGGATCACTTTTGCTGCATCTCCTATGAGTTGGTATGATGTATTTTCATTTTCATTTGTCTCCAGACATTTTTGGATTTCCCCTTTAATTTCTTCATTGATCCATTGGTTGTTCCATAGCATGTTGTGTAGTGTCCACATATTTGTCACTTTCCCAGCCTTTTTTTTGTGCTTCATTTCTAGTTTCATAACATTATGGTCGGAAAACATGCTTGATATGATTTCAACCTTCTTAAATTTATTGAGGATTGCGTTGTTTCCCAACATATGGTTTATCTTTGAGAATGTTCCATGTGCACTTGAGAAGAATGTGTATTTTGCTGTTTTTGGATGGAGTGTTCTATATATATCTATTAAGTCCATCTGCTCTAGTTTTTCATTTAATTCCACTATTTCTTTGTTGAATTTCTATTTGATCTATCCTTTGATGTAAATGGGGTGTTGAGGCCCCCTACTATTATTGTGTTGCTGTTAATTTCTCCTTTCAGGTCTGTTAATAGTTGCTTTATGTACTTTGGTGCTCCTGTGTTAGGTGCATATATATTTATCAGTGTTATGTCCTCTTGGTGTAGTGTCCCTTTTATGATTATTTACTGCCGCGGTTTGTCTTTAAGTGCCTTTTTTTATCTTGAAGTCCACTTTGTCTGATATGAGTATGGCAATACCTGCTTTCTTTTCTTTGCCATTTGCTTGGAGTATTGTCTTCCATCCCTTCACTCTGACCCTGTTTTTGTCTTTAGAGCTGAGATGTGTTTCCTGGAGGCAGCATATTGTTGAGTCTTGTTTTTTAATCCAGGCAGCCACTCTGTGTCTTTTGATTGGAGAATTCAATCCATTTATATTTAGAGTGATTATTGATATATGAGGGCTTAATACTGCCATTTTATCCCTTGTTTTCTGGTTGTGCTGTATTTCTCTTGTTTCTTCTCCTGTGTATTTTTGACTGCCATTTCAGTTTAGTGATTTTCTATGATGGTTTTCTCAGTATTTATGATTTGTGTCTCTGTTATGATTCTTTGTTTAGTGATTACCATGAGGTTTGTATAAAAGAGCTCATAGATGAAATAGTCCACTTACTGATAGCCTCTTATCTCCTTAGCCCAAGCAGTTTCCATCCATTTCCTCTTCCCTGTCTAAGTAATTGTTGTCACAATTTATCCTGTTTTGTGTTGTGAGTTTGTGATTAAAATGAAGTGATTATAGTTATTTTTGATGCTTTCTTTCCCTTTATCTTTAATGTTATAATTGTTTGCTAACCTGTTTTGATATAGAGCTGGAATTTTCTGACTTTGTCTGTCTATTCATCTCCTTGCTCAAGTCTTTGTAAACCCTTTCTTCTTTTTTTCAGGTATGAGGGCTTTCTTGATCATTTCTTGTAGGGGGAGTCTTGTGGCGATGAACTCCCTCAGCTTTTGTTTAGCTGGGAAAGTTTTTATTTCTCCATTGTTTCTGAAGGATAATTTTGCTGGATAGAGCATTCTTGGCTGAAAGTTTTTGTATTTCAGTATTGTCAATATATCATTCCACTCTCTCCTTGCCTATAAGGTTTCTGCTGAGCAATCTGCTGAAAGCCTGATAGAGGTTCCTTTGTAGGTTGTTCTCTTCTGCCTTGCTGACCTGACCTTAATATTTTTCTTTGTCATTGACTTTTGCCAGTTTTACTAATATATGCCTTGGAGAAGGTCTTTTTACATTGATGCACTTAGGAGTTATACTAGCTTCATTTACATGTAATTTAATCTCCTTCCCCAGGTTTGGGAAGTTCTCATCTATTATTTTTTTGAACAAGCTCTCTACTCCTTTCTCATTCTCTTCTACCTCTGGAATACCTACAATCATTATGTTGCATTTCTTAATTGAGTTGGATATTTCTTGGAAAATTTCTTCTTAGTCTCAGTTCTCTCTCCTCCTCCACCTGAAGCATTTTTATATTGCTGTCTTCTAAATTACTAATTCTGTCCTCCATAATATCAGCTCTGTTTTTTAAGGATGCTAGATTTTTTTTGTCTCATTCATTGTGTTCTTCATCTCCAACATTTGTTATTTTTATAGTTCAATCTCTTGTGAAGAATTCCCTCTCCTCATTAATTTTATTCCTGAGTTCATTGAACTGTCTTTCTGAGTTTTCTTGTAACGCGTTGAGTTTCTTTATGATAACAAGTTTGCATTCTCTGTCATTTAGATTGTAAATTTTTGTGACTTCAGGATTGGTTTCTGGATACTTGTCATTTTCCTTCTGGTCTGGTGTGTTAATGTATTTCCTCATGTTGTTTGATGGGGTGGACCTGTGCTGTCTCATAGTGGTAGTATCTGGTCGCAGATTCCACCTGCCACCACCGGCGGAGTGGCAGGAGCTGTGTTTTCTGAGCCTGCAGCAACCCCTGGCAGTTGTGCCTGTCCACTGGAAGTTGTGCTGATAGGACTCTCTGTGTCTGGCTGCCGCTGCTTTCTACACAGACACAGGTGCAGGCACTATGGCAGGGATCCCCTGTCCTGGCCGACCAGCCAAGCTGATGCACCAGACTGGATGGGGAGGAAGGAGGTGCCTTCTTTCCTGCCTGTGCTCCCACTCTGCACTCACCGGCTGCCCACCTGGACTGCTTGGCTTGGTGGGGGCACCCCCGTGGTGGGTCAGCTACCCCAGTGTGGAGTGTTCCCATGGGCTAGGAAGCAACTCTTTGAGTGAAAGCGTTCCCTGCAGAGGGCTGCCTTTTCCCCCTTCTCTACTCAGAGTCACACATTATCCACCATGCGAGGTCCCATGCCCTAGATTGTTGCTGCTGGGGAGGGAGAGGAGATCCACTTACCTTGTTCCACTGCCTCCCGGGGGATCCAGCACATCCACCTTCAGAGGTATGGCTGTGTGGATCTCTCAGACATCCATTGTGTTATGTGGATGTCCTCTATCAGTTAATGAACGTCTTTTTCATTGTATATCAGGAGGGAGAGCCTAGGGGAACAGCTTACACTGCCATGTGGCTGACATCCCTCCCCTCTTAATTTCTTTTAACCTTGGTCCACAATCTGACTTTTACCACAAATTTGATCTCTCTCTTTAGCCCAACCGGTTCCCTCCCTCTCCATTCTCTGTCGAATGACCATAACCAAAGAATATTAGCATCTGTAGATTTCTTAGGACCTGATGGCCATCAGTCTTCAACCTTAAGCAACTTTTTGCCACCTTTCCTTTTATCCATCTGCACCCAACCTGAGGGCACAAAGGAGAGGTTGTTTGCCCTTGTAGATTCCCCCAGTCTTCTAGAATTATCTCTTTCTTTCTATGACACTCTCCCATGCTCACCCTAAAGCCTCTCTTCTTCTTTAGCCACGAATCACCCTTGTGGATCAATCTGGAGTTAGGCTCCAGGAAAAGCAGAGAATTAAAACCAAACACAGTAGATTATTCAAGCATAATAAGTCCTAACAAGAAAATGTAAGTAATGATCAGCACAGCCCACTACTGCAAGAACAAATCTGTTCCTGATACTTCTAGAGCAGATGCAAATGCCACTCATAGCATTAGTCACCCCAGTGGAGAATTGATGGCCTTGTGGTTGAGCAAGGCCTTACAAGTACCCTTTCTAAAAGCCCAAAAGCATGCCACCAGCATGAAGTCTTTCTCTTCAGTCAAGATAGAGGAAGAGTTAAGAAGGGCTCCTAAACTCATATGTCATAGGGTCCCAGTGTGTATGTATTCTCAGATCCTCAAGCAGAGTGAAGGTCTCCTTGCCTCATGCTCCTAGTGGAATTTATTCTCACCTCTGCTAGAACACGAATCACACTTGACTGGGACTGGTTGCTTACATGTCAGCCTCAACATGAACCTTTGGAGGGCAGGGACTGTGGCCTTTCATCTTTGTCTCTCCCGTTGCATAGCACTATGCCTGAATAAATGAGCAAATACACGTAAGCAGACGTCCTCCACCTCCATTCCCCAAAGGAAAGTACCTTTGTAGAAGCTACACAAATGCCCTTTCCAAAGCCAGGCCTTGTAAGAGGCAGTAACATCAAAGGAAGGCAGGAAATTGGGCTTGTATAACCTTGCTCCCCACAAAGTGAACACTTCTTTGAAAACAGAAGAGGGCAGGTAGCTAAAGCTGCTTAAAAAATAAGAATGTGGTACCCAAGAAGCCTAGGTTCAAGTCCCATTTCAATATCTCATAACCTGGGTGACTTTGGGCAAGTTGTTTCACTTCTCTGAGTTTCACTTGTTTCACTTCTCTGAGCTTCACTTTCTCCATCTGTGAAATAGGGAGAATAAAACCTATCTCACAGGCCTATCACAATGATTAGATGCAATTGAAGAAGAGAAAGTATCCATTTCCATGTCTGGAACAGAAAATGGTCCTTGACAAAATTATATCAGCAAACAATATTTATTTTATTGTAAAGTTCACTGTCAGGAAACAAAGCAATTTAACCTGTACCTTGCTTTTGCTGTTTTTAATTGCTAAGAAAAAATGTGGAGAATATCAAGTGTACTCAAATGTTGGATCAATGTAAGGGGTGAAGATGCGGGACAGGACAATGGTATAGTTGGATTACTAAAGCAATGAGGTTGCTGTGCATTGACCCTCAGGATGGCAGGCAAAGCTCTGATCAACAGAGCTGAAGTGGAATGACAACTGCAAGGTGCAGAGTGGGTCAGTGGATGTAACAGCTCCCTCCCTGTGACACTGTCATTCAGGCTGCTGGCCACCACCTGGGACTAACAACTATCAGTTTATAGCTCAGGGTCAGAGCTGTTTGTAGTTTTTGCTCAATTGATATCTGTGCTAATGCCTGGAATCTATCACTGGAGTGGCAGCCAAAATGAGGAGGAAGGGAGGGAATAAGAGGTAAGGAGGTGGGAATGGGCAAGGCTCAAAGAGGCAACTACAGCAGAGTTTTGGCTAATTCTTCACCAAGGCTAGGACTACTATCTTAGTTTTGCATTCTGTAGCCAAGGCTGGAGGCATGGGGCTTTGAAAGAAGCTGCATCACACTAGCCTGTTGCTAACTGATTTAAGGCAAAAAGCAAAGCCAGGTAATGCTGTGGTGCAGATTTAGATTGTCTGGCTGATACTGGACAGTCAGATCAGTACTTAACTGAAACCATTCAATCAGGGCATCTGCAGCCAGCAGCCTGGGGCAAGACTGTGGAGGAAGGGGAAGAGGGGAATGCCGCTGGGATTTAACTTTGCAGCAGAAGATGGTGAAGGTAGAACTGATAGCGAGGACTAAGTTACTGTGTGTGCTGAGCTGATAGGATCTGGCAGATGTCTACATAGAAGTCTGGCTTTACTTGGCTACTTCCCAGAAGAGGCAAATGTTAGGGAGGGGAAGGGCAGGGGGAGGAAATTAACATATGTTAAATATTTTATTTGTTATTCCTTTTAACCCTAGCAATAATTCTGTGAGGTGAGCTGTTTCTCCCATTTACAGATATAGAAACCAAGGTGCAAAGAGGTTAAATAACTTAACTGTAACCATACAGATGCATCAGTGGGTCAAGCCAGAGAATTCACAGAGTCAGTTACTTAGTGGAAATCTTATTAGACCCCCATAGAATAGCTTTTACTGAATTGTGCTATGAGACAATTCCATCAGCCCGAAAGCAGAAGAGTTGTGCTTTACTTGAACAACTGGCTTGTTGTTACTTTAAAAACTTGGAATTATATAATTGTTGAGTTCTTTCTCTTTTCGTTTTCTCTAGAAAGTTTGGAGCCAAATCTGTGACACTGTTCCAGCAAGTGTGTAAGGCTTCACAGGAAACATTTTGTGTACTAACTCCATTCTTTACATCTCCCTACTATCCTACCATTTTTCCCCCTCTTGGCCTTATTTTTTCTTACCTGTATTCTAGAATCTAAGGCAGAAGTCAGCAAACTTTTTCTGTAAAGTATGATAGTCAATATTTTAGGCTTTGCAAGCCATAAGGTCTCTGTTGCCACTACTCAATTCTGCTGTTGTAGTGTGAAAGCAGCTCTAGACAATATGTAAATGAAAGAGCATGTTTCTGTTTATGAACATGGAAATTTAAATTACATATAATTTTCACATCATGACACATTATTTTTCCTTTGTTTTTTCTCTATCTTTTTTTTTTGTCCTTGTTAAATTTTATTTTTTTAATTTTTTGTTTATTGCAGTAACATTGGTTTATAACATTGTATAAATTTCAGGTGTACATCATTATACTTCTATTTCTGCATAGATTATGTCATGTTCACCACCCAAATACTAATTACAACCCATCACCACACATATGTGCCAAATTATCCCTTTTGCCCTCCTCCCTCCCCCCTTCCCCTCTGGTAACCACCAATCCAATCTCTGTCCCTATGTGTTTGTTTATTGTTGTTATTATCTACTACTTAATGAAGGAAATCATACGGTATTTGACCTTCTCCCTCTGACTCTACCTTTTAAGGCCATAGTTTGCTAAGCCCTGATATAAGCTTCAAGAGGGCAGGCACCTTGTATGTCTTATTCACTCTTATGTCTTCAACACCTAGAATGGGGCCCGGCACACAGTAAGTACTCAATAAATACTTGTTGAATAGATTATTCTTACTATTTTTAAGTTCTTACATTTTTCCTGTATTGTGAAATGCCTTAAATCCTTTTTGGAACAGGAAAGGATATAAAACATAAGGCACATTTTTAGAAGTTCATTTAACTAGCAAGTAAAAAAGCCAGGATTTGGATCTAAGATTTTGTGATATCAAAGTCCATATTCTTTCCATTATACCATACTATCTTCATAGAATTATATCCCCCCCGGGGCCGGCCCTGTGGCTTAGTGGTTAAGTGCACACGCCCTGCTACTGGTAGCCCGGGTTCATAGCCCGGGCACGCACTGACACACCACTTGTCTGGCCATGCTGAGGCGGTGCCCCACATACAGCAACTAGAAGGATGTGCAACTATGACATACAACTATCTACTGGGGCTTTGGGGAGAAAAAGGGAAAAAGAAAAGGAGGAGGATTGGCAATAGACGTTAAAAAAATAAAGAATTATATCCCCCCAACCAAATCCTCTCCGGATTAGCCCCAACCTCCCAACATGAGTCTCCACATGTAGTAGCCAATTAAATTTGCAGAGGTTAGTCACATCTTGAATTTGTAATTTAAAAGTCCAGAGTTTTACAGAAGTTGTGCCTCTTTGTCCCTGTTTCTACTAAACTAAAATGTGAGAATCAGAAAACAACAGTTCACAGATTCAAAGCTTCTTGTACGAAGGTAAAGTGATAGTTCTGTCTTATTGGAAAGAACACAGGCTTTGGTGCCTGCCAGACTTGGTAAGATTTAGATCCTAGCTGTCAGTTACTTTTAGCTGTGAACATTTGGCAAGTCACTTGCCTCTAGGAGCCTCAGTTTTGTAGTAGAAAAAAACAATAATAATATATTCTTCATAGTAAGGCTGTGAGGATCAGAAATAGTATGTCAGTCCCTAGTACAGTGCCAGGCACATAGCAGATAAATGGCAACAGCATCAATAATAGTATTAATAAATAATATCATTATTATTAACTTATTCCACAAATAATGAGTGCCTAGTATGTCACAGTTAGGCATTATTCTGAGCACTTGGGATATAGAGGTAAATAAAACAGGCCAAAAATCCCTGCTTTCATGGAGTTTACATTCTAGTGATCATTGTGAATGGTTTTTATGTTCTTGCCCACCATTCCAATATTAGGGGTAGTATGCTGGAACAGATTTCTACTTAAATATACCAACCTCAGAAAGATCTCAAGGTGCAAAGTAGTTGGGTTCAGTTCTGGGTCCCATGGGATTCCCAAGTACTTACCCTCCTTGTGGTGAACCACGGGCCGAGGAGCTGGTCTCTTTATGTGGAAAGAGGGAGCTTTGGTGGGCCCAAAGCCTGGCACAGGTCCATTGGTGGCCTTTGGTGTGGCCTTGGTCCCTCCATCTTGCAGCCTAGGCACCAACTTCCCGATGTCCACCTCAGGGCATGACTCCAACTTGCCATCTGAAACAGGCCTGCTTGGGGATTTCCTCCCAGGATCAGCTTCCCCACTCCTCTGAATAGGCAGCTTTGGGTATTGTGGTGGCTTGGGGGGTTCTATACCGCTTGTGATGGTACCATTGGGTGTTTGATGTTGGATTTCAGCTAGGAAAAGTTGGTGCAAAGAAAGAAGATTAATGACAACATTTATCACCTGTTCATTTTTATACATGCATACATAATATTGAAAAATTATACACATTTTCAAAGGAGCTATTATTATGGAAAAAATCAACAATATCCCACAAAATCAGTCTCTACCTACTCCAATTCATGTGGATTCACAGGTCCCATCAAATAGGGAATTGAGTTCAAGATCTGAGTATGATTTTCATGACCACAATTCAGTAAAACCACAATACATCAAGATGCTTTATTCAAAGGATTATGTAATTCAAAAGGGACTTAAGGGTCTCCAATCAATTGTATATTCTATTCTTTTAAAATAAAAACATCAGTTAATCCTTAACTATTTCTATTTCTCTCAAAAGTAATTTGTAAAGATCTCTCAAATTTCAAGTTAATAAACTTAACAGAATGTAACTTCTTTCTCCACCCTCATAAAGAAATCTCCAACTAACCACTTTATGTTCTTCCTCTAGCTTTTGTGGTCTACAATTTCCTGTGACAATAGTACATGCTTTTCAGTTGTTCTGAGTCTTACTTAAAGCTTTGAGACTCTAATGAGAGCCAGGGATACTCTCCCTAGAAAAATTAACCTACACAAATACATGCAAAAGTTTGAAAACTAATTTTAAGAGATTCATGAAGCCGCCTGAAACTGTCAATGAACCCCTGATCGAGAACTACTGCTATAAGGAAAATGTCACCTTCCTCGTTAATAGAAAACCTAGATCAGAGTGTACGTTAAGAACAGAGGTTCTGGTTGGCTAAATGAGACAGGAGAGACATGTCAACCCATTGTAATACATGGATCTTATTTGAATCCTGATTTAAAAAAAATGAAACAATAGGAGAATTTAAACACTGACTAGATAGTGATATTAAGGAATTACTGGTTTATTTTGTTTTCTGTTCTTTTAGGTATGATGATGGTATGTCAATTTTGGTTAAAAAAAGTCCTTATCTTTTAGAGATACATACTGAAACATTTATGGATGAAATGGCATGATGTCTGGGTTTGGGGAGTGGGTAGGGGCACAGATGAAACAAGATGGGGTGTGTGGTGGTAAATGTTGAACCTGAGTGATAGGTTCATGGGGAGTATGCTATACTTATTTTTTCGACTTCTGTTTATGTTTGAAACTCTTCATAATAAAATGTTAAAAGAAATGCAGACTTTGTGGCCAGGTCTGAATCTTAGTTCTGCTTCTTACCAACTGTGGGCCCTTGGGCAAGTTCATAATCTCTCTGTCCATCAAATTTTCTCCTCAGCAAAATGGGTATAATAATAGTACCTACCTCATGAGGTTGTGGTGAGGATTACATGAGATGGTATACTTATTTCAGTGCCTGGTACATAATAAACACTCATTAATTGTTAGTTACTATTTATACTATTATGCTCCAACTGGGCAATGAGGCAAAAGTTTCCATGTGGGAAGGAAGGGTTAAGTCTTGCTGCAAAGACTTTTTCTCCCAGAGAGTTTTCTTCTTGGGAATCTATCACCAATCACTGCTGCCACCACCACAGGGGTCAGGGCCAAGAGGAATTCCTCTATAGTTCCCCAACTCTGGTCCCAGGGTAGATATATGGCCCTGCTTTTTTTTTAACCCTAGCACAATTGCCATCAGACTAGAGCAGTCAAACAAAAAAATTACCAAAGGCTTATAAATAATAGGAGGGACATAAGCACAGGAGTGCCATGTAACTAGATCACATGCTTCCAGGACATGCCTTATGGCAAAGGCCACCTTTAAACCTCCAGCACTCAGGAGTAACCTCAACCACATTTACCCTCTCAAAACAATGAAATTAACAGTGACATTAATTCCTTCTCTCACATACTTTAGGCCCAATATCTCAGTTACATGTTTCTATCTGAATACTTTCTTCTTATGGAGGAGAAACCATAGGAATTCTATCCCTGCTCTCCTTTACAGGAGACAACAGGGGCTGGCTTTGCCCTAGAGGCGATAACAGTATTATCATCATCATATCAATATAATATAATAGGTCCAATCTCATAAAGATAATCCACATACACAGTCTCAGAAAGGCCACTACCTTCTACATGGGAAAGGATCTTTTCCTGGCTTGGAGAACTAGGGGATGGAGTGATAGCAGCAATGGGGACTTTGGAACTAGGCCCTTCTGCCAGTGAAACCATTTTCAGGTTCTTGGATATGCTGAATAATAATGACAAAATAGTAATGATAATAATAATAACAGTGATAATAATGATAATGATAACAGATACTATTATTTGAGCGCTTGCTCCGTGCCCAGTCCTGTTCTGAGTGTTTTACCTGGATTATCTCAGGTAATCTTCAAAACTACTCTAAAAAGTAGTAAACTCTTATTAGTCCCATTTTACAGATAAGGACTTTAAGGCACTCAGAGGTTCAGTGTCACAAAACTAATGTGGCAGATCAAATTTTAAAAGCTTGAAGTCTGTTTGCAGAGTCTATACTCTTTCTGAAGAGAGAGTTCATTGCTCCTATCAGGTAATAAGAGTTCAGTATCATCGCCTTTCTCCAACCAGCCATCCATTTCCACAGGAAAACACACAGACCAGCTTCAGAAACTGCAGAGAACTGGGAGGGAATTAGTATCATACAAGGAGGACTCATAAATAGGCAAGTGGTCAACTGGGGGTCTCTCTTTTATGTGTGGGTAAGTCATAGGGAGGAGCTTTGAGAGTTTGCACACTAGTCCAGCAGGAGAAATAGATCAATTATTATAATACAAGTAGAATCATGCAAATAAGTGCTATGAGGAGGACAATGCTAATTCTGTCTAGAGGGGCTGGAGAAGACCCTGTAAAAGAGGTAACATTTGAGCTGGGTGGAAAAAAGTGAAAAGGGAATTTCAGACAGACAGCAACTTGGAGAAGTGAAAGATCGTGGTTTGTATAAGAAAATGTAAAATAAAAATAAAACTTTAGTGTGACTTGAGCATAGGAATGAATTTTAGATGAAAAGTGTGGGGAGTTGGAGATGAGGTTGTTAAGGTGGATTGGGGCTATATCATGAAGACATGAATGCCATGTTCAGGAATATGAACTTTATCACTGGGCTGCAGAGGACTATAACTTCTTTTGGCAGGGAAGTGGCATTATCACATGTATTTTTAGAATATCCTTTTAGGTTCATTATGAAAAGTAGACTGAACCAGAGAGGCTGGAGGTAAAGAGACAAGATAGCGGACTGCTGATGAGAAAGATCTAAAGTGGAGCAGTAGCAGCAAGGAGAAACAGATTCAAGAGATGTTAAGGGGGTGGAATGGACAGGGTTAGTTATGGGAGTATGAAGGAGTCCATGATGATGGTGGAGGACTCACTGAAATACTATATACAGGGGAATAACAAATTTGGGGTAAGATAATGAAATGTTACTGGTAAAGAATGGTGATGAATAGAAGGATTTTTTCCTTCTCAAAACAGTGGTCAGACAGGTTATAGGAACTACATATTATAGTAGACAAATGAGCTCTGGAAAAAGATGGATGCAAATTGCTGCTCTTTCATTCAGTAGCTGTGTGAATTGGGCAAACTATTCATCCTCTTTAAGCCTCCAATGCCTTCCGTATATAAGAGATCTCAATATACCCACCTTATGTGGGAAGTGAAGAGGATTAAATGAGTACAGATTCACAGCCACTTAGGATGGCTAGAATTAAAAAGATAAGATATGGGAACAACCTAAGTGTCTGTTGACAGATAAATGGATGAAGAAAATGTGATGTATGTATATATGCAAATATTATTCAGACTCATATAAGGATATCTTGTCATTTGCAACAATATGGATGAACCTGGAAGACATTGTGCTAAGTGAAATAAGCCAGACATGAAAAGAAAAAAACTGTAAACTGCATTTACATGTTGAATCTAAAAAAGTCGAATACATAGAAGCAGAGTAGAACAGTGGTTACCAGGGGTGAGGAGGAGAGGGAAATGGGGAGATGTCGCTCAAATGATACAAAGTTGCAGTTATGTAGGATGAATAAGTCTAGAGATCTAATGTACAATATGATGACTATAGTTAATAACACTGTAATGAATACTGGAAATCTTCTAAGACAGTAGATTTCAGGTGCTCTCATCCAAAAAAAAAAGTAGTAACTTGTGAGGAGATGACGTTAATTAGCTTGACTGTAGTAATCATTTCACTATGTAATATGTGTATAAAATCATCATGTTCTACACCTTAAAAATATATAATTTTTACTTAAAAAACTCCAAAATGAAGTGTCAAGTGTTGGAAAAGATATGGAGAAATTGGAACTCTCATCCATTATTGGTGGGAAAGTGAAGTGGCGGAGCTGCTTTAGAAAATAGCCTCAAAATACTTCCTCAAAAGTTTAAACATAAAGTGAACATATGACCCAGCAATTCCACTGCTAGGTATATACTCAAGATCATTGAAAATATACATCACACAAAAATCTGTCAACAAATGTTCACAGCAGGATTATAGCCAAAAAGTGGAAACAACCAGTGTCTGTCAACTGATGAATGGATAAACAAAATGTTGTATATTTATATACCACAATATTACTTATCCATAAAAAGGAATGAAGTATTGATATATGCTACATCATGGATGAACCTTGAAATCATGCTAAGAAGCCAGCCACAAAAAGACAACATATTGTATTATTCTATATATATGAATAATGTCCAGAATAGGCAAATCCATAGATACAGAAAGTAAATTAGTGAATGCTAGGGATTGCGGGGAGGGGGGTATTGGGAGGTACAGGGATTTTGGGGAGATGAAGATGTTCTAGAATTAGATGGTTGCACAAGCTTGTGAATATATTGAAAACTACTGACATACACTTCAAAAGGGTGAATTTTATGGCATATGAATTATATCTCAGAGTAAAAAAAAGTCAAAGAAAATAAATGTCTAGACTGGGTAATCCCATTGGTGATCTGGCACAAAGCCCTCATCACACAGAGGGGCAATCCAAGACCCAGAATGGGGAAATGACTAGCCCAAGTCACTCAATAAGCTAGTGGCCAAGATGAAATTATACCTTGGGTCTACTAACACCCAGTTCATTTATTACATACATTTATTGAGGATTTACAATATGCTGTGTGCTGTGCCGGTACTAGGAATACAGAGTGAAAAAATAATTTCTGCTGGCATAGAGATTATATTCTCTGGTATGTATTTGGGGAGATTGTGAATAAACAAATAAATGAATTTAGCTAATAAAAATGAGATTATGGAACAACAGAGTAGGCATTCAATATTCCCTTCCACTTTCTCCTTCACAGAGGAGGTGATGTCATAATTTATCTCTTTTTAGATTGTGCATCCATTAAGAAATTACTGTAGCTATAGTTATTTTTAATACTTTGTATTTTAACTTTTATACTAGAGTTAAAAGTGAATTACAAACCACTGTAACAGTATTAGAATATTCTGAATTGGACTACATTCTTATCTTTACCAATGAGTTTTATACTTTCTTATGTTTTCATGTTGTTAGTGTCCATTTGTTTCAACTTGAAGAACCTCTTTTATCATTTCTTATAAACCAGTTTCAGGGGTGATGAACTCCCTTAGCTTTTGTTTGTCTGGAAAAGTTTTATTTCTCCCTCATTTCTGAAGGACTGCTTTGTCCAGTATAGTATTCTTGGTTGGCAGTTTTTTCCTTTCAGTACTTTGAATATATTATCCCACTCTCTCCTGGCCTGCAAGGTTTCTGCTGAGAAATCTGTTCATAGTTTTATGGGGGTTTCTTTGTATGTGATGACTCACTTTTCTCTTGCTGCTTTCGAAATTCTCTGTTTGTCTTGGAATTTTGAGAATTTTAGTATAATGTGTCTTGGTGAAAATCTCTATTTTTAATCTATTTGGGTTTCTTTGGGCTTCATGCATCTAGATGTTCACTTCCCTCTTCAGATTTAGGAAGTGTTCTGTCATTATTTCTTTAAATAGGCTTTCTGCTCCTTTCTCCTTCTCTACTCCTTCTGGGACTCCAATAATGTGTATATTGATTCAGTAGGTAATGTCCCATAAGTCTCAGATTGTCTACACTCTTTTTAAATATTTTTTCTTTTCATTCCTCTGACTGGATAGTTTCAAGTGACTTGTCTTTGAGCTTACTAATTCTTTCTTCTGCTTGGTTGAGTCTGAAGTTGAAACTCTCTACTGATTTTTTCAGTGCAGTCATCATGTTCTTCAGCTCCAGAATTTCTATTTGGTTCTTTATGGTTTCTATCACTTTATTGAACTCCTCATGTATTGTTTTCCTGATTTTGTTTAATTGTCTATCTATGCTCTCTTGTAGCTCACTGAGCATCTTTAAGACAATTATTTGGAATTCCTTGTCAGACAGTTTATAGGTCTCCATTTCATTAGGGTTGGTTCCCGGTGCTTTATTTTGTTCCTTTGGTGGTGTCTTGTTTCCCTTATTATTCTTGATCCTTGTGGCCTATTTAAATAATTTGGCACATCTTCCAGTCTTTACAGACTGGCTTTGGCAAAGAAAGCCCTTTACCAGTCAACACAACCAGAGATTCTTGGCAGGCCAGCAGGTAGGATCCACAGGTGGGCTTGCTGCTGGAGTCCTTGGAGAGGCTGGTCTGGTGCCTGAGTTAGTGGGTGGGCAAGCCTGCAGCCTGGATCTGAAAGAATGAGCTTGTAGCCTGGGGCCACATCGCTGGCTTGGCACTGGGACAGACATGGAGGCTGGGTCCACAGAGGGCTGGCCTGGAGGCTGGGTCAGTGATTGCATCTTGGAGACTAGGGCTTCAGGGGCCAGCCTGCAGTCTGGGGCCATGGGGCCAGTCTGGTGCTGTGGTAGGCTTGGATTCTGAGTCTACAGGGGAAGGCCTAGAGCCTGGGTCAATGAGGGGATGAGTTGGTGCTGAGGTTCATTGGGGTAGGCCTGGTACTGGGCTCCAAGGTGAAGTTGGGTGCTCACTTCACTCTCCTTCCCCCATGGGAAGGGTATCTCTCTCTGCATTGTGCTGTGTGAGCTTAGAGGAAGGGTGACATGGATAATATGAAAATGTCCTTCCTACCATCTGCAGTGCACTTTTTCTTATTTCTGTGCTCCACTCAGGTGCTGTAATCTCTCAGCTGGATTCCATAGCTCTTGGGAAGGGATTTTCATGCATGGATGGTTGTTCAAATTGATGTTACTATAAAGGGACAGGCACTGGAAACTCCTATTCAGCCATTTTGCTGATGTCACTCCTCCATGTTAGCTGCATTTGAATTTAAAATCTCAGAACATTCATAAAACACATTGCTCACCCATGTCAGTGTATTGAAGTACAGATCTAAGAACATTTTGGATCCTCCACTGGCCTCCTAAGGGATCATGGTAGCTAGATTTATAGGTTCATCCTTGTCCTATCCACTGCCAAAAGACTAATTTGCTCTCTAGGCACAAATTTTACAAACCTTGCTTTGCCTGGCCCAGGAGCCAGGAAACATCTACCTTTACATGGAGAAAAATAGTTACGTCTCCACTTCTGCCCTTTAATATCCTCTTTGCGTCTCATAACCATTTAGAAGCTAAGGGTGAACCTCAGTACTGACCTTCACTTTCATCCAGGGGAGAAGTATAGAACACTGTCCTTTCCCGCAGCAAGCGCTTTGAAATCGTGATTGGTTTGTGCCTTCTTGCTGTCACTCGAGGTGGAGGCACTGGGGGTGCAGCACTTTCCTCAGGTGGACCTGAATAGATCTGTAGAGGGGGAATATTTCCAGGAAACAGTAAGAAAGATCAAGTTTTTGTCTCCCTAATGCTAACTACCAGTTGATGCGCACCAGCATTACATCTAGAGTCTGCCATAGCAATTTTAATATGACTCAAGGAATTGGGGGGATTTTCTTAATCACTCTAGCTACCAGCAAGTGTTTAGAGATCTTCTACCACATTCAAGGCACAGGACCTGACGCTTCCCAGTGTGGAGGAAATAATGCAGACAAAAACTGCAACATCAGCCCTGGATTTTCCACTTACAGTCTGGGAAACCTTAGGCAGGTCACCTCCCGTGTCTGAGCCTTAGCTTCCTCATCTGTAACATGGGGAGAGAATCACCTACTTTACAGGGTGTGGTGAGAATCAAGTGAAAAGTGTACTCAAGGTACATTGTATGGGTAGGGGTGGGGTGTGGAAAGTGGCTAAAAACATCCATATGAATTCAATGTTTCCGAAAGGATACCAAAGAAATTGGTTACACTGTTTGCCTCAAGACAGGAATAATGAGTGGCTGAGGAAAGGATGGAGGAAAAGTTATTTTTCATTCCTATATCATTTTCATATTTTAAAATTTCATACCACGTATGCATTACTTATTCAAAAAAGAAAGGGTAAAAACGAAATGCCTTGGAAGATGTAAAAAGTGCTGGATGAATGAGAGAGGACCTGTGATTATAATTTCTATATAGAGTCTCATATGTACTTTAGGGTCTTCCTGTCTATGGGGAGATTGACCTTTTGGGCCAGAGTGCACACACTTTGGGAGGACACACATATGCGATGAGGGAGGAAGGGGACCAGGGAGGAAGGGGACCAACGTCCAGAGCAATAATGAAATCAACCCCAATGATTAGTGCAAAGAGAAATGTCAGAGCCCCAAATTCTATCAGGCAAGAGTTAACATAGGCTGCAAAGTCACAAGCTTACATGATTCAGAACACAAGGAAAGCCTGTGTAAAAGCTGGAAAATGATAGAGAAAAACGAAAGAACAATCACAAATCAGTACATGTCTCAACGTCTCATGGAGTAGCGAAGAAAGAATATGACATAATAGCAAGCAGATGAGCTTTGAGACCATATGATTTTAGGCCATATTTCTGGTTCTACCACCACTAGTAATAATATTCTAAATAGCTAATATTTTGTGAGCATCTGCTTAGGCACTGTAGTAGTTGTTACAAATAGTCCTTGCTATTCATCAAACACACCAGGGCCTTTGAACCGAGTGTTTTTTTTACCTGAGTGCTCTTCCTCCAGATATCCATAGAGCTTGCTCTCTCAATTCCAGTAGGATTGTGATCAAACATACTCCTCTCAGTGAGTCTTTAACTCACTGAGGTGAATGTATCTAAAATTTTGACATGCCTCCCTCTACCCAATGCTTCCTCTCCCCCTTCCCTGTTTAAGTTTTTTTCTCCTTAGCATTTCTTACCACTCTCTAACATAGTATATTGTACTTATTTTTTTTGTTGTCTGTCTCCTCACTCAATTGTAAGCTATATGGAAGTATATCATCATGTTCACTGCTATATCTCCAGCAACTAGAAGACTGACTGGAATCCCTGGGCCAAAAGACAAACACATTTAAAATTTTGATATAAAAGGCCAAATTGTCCTCTGAAAAGACCATAATGGGTACTTCCATTTCCAGCCAAGATAGGACAAAAGGGACTAGATTTACATTGCCAGCCTGAAACAATTTAAAAACTAGGAAAAATATATGTAACAATGGTTTTCAAGGCATTGGAAATCTGGCAATGAAGAACAGTGATCCATGAGAGATAGGAAAAACAAAGGAAGTGAGCCTCATGATTGTCCCAGTTTACAGCCTGGAGAGAATGTGCAGGCCATAATGCAAGGAGGGGAACCCAGGGTGAACCCAGCAGTCTCCCTAAGTTGAAGACGTTGAGGTGGAAGTATGGGGAGGGCAAGGAAGTTAGAGTTTTCAGGGAATAGGTCCAGAGAGGAGATAGCTGCACAGAGAGCTCTGGAGATCTGCAGCTCTTTAAGACTTTAGCTGAGTAGTGATCAGTACATATGTGTGAGGTAAGAACCACATGATAGAATTGGAGGGAACAACTACCTAAGATCACACAGTGCCTGAAAGACTTCCTGTTCTCACCAGCCACAGTGGAAAATCGAATAACTCATAGGACACTGGGTAGAGTACACAGACAAGTTTTGACTCATTAGTGAAAAAAAATTAAACCTAGACTAAACACTATTCTTTTTCTGCCTAAAAAAACCTAAAAGAAATACTCGAAAGCATCAAGCTGTTTTCAAGTAACTTAACTGCATCCCAGAAAAAACCTCAAGAATATTATTTATAGGAATACAAAAATGGCCAACATCCAAGAAGGTAAAATTAACAGTCTTGCATCCAATAAAAAATTACCAGAAATAACTTACACATAGCTCTTTCCAATTTTGATGTTTTTAATTTCTTTTTCTTGCCTAATTGCTCTGGCTAGCACTCCAATACTATGTTGAACAGGAATGGTGAGAGGGAGCATCCTTATATTGTTATTGATGTTTTTTTTTATTTTTGAGGAAGATTGGCCCTGAGCTAACATCTGTTGCCAATGTTCCTCTTTTTCTTCTTTTTTCTCCCCAAAGCCCCCCATACATAGTTGTATATCTTAGTTGTAGGTTCTTCTAGCTCTTCTATGTTGGACGCCACCTCAAAATGGCTTGATGAGCGGTGAGTAGGTCTGCGCCCAGGATCCAAATTGGCGAACCCCAGGCTGCCAAAGTGGGACATGCAAACTTAACCACTGCACCACCAGGCTGGCCCCTTGTTCCTGATTTTTTTTTCTTTTTAGTGAGGGAGATTAGCCCTGAGCTAACATCTGTTGCCAATCCTCCTCTTTTTGCTGAGGAAGATTGGCCCTGGGCTAACATCTGTGCCCATCTTCCTCTATTTCATATGTGGGGTGCCTGCCAAAGCATGGCTTGATAAGTGGGGCATAGGTCTGCACCTGGGATCCAAACCCACGAACCCCGGGCCGCCGAAGCAGAGCGTGTGAACTTAACCACTATTCCACCAGGCCGGCCCCACCTTTGCTCCTGATTTTAATGGGAAAGCTGTCCACCTTTGACCATTGAGTATGATGCTAGCTGTGGGCTTGTCATATGTCGCTTTTTTTCTGTTAAGGTATGTTCCTTCTAAAGCCAATTTGTTGAGAGTTTTTATCATGAAAGGATGTTGAATTTTGGTAAATGCATTTTCTGCATCTATTGAGATAATCATATGATTTTTATTTTTCATATTATTAATGTGCTATATCACACATTGATTTGCATATGTTGAACCATCCTTGTTGCATCCCAACAAAGATGTTGTTGCATCTCAGGGGTAAATCCCACTTGATCATGGTGTATGATCCTTTTAATGTGCTGTTGAATTTGGAATGCTAGTATTTTTTGAGAATTTTTGCATCTATATTCATCAGGTATACTTTATAGTTCTTGTGGTTTTTTTTTTTGGATAGTCCTTATCTGGCTTTGGTATCTGGGTAATGTTGGCCTTATAAATGAGTTTGGGGCATTCCCTCCTTTTCAATTTTTCTGAAGTTTAAGAAGGATTGGCATTAATTCTTTTAATGTTTGGTAGAATTCACCAATGAAATATCTGGTCCTGGGCTTTTCCTTGTTGGGAGATTTTTGATTACTGATTCAATCTTTTCGCTTGTTATTAGTCTGCTCAGATTCTCTATTTCTTCATGATTCAGTCTTGGTAAGTTGTATATTTCTAAGAATTTACCCAGTTTTTCTGGGCTATCCAATTTGTTGGCATACAATTAATCATAGTAGTTTCTTATTATCCTTTGTATTTCTGTGGTATCTCCTCTTTCATTTCCAATTTTATACAGTTGAGTCTTCTCTTTATTTCTTAGTCTAGCTAAAGGTTTGCCAGTTTTATCTTTTTAAAAACCAGCTCTTAGTTTCATTGACCTTTTCTACCTTTTTCTGGTCTTTATTTCATTTATTTCTGCTCTAATCTTTGTTATTTCCTTCCTCCTGCAAACTTTGGGCTTAGTTTGTTCTTCTTTTTGTAGTTTCTTGAGGTGTAAAGTTATGTTGTTTATTTGTGACCTTTCTTTTTTCTTAATGTAGGTGTTTATCACTATAAAACTCCCTCTTAGAACTGCTTTCCTGCATCCCTTAAATATTGTTACATTGTTTTTCCACTGTCATTTGTTTCAAGATGCTTTTTGACTTCCCTTTTGATTTCTTCCTTGACCCTTTGTTTGTTCAGGATTGTGTTGTTTAATTACCACGTATTTGTGAATCTTCCAGTTTTCTTCTTGTTATTGATTTCTAGTTTCATACTATTGTGGTCAGAAAAGATACTTAGTATGATTTCAATCTTCTTACATCTGCTAAGGCTTGTTTTGTGACCTAACATATTATCTATCCTTGAGAATGTTTCATGTGCACTTGAGAAGAATGTGTATTGTGCTGCTGTTGGGTGGAATGTACCATATATATTTGTTAGGTTCCTTTGTTATAAGGTATAGTTAAAGTCCAATGTTTGTTTATTGATTTTCTGTCTGGATGATCTATGCACTGTTGAAAGTTGGGTATTGAAGTCCCCTACTATTATTTTATTGTTTATTTCTCCCTTCAGATCTGTTAATATTTGCTTAATATATTTAGATGCTCCAGTGTTGGGTACCTATACATTTACAATTGTTATATCCTCTTGATGAATAGACCACTTTGTCATTACATAATGACATTCTTTGTCTCTTGTTACAGTCTTTGGCTTAAAGTTTACTTTGTCTGATATAAGTATAGCTATCCCTGCTTTCTTTTGGTTTCCATTTGCATGGAATAACTTTTTCCATCACTCCACTTTGATTCTATGTATATCATTGAAGTTGAAGTGAGTCTCTTTTAGGCAGCATATTGTTGACTCTTATTTTTAATCCATTCAGCTACTGTATGCCTTTTGATTGAAGAATTTAATCCAGTTACATTTAAAGTAATTATTGATAGGTAAGGATTTACTAATTCTATCTTAGTAATTGTTTCTGGATGTTTTGTAATTCCCTTGTTCCTTTCCTCCTCTCTTGCCATCTTTCTTCTTGTTAATTGATGATTTTCTGTAATGGTATGTTTTGATTACCTTCTCTTTACCTTTTGTGTATCTACTGTAGGATATTGCTTTGTGCTTACCACGAGGCTTACATAAACAAAAATATAGGTTTAAGAGTCTATTTAAAGCTGATAATTTATCTTCAATCACATACAAAATCTCTACTATTTTACACCTCCCCGCATATTTTATGTTTTTTTTTTTTTTTGTGAGGAAGATCAGCCCTGAGCTAACATCCATGCTAATCCTCTTTTTGCTGAGGAAGACCGGCTCTGAACTAACATCTACTGCCAATCCTCCTCCTTTTTTTTCCCCCCAAAGCCCCAGTACACAGTTGTATGTCACAGTTGCAGATCCTTCTAGTTGCTGTATTTGGGACACAGCCTCAGCATGGCCAGAAAAGCAGTGCATCAGTGCGTGCCCGGGATCCAAACCCGGGCCGCGAGTAGTGGAGGGCGTGCACTTAACCACTAAGCCATGGGGCCCGCCCCACATTTTATGTTTTTGATGTCACAATTTGCCTCTTTTTATATTGTGTATCCATTAACAAATTATTGTAGCTAAAGGTATCTTTAATGCTTTTATTCTTTTACCTTTATATTAGAGTTATATGATTAACACACCACCATATTACAGTATTAGAGTATTATTAATTCGACTATATACCTACCTTTACCAGTAGGTTTTATATTTTCATATATTTTTGTAATACTAATTAGCATACTTTCATTTCAGCTTGAAGAACTCCTTTCAATATTTCTTATAAGGCAGGTCTAGTGTTGATAAACTCCCTCAGCTTTTGTTTGGTAAAGTCTTTATCTCTCCTTCACTTCTGAAAGACAACTTTGCTGACTAAAGTATTCTTGGTTGGTAGTTTTTTTCTTTCACCATTTTGCATATATCATCCAACTCTCTCCTGGCCTGCAAGGTGTCTTCTGAGAAATGTGTTGATAACCCTATAGGGGTTCCTTTATATGTGAGGATTTTTTTTCTCTTGCTTCTTTTAAAATAATCTCTTTGCCTTTGATTTTAGACAGTTTCATTATAATGTGCCTTGGAGAATATTGTTTTGGTTTGAAATTTTGAGGTGATTTGTTAGCTTCATAATTCTCTCCCCCGATTTGAGAAGTTCTCAGCCATTATTTCTTTAAATAAGCTTTCTCCCATTCTTCTCCTTCTGGGACTTCTGGGACTCCAATAATGCATAGATTGTTTCTTTTAATGGATCCCATAATTCATGCAGACTATCTTCACTCTTTTTCCTTCTTTTTTCTTTTTGCTCCTCTGACTGGATGATTTCAAATGACCTGTATTCTAATTCACTAATTCTTCCTTTTGGTTAGTTGAATGTGATGTTGAAGCTTGCTACTGAATTCTTCAGTTCAGTCACTGTTTCTTGAATGTTAGGATTTTCGTTTCTTTTTTAATGGTTTCTGTTTGCTTGCTGAACTTCTCATTTTGTTCATGCATTGTTTTTCTAATTTCATTTAGTTGTCTATCTGTGTTTTCTTGTAGTTCCCTGAATTTCTTTAAGAGAATTATTCTAAATTCTTTGTCAGACCATTTCTAGGTCTTCTTTGCTTTAGGGTCAGTTATTGGAGCTTTATTAGTTTCCTTTGGTGGTATCATGTACCCTTTATTCATGATTCTTGTGGCCTTGCATTGGTTTCCACACTTTTGACAAAGCAGACATCTCTGCCAGTCTTCACAGACTGGCTTCAGCAGGCAAAGCCCTTCAGCAGTCAGCCCATCATGGGATTCGGGGTGGGCCATATGGTGGTGTCTGTGAGGAGGCTTGCTGCTGGAGTCCTTAGGCAATCAGGTCTGGTGCCTGGGTCAGCAGGTAGGCAGGCCTGGTGCTTGGGTCCACAGGGACAAGCCTGGTACCTGGGTCCAAGGGGGTAGGCCTGGAATTTTGGTTCACTGGCAGTGATCCTGGTCCTTGAGTCTGCAGTGATGGGCCTGTGGTCTGGGTCCATGCAGCTGAACCTAGATCTGGGTCCACAGGGCAGACCAGGCTCAGGGGATTACTGGTGTGGGCCTTTCACCTGGGTCCATAGGGACTGTTCTTGTGCTGGACAGGCCAGAAGCCTAGTTTCACAGGAACTGGCCTGAAGGCTGGGACCATGGGGGCTGGCCTGCCACTAATGCAAGTCTGGAGCCTAGGGCCATGGAAATTGGTCTGTAACCTGGGGCCTTGGCAGCCAACCTGGAGATTGGGTCTACAGGGCCTAGCCTGATGCTAGGGTAGGCCAGGAACCTGGGTCTGGGGGAGCCAGTCAAAAGGCTGGGGCTGCAGGTGTAGCTTGGCACTGAGGTGGGCCAGGAGCCTGGCTCCACAGCAACCCAGCTGGAGCCTGAACTGCAGGGGCACTCCTGGCTTGGAAGTGGGCCAGGAACTTGGGTCTGTAAGAGCCAGTCTAGAGGCTAGGTCTGTGGGATCTGGCTGGTTCTGGAATGGGCCAGGAGTCTGGGTTCACAGGACACCACTGGGAGCCTGGTGATATGGGAACAGGCTGGCAGTGGGGTGGGCCAGGAGCCTGGGTTTGTGGGAGCCCACCAACTGCCTGGTGCCTTGGGAGTTCCCTGTGGATGTGAGATCTGGGTGATGTCAATGTGGTTTGGGGGCTTGGGTTCACAAAAACCTTCTGGGAACCTGGTGCCACAGGAGCTGTCTAGGGCTGCAGGAACCGTCTGGCCACAGAAGCTGGTAGACTCCTGGGTGGGCAAGGGGCTTGGGTTTGCAGGAGTCCACCAGGAGCCTGGGGCAATGGGAGACACCTAGGTCTGCAGCCATTGGCTAGGTGCTGGGGCACATCAGCACTGAGGTCCTTGGTGAAGTCAGGGGCTCACTTTACTCTCCTTCTCCCATGGGGAGTGTTTCTCTCCATACTGGGCTGCCAGGGCTTGGGGGAGAGGTGATAGGGGTAACGTGACTCTATCTTTCCTCCTCAATCTGTCTTTTCTTATTTCTGTGCTTCACCCAGATGTTGTAATCCTTCACCTGGATTCCTTAGCTCTTGTGAAGATATTTTTGTGTGCAGACAGTTGTTCAAACTAATATTTTGGGGAGGAGACTGGTGCTAGAAATTCCTATACTGCTACCTTGCTGATGCCATTTCACAATCCCCTGGCCTCCATTTCTTCATATTCCATTTGCTTCTCAATCTGGTCTCTGCCCTCATCACTCTTCTATAACTGTTTTCACAATGATCACCAGTAACTTCCTAATTGCCAAATCCAATTGGTATTTTTCAATCATTATTTTGACTTTATTCCAGCACTTGACACAGTTGACATTCCTGTTCTAAAAATGCCTTATCCTTTACTTTTCTGAATAGCCATATTCCTTCCTCTCTGAACACTATCCACTCTCTTTCACTGGCTCTTCCTAAATGTTGATCTTCCCCAGGATTGTATTCTAAGTCCTGTAATGATCTCACTAATCTAGACTCATTCTCTCTCTCAACAGTTTCATCCACTCTCATGACTTGCATTACCAGTTTTCTCTAATGATTTCTATACCAATATATCTAATTGCCTACTCAATATCACCATCTGAATACCCTAGATGCATCTCGACCTCAACATTTCTAAAACTAAACACATTTAATTGTTTCCTTATAAATGTTTATAACTGAAAACAATGCTAGTCTCCAAGACAGAAATCTGGACATTATTATCCTAGCATCTTCCCTTTCTCTCACATCCTACATCCATTTAGTCACCAAGTTCTATCAATTATACTTCCTTAATATCTTTCTAATCTATGCTCTCTGCTCATTGTCATTGCCTTACTTAGTTCAGAGCCTCATTATGTCTCTCTAATATTACTAGAGTGTTCTCCTAACTGTTCTCTATGCCACCTGTCATTCCTTCCTTTAATCTGTCTACCAAATTACGGAATAGAGTGACCTTTCTAAACTCAAAATATAACTATGTTACTCTTCTGCTTAGAATATTTCAGTGACTCCTCACTATCTTTGAGACAAACTCCAAATTCCTTAGTTAGCACACAAAGTGCTCCATTATCTGGCCACTGCCCACAATCTCCAGTCTCATCTTCCACTATTCTACATTCACCCTATACTACAACCATACTGAATTATAGTTCTTTACAAGCCATGTTTTCTCATTCCTTTGTGTATACAGAGTTCTCTATGCTTAGAACATCTTTCCCTCTTATGACAGAGGCTGCTAATTGCTTCCCAGTATCCTTCCTCACTTCTTTCTTTTACTAATAGAAGTCACTGAGCTTTAGTTGCATACCCCTGTATACATTTCCTAGCCTCCTTTGCATCTAGGTAAGGCCATGTACTTAAGTTTTAGACAACACAATACAAGTGGAAGCGATGTACACAAACTTATGGATCATGTTTTAATAAGGAAATTGTCTGCATTCCATTCTGTCTCTTTCCCCCTTCTCTTTGGGCAGCAAATAGAGGCCACTGAAACAGGTATCTAAGACCCAGGGATTGAGATCAAGTGGTAAGGATGGGAGAGCTGCCCCACCAATTTTGAACTGTTCACCTATGGACTTTTACATGAGACAGAAATGAACTTCTCTCTATGTTATTTAAGCCACTGAATTTGTAGTTCTCTTTGTTATAGGAGGTTAGCCTGTATCTTAATTAATCCATGCCTCTTTAACTTTAAAGACTCAATTCATGCATTATCCACTGTATGACGCCTTCTCTGACTCCCAAGACGGAGATATGTTCCTCTTCCATGTGCTCCCATATCATCTGATGTACATCTTTATCACACTAGTTATCGCTCTGTATTCTGAGTATTAGTTGCTCCAAATTCCCTGCCAGTATCAGGAGCTTCCTGACAGTAGAGATTTTTGTCTCATTCGTCTGTAGAAGATAGGGCCCTACTAGGGCACCAGACAGAAGACAGCAGCTCAATGACAGTTTTTAGAATGAATGGATGACTGAGGGCTTCCTGGCCTCTCAAGGCTTATTAAATAATAGAGATTCTTCTCACTTATTCCTTCTCCAATTGGAATTGGGAAAAGAGAGTATAACATAAAGAGTCAGCTTTGAGTTAGAATCAGTTGTGTCGAGGCTTTTCCACTTATTAGCTATGCAACCTTGGGCAAGGTATTTAAACTACATGAGACTCAAACTTGAGGCTCAGTTTGCATTTTGCAAACCTCAGATGCAAAATGAGTGTAATAATACCATCTACCTAACAGGGTTGTTGTGATGATTGAATGAGAAAATATATGTAAAAAGCCTAGTCTGGAACACATTAAGCACTCAATAAATGGTAACTATTCTAACTATTAGCAACACTAAAAAGGACTTAAACTCATGTTTCCTGGGAGAGAAGGGGGAGGGAGAGGGGAGATGGAGGGAGAGAGGGGAAGAAATGAGGGAGGGAAGAAGGTTGAGATTAGAGCAATAAGGGGTGAAGTGATTATTTGCCATGCAAATCAGGGGTTGTGGACTTAACGGCTCTTCAAGGTCTCTACCAGATTAAATGATTTTATTTCCCTCCTCCAGTTACACAAATTATTTGCTTCTCATTGACAAAACTCCTTCCTCACAGCCTGCTCTCCTTCAAGGAGCTACCCAGGCCCCAAGATGAATATGGGCTCACTAACTTCTAGGGTTTGTAATGACAGCTGCCAAATCTACCTGGACAGGGTGCTGTCTACAGTGTCCATCTCCTCCAAAGGAGGAGACTTTTGCTACCAGTTCTGCCAATGTGCTGTGGGCAGGGCTCAGAGAAGATGCTAGGTAGGCTTAAAACCACACTCTCTCTAAATGAGAAAAGTCTAGAAAAACAGGGGAAACTTCCTGTTGTGTGTCCTCTCTAAAATTAAAACATGGCCTGGATAACTCCACAGTCAAATGTATTGTAATATCCTCCCCAAACCTGGCCTACAGATGTAAATCTTGGAGCCAAGGTTTAATGTGGAAATATTGGCAATTGTTGTGGTAGGAAGAATCTACTTACCTCTCTCTTCTATGGGCCCTCCAAAGGCCTCACTTCACATCTTTTTTTAAATGATGAGAATTAACCTATGTGTTATTGCTATTCCCTTTGGGAAGAGAAATGGAGTAAATGGTCCTCCTTGCTCCTTTGTGCTAGCCACTTTGGCCTCTTTGCTATTCAACATGCCAAGTACACTTCTACTTCAGGGCCTTTGCAGTTGCTGTTCACTATTCCTGGAACTGCTCTGCTTCAAGATACCCACCATGGCTTGTACTTGTACTTTATTCAGTTCTCTGCCTAAATATCATATTAACGCCACCTTCTATAAGAAGACAATCCTTTACATTGCTTTATTTTTCTTTAGGGCACTTATCACCACCTGACAGATATATCAAATTGTTTATCATCTGTCTCTCCCCAGTAGAATATAGGATCCATGAAACAAGGGCCTTTGTTTTGTTTACAGGTCTATCCCCAGTGCCTAGAAATTTGCCTGGTATGTAACAAGAATTTGGGGAGTGATGTCAGCATCACAGCAGACTAAGTTGTTCCCTTTGTTTTTCCCCTCTAAGTTACAACCAGTAGGACATCCATAGACCAACAAAGGATTCTCTGCACAGCACACCAGAATGCCCGAGAAATACCCATATCTATGCATCTGAAGGTAGGTGCACTGGACTTCCTGGAGGTGGTGGAACCAGAGGAGCAGCAGTGGCAGCTCCCAAGACTAAAGGCTCTAAGAACTGCAGCCTTGCCTGTGACCAAAGGCCCCAGGAACTGCAGGCAGCCCACCCTTCTGGAGGCACCAGGAACTGCTGCAGGGCCCATGACCAGAGGTTCTGGGAACAGATATGATACCTGCAATACAGCCCCCACACACTCCCCCAGTGGCGGTGCCTCCAACACCAGCCCTTCCAGCAACAGAGGCTGCATACAAGACCCGGGGCCCCTGGCAGCAGTGGCAGCGCCCATGCCATGAGGTTCCAGGAACCATGCTGGTGCCTGAGACCAGAGGCTTCAGGAACCCCAGTGGTGCTCGCAACCCAGGTACCCTGCACCACGTCATGGTTGGCGTGTTGCCTATGATCCCGGTCCACCCAGAAGTGTGGTGACACCCATGAACCTAATGCTCCCAGTAGTGGTGGTGCCAGCACTCCCAGGAAAACCCAGGAGCAGCAGTGCAGGTGACACACATGGCAGGAGCACCTGAGCCCATGGAGAGCCCATAGAGAGACAGTTAATAGCAACAGCGGAGCCCATGACCCCAGTCCCCCACAGCTGCAGTAGCACCTGCAACTTTGGCCCCCTCCCACCTGTAGCAATGGTGCCTGCAGACCCAACAAACCTGGACATGCCAGAGATGCCTGTGACCCAGGCTCCTGTTCCACTCTTCCCCTCCCTCCCACTTCAGTGTGGGAACACAAACCCAGGGGACCCCAGAAGCAACAGAGGTACTTGCTTTAGGGAAATGTAAATCAAAACTACAATTAGGTATCACCTCACACCAGTCAGAATGGCTATAACTAACAAGACAAGAAATAACAAGTGGAGAAAAGGGAACCCTCATACACTGCTGGTGGGAATGCAAACTGGTGCAGCCACTAGGGGAAACAATATGGAGATTCCTTAAAAAATTAAAAATAGAAATACCCTATGATCCAGCTATTCCACTACTGGATATTTATCCAAAGAACATGAAAATACTAATTCAAAAGATATATACACCCTATGTTCACTGCGGCACTATTAACAATAGCCAAGACTTGGAAGCAACCTAAGTGCCCATCAATGGATGAACAGGTAAAGAAGATGTGGTATATAAATACAATGGAATACTATTCAGCCACAAAAAAGATGAAATCATGCCATTTGCGACAACATAGATGGACCTTCAGGGTATTATTCTAAGCGAAATAAGACAGAGAAAGACAATTGTTGTATGATTTCATTCATATATGGAAGATAGACAAACAAAGACATAGATATAGAGAACAGATTGGTGATTACCAGAGGGGAAGGGGGTGATGGGAGGGTGAAAGGAGTAAAGTGGCACATGTGTACGGTGATGGATAAGAACTGGACTGTTGGTGGTGAACATGATGCAGTCTATACAAAAGTTGAAATATAATGATATACCCCTGATATTTATATAACGTTATAAACCAATGTGACCTCAATAATAAATAATATAAAAAAATAAAATAAGTTAAAAATAATTATTAAAAAATACCATTGCTTACCTGTATCTACTTTCTGTACTAAGATGTAATAAAAAATAAAAGTTTAATAAATTAAAAAAAGAATTTAGTTAGTACTTAATAAATTAATGGATATCATTAGTTCTTTTAAAACAAGACTACAAACTACAGGTATAACTAGTGGTCTTGGGAAGGAAAACCTGGGAAAATCTCCCCAGTTTCTCTTAAGAGAGGAGAAAGGAGAGATGATGGGCCAATGATCTCTGGACTTAATTTTGACAGCCCAATTTTAATGAGGGGAAAATTTTTAGACATGAAAAGGGAGTTAAGAGAGGCCCAAGAAAAGAAAATTCACCTGTTCTACTCAATTCCCTACAGACTTCTTGAGTATCCATGAAAAGACTTCTGAGAAAGGAATATCAATATACACTCTGAAGATAGAAGAAACAAATCCTAAAGGAATGGGAAACTCATAGTATGTGGCTTTCTTGTAGGGACGGATGGGGCCAAATGCCACGTGGCACAGGATACAAAACTACCTCCTCTGCAACTCATGTAATCATTTTAAAGGGGAAGTGAAAGCAGTGGCAGAAGAAGGCACAAATGGTGGTACCAGCTGCAGACCTAGAAGACTGACTAAAACATGGCTTAGATGGAACAAACTGTTTCCAAGTTCAAACCATGCGTCCTTTTCATAGGACTGAAGGAGGAGAGAATAATTGGAAACAAATGGAAAGTTGAGGAAATTATCACTAAAACTTGACAGGGTTTAAGCCCTCACTTTCCTTCCTCTGGACATTGGAGTGGCTCTTCTATAGCTGAAAAATCAAGCAGGAATTCTTAACTCATAGATAGACTAATTCAATTCACTAGGAATAAGAGTAGAGAGGGGATTTGAGGCCAAAGGGTTGGCTAGGGATAAAGTGTGCATTGTCCTAGCTCAACCTGATAGTAAGTGGCAGGGCTATAATATGAACTCAGATGTGTCTGATTTCAGAGTTAACACTCTTTCCACTATATAACATAGAAGGAAACATTTTAAGTTTAAAAAATAATTTCGTGGGTGGAAACAGTATCAGGCAAAACTTATTTTCCCATCCTCCAAAACTCCAGAAAAAGGACAGAATGATTTGGCTTTCTGTAGACTGGTTAAGAACACTTCGGGTTTTGTGGTGTTTGATAGTGACTTTAGGAAAAATCCCAGAGGTAGCTACAGCAGAGTTTGGGAGCAAACCAATGCTCTTTGTTCTCTGGGCACATGGTTGGCACTGAGTGAATATTAGCTGAGTTGAATTCTAAAGGACTGGTCTAAGAGAACTCAATATCCAAGGAATATTATTTCACTCTGTTGGGCCTTGGGCATTGCCTGGGGTTGTAGTCAGGAAGCCATCTCCTAGAAATCCTTCTTATGAAGGCTCCTGAGGACTAAAGCTGGATAATAACATTTGTTGAGCTTTGAGGCACAGCCAGGAGAGGTATTGCCATCACTGGGAAGGGGGTTCGTAAACTGCTTGCCTGAGTTTTGTCACATATTAACCCTCTTCTGTTTTCTTCTCTGTCATGTCTTTAGGTATGAAATAGAGAAGAAATTTAACATAAGACAATCATTTTTCAATTGCCAAAAGACATAAGATCCAAATTCATTCAAACTCTTGGAAATTTTGGCAGAACTGAGCAACTATCCAGATTTTCTCCAGATGCTTCAGGGCTGCAAATATCAGATTATACAAAAAGCATCTCGCCTTTCTATAATTCAAAGCTACAAGAGTTGGCCCTGATGAATCCCAGCTTTCCACTGGGTCTCCACTTACACTCTGGCTGAGGCTGTGTTGAGCTTTCTGGGGTCTGGTTATATTAGCAAAAACTTCACTCTGAACTTTATTAGAACCAAAGATGATGATGAGGTCAAAAATAATGAGCTCTTAGCATTTGGCAGAGACCACTTTAAACATTAAGTGTGTCACCAAGTTTTCTTAGAGTATGCACAGAACTTTGAAAATGTCATGTCTATTGTTACCAAGAGCCAACTTTTTTTAAAGAGGGCTGTCACCAGGTCTGTCTTTGGTCTCTGCAACACATAGTTTTTAAGGCCCTTTTAGATGTAACATTCTAGATCCTATCTAGTTCTACCCATACATTATACTTATGGGGAAACTGATGTCCAAAGAGGGGAATTGACTTGCCCAAGTCTCCAAAGCTAGTACATGATAGAACTGAGACTAGAACCCAAGAATTCTAATCCCTAATCTGGTGCCCTATCCCCTTAAAACATAGTACCTCCAATATGAAACAGTTTTATACTCCCACTGATTATATCTAATAGGTTTATAATTCACACTATGTCTGTTGGTCCATTCTCCTGGTCAGTTGTTTTGAGAAAAGAATACTGAGGGAGAGAAAGAATGAAGTCAGATCCTGCTAAGGACATCTCCATCCACTTGGCATGGATTATGTTTTCTACTAAGTATGAGATGGCAGGTTTCAAGTGGAGTTTTCCTTTTAGACCTATTTAGGATGCTTTAAGGCTGGGGAAGTGAAGAGTTTCTGATTCATTTAACAACCATGAATTAACAATGGTCTAAGGATTTCTAAGAAAAGTCACTTTGACTACAAAGACTTAATAGATACCAAGCTAAAAGGATTATGGAAGAATGCTATCACTAAAATAAAGTTAATCTGCTGTCAATACAGTAAAGGGGTGGTATTATAGGCCATGAGGAGGTATTAAAATTTGGTGGGCAATACTACATACAGAGTACTTGACATATGTATCTCATTGAATCCTCCCAACAACCAAGTGAGGTAGGTCTAATTATTAGCCCCACTTTAAAAATGAGGGAAACAAGGCTCAGGGAGGTAGACTGGCTTGTTGAAGACTACCCTACTAGCAAAGGATGGAGCTGGGATAGAACCTCAGGGCCATCTGATTCCAAAGCTATTTTTCCATTCTTTCCTTAATATTCTCACCTCTAGGGATATTTTGAAAGCCTACAGAGGTGGCCTGGGGATTTTCAGGCTTATTTAAAGAAGTCTTAATCTAAGAAAGTAGCAGTGACCCAGACATCAGCCCCAAAATCTCAGAGCAAAGAAAAAGTCCACTCAATCTCAATGCTCGTCCACTAATTCCTGGTTTCTGAAATTCCCATAGGCAGTATCACCAAACTGAGGAATCTCAGTCTGCTTCAAGTCTAGCTGCCAAAGCACACCTATCTGGCCCTCTAGCACACTGGCCCCAGTCTTACTGTATTATTCAGACTCTGATCTCTAATGTTAAAACCTGAGACTCAGACCACTCAAAGGAGAATAGCAATAGAAAAAGTATATGATATGAGAAAAATCACTGGCCATTGAGGGGAATGAACTATATGATCTTGGAAATCTTTTTAAATTCTCAAAAATCTCTCCCTATTCTCTCTCTCTCTCTCTCACACACACACACACACACACAAACACACACAAACAAATTAGAAGCCTCCAAAAATACAATAAAAACACATATTTGATTTTGATAGTCTTTAACAAATTTAATGCCTCTAGGCCTCAGTTTACCTATAAGTAAAATGAGAGAATACCTCATAAAAGTTGTGAGGGTTCAATGAGATGTTGAATGTCAAATGTTTAGCACAGTACATGGCACATAGCAAGATCTCAGGAAATGCTAGCTACTATTTTTACTGTTGTAATTATTATTTCAGTGCCAGCTGGAGAGAGGAAAAGGAAGAAGAGGGGATTCCTACCTTTTGCGGAATCTTGAGGATAATTCTTAGGGTTATGATATTCAAAAGGGTGACTCATGGGGAATGTTTCAGCTCTCTGAACGTTGGAGAGTAAACCCCAGCTCACAGCTACATCCTACACTTATCACACTATCTCATCAGGCTTAGACATGCTTATTCACTTCCAACAGGTCCTGACTTCACTTCAAAGCTAAGGGAACTAGGCTTTTGGAAAATGTGTGAAGATCTTGATTTAGCCAGAATTGAAAACTTGAAGCTATGTTTTCAAAGATTCACTATGACTAAAGAACACATCAGAAATTTCTCAATCTTAATAAATCTCCACTCAAAGATATTTTTCTTCAGGTTACATTTTGTTCTTAACATTCACTACTTAAAGATATTTTTTTCTGAATATTCATTTGAAAATGTTTGCCAAATCCCCAGCTAACTACATATTAGACTCTGAAAACTTCCTCAAACGTACAGGCTAATAAGAATGTTATTTTTAATAACTTTTAGCTTAATTTTATCATTTCAGAAATTAAAGGTAATTAAGTAGAGACCTGGCTTAATTAGATTCTCCGTGTATGTATGTGTGTGTGTGTATATACGTATATGCATATATGTAGATAGATACAGAGATATAGTTTTAAATATATAAAATATAAATCTGTAAAGTGTAAATCTATATTTATATTCACTAATATTTTAAAATATCTATTTATCTATCTATCATTCCAGAAAGCAGAGGTAGAGGGAAACATTCATCTATTCTCTTGCTGCCCTCTGATGGCAGACCAAAATTCACAGAAGCCACATTTCAGAGAAAAAGGAGGAACAGACAAGGACTAGAAGGGTCTGTTTCCTCTGGGTTGCAAGATTGGGTGTCTGAAAAATACATAAATGAGAATTGTTTCTTAAAAAGTATTCTTGGGCCGGCCTGGTGGCTTAGCAGTTAAGTGCGTGCGCTCCGCTGCTGGCGGCCCGGGTTTCGGAACCCCGGGCGAGCACCGACGTACCGCTTCTCCGGACATGCTGAGGCCGCGTCCCACATGCAGCAACTAGCAGTATGTGCAACTATGACATACAACTATCTGCTGGGGCTTTGGGGGGGGGGAATAAATAAAATTATAAAAAAAAAGTATTCTTGTTTGCCTCCATAAATCCATTACATTGCTATGATATTGGGTTTTTCCTAGATGAGGTCCCACTGGGAACATGGGCAGCATTTGAGTTCCCACAAACTCCACAGTGAGAACAACCCAACTTTCTCTGGCTAATTTACAGGAAGAACTGCCCTCAACCATCTATGTTGGCAGCAAAGACTGTACCATTCAGTTCCCTCAACCATGGTTTCTAACCATACATCTTTAGAGATAAGAATAAAATCCATTCTCTCATATACCAGTAATAGATTTTCTATCTTGAAAATAATTATTCTCCCAGAAAACTGTACTTAAGGCAGGCAAGATCCTGTAGAATTAAAAAGCAGCTTCTTACCCAGTAAAAGGGAAATATTGGCACTAAGGAGGGAACTCAAGGGAGGTTGGAAGGGCTAAGTCAACATCAGTGATGCAAAGACAGTAAAACAATTTGCTGTTATCTTTAACATCCTAAATAAAACAGGTCCCCATTCCCTGAGGAGCAGCCTTAACCCAACAGACCTAGATTTAAGTCTCAGCTTTGCTACTCACCACACTCAGTGTCTCTATTTCCTAATCCAAAAAATGGGGATAATAATATCCATCATTCATAAAGTTAGAATAAGGTGTAAATGAGATAAAAGTACATTGCCCCACACTGGGCATATAGCCTGATTCCATGTTCCCTAAATACAAATCTAAATCTAAAGAGGCAGACCAGCTGGCTCCTAGCTCCATTATAATGATCTCAGTAGTAGTAAGGGAAAAAAATGCCCAGGGCCAGATTGTGTAACTGATATGAGTTTGCAAAGCACAAGTGAGACAACTGGTAAGACTTTAGGGCTGGTACCTGAGTTCTTTTATAAACTAGTTGGGAAGAACAGTGGGAGTAGGTGAGTGGGGGTGGGCTAAAGTTCCAAAGAGTAGATGAGTGGGAACAGAGTTGGAGAAATGCAAATTTGTTACCACTACTGTGGCATGCAAAAAGAAACTACATGTAAAATGAACAGCCTGGACCAGGAGGTCTTCAAAGTCCCTTTCCAGTTCTTAAATTTAAATGGATTCTTCCCATATTTTGTCCCCTTAAGTGAAATCACTTGGTATCCTCAAAACTAAATTGCAAAGAACTAACTTCAGAGCTGACCTCATTCTTCTCCTGTAATTCCTGATAGTTCCCCAAAACAAAATGTTCAGAAAACAGAAGTCAACCTTCCTCTGTCAGTCCAATTGCATCTTTGTCTCATGGTAGCAGCCTCAGGTTCAGGCACCCTGATACACACTGTTCAGTGAGATGGAAAGAGAGAGAATTTAAGAATGGTTGACACTGTTCTAGGGATCGGTGTAGAAGTATATCTTCTTCCCTCATCACTTACCTACTTACCAACTTATAAAATAAATAATTTAGAAAAGATGATCCAAATTGTTTTTTAAAATTCTTCAAAAAAGACTTAGGAATGGACTCTCCTTTAAGTATCAATTCTTTTGATGCATTTAAATTTTATTTACAGACCCTGAATGTTCTTAAAAGAGAGGCTGAAGAAAGAGAATGACAGAGAAACTTAAAACCAATGTGTTTAAGCCCTTTTCTATTAAAGAGCAAGTGTAAATGGAAAAAATACATTACTGAAATTATAATACCCGTCAACTGAAAAATCATATTCCATTAACCGAACAACTTGGCAGGAACATATAATCCCTGATACTTGTAGAGCAGATTCAGCTCTCATATATATTATCTCTTTTAATCCCCACAAGCATCCTATGAAGATACATCTACATAACGTCCAGAATTTCTGGAATAATCTCACCTACATATCATCTTGCTCTTTTTCAAAAAAGTCAATTTGATAAATGTATAATAAACTGGGACTTTATTTCATATCTTCATATAAGATGGTTAATATGAATAAATTCATAATTCAGAAAAGATCCTTGGTTACTATGTCTTTGTTTGGAAAACATGGTCAGAGTACATCTCTGGTATCACACAAAGGTCAGAACTTCAATCATTTAACACATATTTACAAGTTACAAGGGTCTAACAACCTCACTCAAAAGCTGACCACTGGTTACTAGAAATAACCTCCTATTGGATCATGGGGATAACAGATAACCAGCACTTTAATTGCTCTTCAAATCACCCCAAAAGCTTAGCAAAATCACACTTTTTTTATGAACTCAGTAGGGATTGAGGTCATTCATTGAAAAATGGATTTTCTGATAAAATTGAAGTTAGCATTTCCCCTAAATATTGTATAGAATAACAACAAAAAAGCCCCTATTTCGTTAGATTAATGATGAGAGACTAAACATGTTGGTGTCAGTCTTGTATCCACTTGTAAATTAATTAGAACACTTAAAATGCAATGAATCATGCAATGAGTTTCCAAGGCTCCCTACTGCCTTCAGGATGGTTATGGATGGCAACTAGATTTTGGTGGTGAGCATGCTGTACTGTACACAGATGTTGAATTATAATGTTATACACCTGAACCTTATATAATGTTAGAAACCAATCCTATCTCATATCTCAATTAAAAAAAAAGACCAAACTACTCAGTCAAGCATACAAGATGAATGATTTGACCACCAAATGCTAGGATTAGAAGGATATTACGTAACACAAATCTTCATGGTCTATATGGATGACTCTTCAGCAACTCTTGCCTCAAAGTTCCTTAGCCTTCTCATCACCAATGACCTTCACCTCCACTTCAGGTACCCATTTTCATGAACATAACAAAGAACTTGAGGTGGTATAGTATGGAACTGCCTGGTTCCAAATCTGAGCTCCAACACTTATTCACTCAGTGACTCTGGACAAGTCACAACTTCTTTGTGTCTTGGATTTTTCTTATGTGAAATTAGATGTAAATGTCCTAATATGTGTAAAGTGTTTCAAACAGTGTTTGGCACATAGTAAGAGCTTTATAATGTTAGCTAATATTTTCTTGTCATCACCTGAAAATTTGCTTTCTCTTTGAAATTCAAAATACTAGTATCCAACTCTGATGACAACTTCCTATCCTTCTAGCAATCCTTCACTCTCCCTATTCCTGGTCTTTAACACTGAGACCTCTATTCCCTTGATTCTTCTACTTTCTTTCAGTCTACCAATTCCCTCACTTCCTTCCCCTCCTTCTAAGTTTGTTCTAAATGGTGGACAATAAACAACTACCAACACCCTCAGCATTTTTGGTCTCTGTTCATTTTCTGCACTTCCCTAAAAACACCAATGCTGAAAGCAGCACATAATCTGTCTTTTCTAATTCTAAACACTGGCTTTTGAGCAATGTTGTAGGGGGTGAAGCCCCACCAGGGATGGTACCACTCTAGATTTATTATGTGCATTTTCCTTTAACAACAACCTTTTCACATGTCCTTGGTCAGCTCTCTCTCCATTCCCTTCACAGACTGTTCTAAACCTTCTCTTACCTTCCTCAAGTCTCCAGCCCTACACTCATTTTCCCTAATTCTCAGCAGATAAGGTAGACTTACATTCTACTTGAGAAAATGGAGTACAGCGATCACTATCTTCCTCAGTTTTCACAGACACTGCCTCCTTACGCCCCCAGCTTGCAAACTTATATGCATCTATTCCTATTTTCCCCTCCTTCTCTAAAAGTTCATCCAAAGCCAATCCTTACTTAAGTAATCTTAAGGCCATCTGCTCAAATCTCCTTGGGGACCTCCCTCCATCAATTATCCTCTCTCTCACTTGGATCTTCAATCTCTTCCTCCATACAAGCTCTACTCCCCCTGATTTATAAAGATGCACAAGTTTCCCAGCCTTAAAAAGTTTCTTCCTTGATTCAATGTTTCAATAACCACTGCCTACAATTTTTCGTTCCCTTTACAACCAAACTACTTGATGTTCATTTCCTCACCTCCCATTAAATATTTTTAAATAATTTATTATGAAATATTTCAGATAAAGGAGATTAAAAATATTATAACAAAAAACCTGTGTAACCATGACTTACTTTAAGATCAATAACCTTCACCAATTGCACTCCCTTTCCTCTCACAGACGTAACCATTATCCTGAAGTAGAGTTTTCAGTGACTGAAGATTAAATGGGTGCACAAAATAATAGACACACATTCAAATGTCAACCCAATAAAAACAACCTACTACCTCCATCTCTCAACTGAAATGGACAGCTGTTATAGACTAAAAATGTGTCCCCCTAAAATTCACATTTTGAAGACTACTCCCAATGTGACTGTATTTGGAGATGGAGCCTTTAAAAGGTAATAAGGGTTTAATGTGGTCATAAAGGTGGAGCCCTAAGCCAATATAGCTGGTGTACTTATAAGATGAGGAAGAGACACCAGGGAGGCACACACACAGAGAAAAGGCTACCATTTGGTTCCATTGATTTGTGTGTCTGTTTTTGTACAAGTACCATGCTGTTTTGATTACCATAGCTTTGTAGTATATTTTGAAGTCAGGGATTGTGATACCTCCAGCTTTGTACTTTTTTCACAGGATTGCTGTAATTATTCAGGGTCTTTTGTTGCTCCATATGAATTTTAGGATTCTTTGTGCTATTTCCATGAAGAATGTCATTGGGATTCTGCTTGGCATTGCACTCAATCTGTAGATTGCTTTAGGTAGTATGGACATTTTAACTATGTTTATTCTTCCAATCCATGTACATGGAATATCATTTCATTTCTTTCTTTATGTCTTCTTTAATTTCTTTCAATAATGTCTTATAGTTTTCAGTGTTTAGGGCTTTCACCTCCTTGGTTCAATTTATTCCTAGATATTTTATTCTTTTTGTTGAGATTGTAAATGGTATTGTATTCTTGAGTTCTCTTTGCATTAGTTAGTTATTAGAGTACAGAATCCAACCAATTTTTGTCAGTTGATTTTGTACCCTGCAACATTGCATTAGTTGTTGATTATTTCTAATAATTTTCCAATGGATTCTTTAGGGTTTGCTATATATAGAATCATGTCGCCTGCAAACAGTGAGAGTTTCACTTCTTCCTTGCCAATTTGGATATCTTTTATTTCTTTTTCTTGCCTAATTGCTCTGGCCCAAACCTCCAGTACTATGTTGAATAAGAATGGTGAAAGGGGGCACTCTTGTCTTGTTCCTGTTCTCAGAGGGATGGCTTTTAATTTTTCATGTTGAGTATGATTTTGGCTGTAGGTTTGTAATATCTGGCCTTTATTATGTTGAGGAACTTTCCTTCTATACTCATTTTGTTGTGAGTTTGTATCATAAATGGATCTTAGACCTTGTCAAATGCTTTCTCTGCATCTATTTAGATGACCATGTGATTTTTATTCCTCATTTTATTAATGTGCTGTACCAATTGATTGATTTGCAGATGTTGAAGCATCCCTGTGTCCCTGGTATAAATCCCACTTCATCATGGTGTATGACCCTTTTAACATACATATTGCTGTATTCAGTTTGCCAATATTTTGTTGAGGATTTTTGCATCTATGTTCATCAGCAATATTGGCCTGTAATTCTCCTTTTTTGTGTTGTCCTTGTCTGGCTTTGGGTTCAGGGTGATGTTGGCTTCATAGAATGGGTTAGGAAGTGTCCCATCTTCAATTTTTGTAACATTTTGAGAAGGATAGGTATTAAATCTTCTTTGAATGTTTGGTACAATTCTCCAGAGAAGCCATCTGGTCCTGGACTTTTGTTTCTTGGGAGGTTTTTGATTACTGTTTTAATCTCTTTACTTGGGATTGGTTTATTCAGACTCTCTATTTCTTCTTGATTCAGTTTTGGGAGGTTGTATGAGTCTAAGAATTTAGCCATTCCTCCTAGATTGTCAAATTTGTTGGCATATAGTTTTTCATAGTATTCTCTTATAATCCTTTGTGTTTCTGTGATATCTGTCATAATTTCTCCTCTTTCATTTCTAATTTTATTTATTTGAGCCCTTTCCTCCTTTTTTGTAGTGAGTCTGGCTAAGGCTTTGTCAATTTTGTTTATCTTCCCAAAGAACCAGCTCTTTGTTTTATTGATCCTTTCTACCTTTTTGGGGGGTTTCTATTTCATTTATTTCTGCTCTAATTTTTTATTATTTCCCTCCTTCTGCAGACTTTGGGCTTTATTTGTTCTTTTTCTAGTTCTGTTAGGTGTAGTTTAAGATTATTTATTTGAAATTTTTCTTGTTTGTTTAGGTGGGCCTGTATTTCTATGAAGTTCCCTCTTAGGACCACTTTTGCTGCATCCCACATGAGTTGGTATGATGTATTTTCATTTTCATTTGTTTCCAGATATTTTTTGATTTCTTCTTTAATTTCTTCATTGATCCACTGTTGTTCAGTAGCATGTTGTTTAGTCTCCACATATTTGTTACTTTCCCAGCTTTGTCTTGTGCTTGATTTCTAGTTTCATAGCATTATGCTTAGAAAAGATGCTTGATATGATTTCAATCTTCTTAAATTTATTGAAGCTTGTCTTGTTTCCCAACATATGGTCTATCATTAAGAATGTCCCATGTGCACTTGAGAAGAATGTGTATTCTGTTTCTGTATGCAAAGGTCTCTCTATATAAGTTAAGTCCAACTTGTCTAGTTTTTCATTTAATTCCACTATTTCCTTTTTGAACTTTTGCCTGGATGATCTATCCTTTGATGTAAATGGGGTGTTGAGTTCTCCTACTATTATTGTGTTGCTGTTAATTTCTCCTTTTAGGTCTGTTAATAGTTGCTTTATGTACTTTGGTGCTCCCATGTTAGGTTCTTATACATTTATAAGTGTTATGTCCTCTTGGTGGAGTGTCCCTTTTATCATTGTTTACTGATGCTCTTTGTCTCTCATTGCCTTTTTTATCTCGAAGTCTACACTGTTTGATATAAGTATGGCAACACCTGCTTTCTTTTGTTTGCCATTAGCTTGGAATATTGTCTTCCACCCCTTCACTCAGAGCCTGTGTTACTCTTTAGAGCTGAGATGTATTTCCAGGAGGCAACCTAATGTTGGGTCTTCTTTTAATCCATTCAGCCACTCTGTGTCTTTTGATTGGAGAATTCAATTCATTTATATTTAGAGTGATTATTGATATATGAGGGCTTAATGTTGCTGTTTTATCACTTGTTTTTCAGTTATTCTGTATTTCCATTGTTTCTCGTCACATGTATTTCCAACTGCCAGTTGAGTTTTGTGTTTCTCTATGATGGTTTTCCCAGTTTTCTCTTTATTTACCATTTGTGTCTCTTTTATGATTTTTTTGTTGAGTGGTTATCATGAGGTTTGTATAAAAGATCTCATAGACAAGATAATCCATTTTCTGATAGTCTCCTCTAACCTTAGTCTAAGCAGTTTTCATCTCTTTCCTCTTTCCTAAGTTATTGTTGTCACTTATTGTTGTTATTCCATTTTGTGTTGTAAGCTTGTGATTAAAATGAAGTGATTATAGCTATTGTCGATGCTTTCTTTCCCTTTATCTTTAATGTTATAATTAAGTGTTTGCTGCCCTGTTCTAATAGATAGCTGCATTTTTCTGATTTTGTCTGTCTATCTCCTTGCTCAAGGCTTTGTAAACCATTTCTTTATATTTTTTTCCAGATATGAGGGCTTTCTTGATCATTTCTTGTAGTGGGGAGGTCTTGTGGCAATGAACTCCCTCAGCTTTTGTTTATCTGGCAGAGTTTTTATTTCTCCATCACATCTGAAGGATAATTTTGCTGGATAGAGTATTCTTGGCTGAAAGTTTTTGTCTTTCAGAATTTTGAATATACCATTCCATACTCTCTTAGCCTCTAGGGTTTCTGCTGAGAAAACTGTTGAATGCCTGATAGGGGTTCCTTTGTAGGCTATTTTCTTCTGCCTTGCTGCCCTTACTATTTTTTCTTTATCATTGACTTTTGCCAGTTTTACTAATATATGCCTTGGAGAAGGTCTTTTTACATTGATGTACTTAGGATTTCTATTAGCTTCATTTACATGTAATTCCATCTCCTTCCCCAGGTTTTGGAAGTTCTCAGCTATTATTTCTTTGTACAAGCTCTCTGCTCCTTCCTCCTTCTCTTCTATGTCTGGAATACCTATAATCCTTATATTGTATTTCCTAATTGAGTTGGATATTTATCAGAGAATTTCTTCATTTCTTTTTAGTCTTTGTTCTCTCTCCTCCTACATCTGTAGTATTTCTTTATTTCTGTCCTCTAAATTACTGATTCTGTCCTCCATAACATCAGTTCTATTTTTTAAGGACTCCAGATTTTCCTTTATCTCATTCACTGTGTTTTTCATCTACAAAATTCCTGATTGTTTTTATTCATATAGTTTCAATATTTTTTGTGAAGAATTCACTTTGTTCATTAATTTTATTCCTGAGATCATTAAACTGTCTTCTGAGTTTTCTTGTAACTTGTTGACTTTCTTTATGATAACTATTTTGAATTCTCTGTCATTTAGACTGTAAATTCCTGACTTTCGCCATCACATATTGCTAGTATCTGGTCGCAGATTCCACCTGCCACCACTGCTGGGGTGGGGGCAGGAGCTGTGTCTTCTGAGCCCTCTGCGACCCCTGGCAGATGTGTCTGTCCGTTGGAAGCTGTGCTGACTGGGCCCATCTGCGTTTGCCTGCTGGTCACTGCTGCTTTACACACATATGTGCATGCACTCTGGTGGGCATCCCCTGTTCTGGCCAACTGCCTGGCTGGTGCAACAGGCAGTGGGGAGGGGTGCTTTCTTTCACATGTACCATCATGCCTGCCCCTGCTCTGTACTCACTGTCTGCTGGCTTGGGCTGCTTGGCTTGGTGTGGATGCCAGTGTGATAGCTTAGCTGCCTTGCTGTAGAGTGTTCCCACAGGCTGGGAGGCAACTCGGAGAGTGCAAGCAGTCCCACAGAGGGCTGCCTTTTTCCCCTTTTCTTCTCAGTGTTGTGTGTTGGCTGCCATGTGAGGTCCTGTGCCCTAGATCACTGCCAATTGGGGAGGGAGAGGAGATGTCCTTACCTCCCTCCACTGCCTCCCGGGGGGGTGGGTCCAGCACCCCAACCTTCAGAAGTATGGCTGTGTGGATCTCTCAGATGTCTATTGTGTTGTGTGAATGTCCTGTGTTGGTTTAGGGACGTCCTTTTCATTGTATCTTAGGGGCGAGAAACTAAGGGAAGAGCTCACTCCACCATGATGCTGACGTCACTCTGGTAGTTTGTACTTTTTAAGGAACTGGTCCATTTCATCTAAGTTATCAAATTTATGTGCATAGAATTGTTCATATTATTCCCTTATCCTTTTCAGATCCACAAGATTAGTATGTTATCCTCCATTTTGTTTCTGATATTGGCAATTTGTGTCTGCTTTCTTTTTTTCTTTCTCAGTCTTTTAAAGGACTGTTAATTTCATTGTTCTTTGGATATTGATTCTTTATAACCAACTCTTTCATTGAATTTCTCTATTGTTTTTCTGGTTTCATTTCCAGGCATTTCTGATCTTATCTTTATTATTTATATTTATTATTTCCTTCTTTCTATTTGCTTTGGATTTATGTTGCTCTACTTTTTCTAAGTTCCTGAGGTTGGATTTTAGATTATTGACTTTAGACTTTGCCACTTTTCTAAGATAACCATCCAAATCTATGAATATTCTTCTCAGAACTGCTAGAACTGCTTTCCATAAATTTTGATATGTTGTATTTATGTTGTCATTCAGTTAAATGTAATTTCTTATTTCTCTTGAGACTTCCTTATCTACTCATGGATTATTGGGAAGTGTGTTTAATATTGAAGTATTTATAGATTTTCATGTTTTCCTTCTTTTTTTCCTCAGTTTGATTGAGCTTTAATTGATGTATAATATTGTATAAGTTTAAGGAGTATAGTTTGTTGATTTGATACATTTATATACTGCAAAATGATTACCACCATAGCATTAGCTAACACTTTCATCCCATCACATAATTACCATTTCCTTTTTCTGGTTAGCACATATAAGATCTACTCTCTTAGCAACTTTCCAGTATATAATACAGTATTATTAGCTATAATCACCATGCTGTACATCAGTTCTCCAGAACTTGTTAATCTTATAACTGGAAGTTTTTACCCCTTGACCAGTATTTCCCCATTTCCCCCATCTCCCAGTTCCTGGTAACCACCACTCTACTCTCTTTTTCTCTCAGTTCAGCTTTTTTAGTTTTCAGAAATGAGTGATATCACATAGTACTTGTTTTTCTTTGTCTGTCTGCATGTCTCTCATAACACAACTTCTTTATTCGTTAATCTGTGATGGACACTTAGGTTGTTTCCCTATTGTGGGAGATCAAGATTTGGCCACCCTGAAATATATCTCTTTACCTTGATTGTTTTCTCTGATGGACATTTGACCTCCCTCACTAACTGTCTAAAGAATTTGACATAAAAGATCTGTTCCAGGAAGGAGTTACTATCTGATGGCTGTAATATAATGTAAAATAGATGTTGCAATAGGAAAGGCACCAACAAGCTCATCTTATCAAAAATTCTGTCTTCTGGCCACATTCTCTAGATGGCCCTGCAAGGAGTTGCCAGACAAACATTTACATTTATAAGGGAAATCTCCATTTGTAAAGGTATCTCTCTCTCTGTATTGGGAAGAGGGGGCATGACCTCATTTCTAAAAACTTATCAATGTGGAAGGTGAGGCCTTAAATCTGCATAATAAACTTAATCTTGTTTACTGTGCTTTAGTGGTAATCTCTTGTAACTGACTCCCCCCACCCCCAACATCCTCATTTGTCTTTAGCTGAAGATGGTATTTAAGACATGAATCTCTGCTATTGTGTTGAGAAACTTAGTTTCCCTGGTTTCTCCCATGTATACATGTTACTAAACTTGGTATTATTTTCTCCTGCTAACCTGTCTTGTTAATTATTTGGCCAGCCATAAGAACCTTAAGGGAAAGGGCAGAGGGGGATTCTCCCTCTTCCCCCATACTATCTTGACTATTGTGAATAATGCTGCAATGAACATGAGGGTGCAGATATCTGTTCAAGATTTGGTTGTCATTTCCTTTGGATATATACCCAGAAGTGGGATTGGTGGATCATATAGTAGTTTTTTTTTAAATTTTTTGAGGAATCTCTGTACTGTTTTCCACAGTGGCTGCACCAATTTACATTCCCACCAACAGTGCACAAGTGTTCCCTTTTCCACACACCCTTGCCAGCACTTGTTATCTCTTGTCTTTTTGATGACAGTCATTCTAACTGGTGTGAGGTGCTATCTCAATGTGATTTTGATTTGCATTTCCCTGATGATTAGAGATGTCAAATACCTTTTCATGTACCTGTTGATCATTTGTATGTCTTCTTTGGAAAACTGTCTATTCAGTTCCTCTGCCCATTTTTTAATCTGGTTGTTTGGTTTCTTAATATTGAGTTGTATGAGTTCTTTATACATTTTGTATATTAACCCCTTATCCAATGTATGGTTTGCAAATATTTTCTCCCATTCTGTATGTTGCCTTTTCATTTTATTGTTTCTTTTGCTGTGCAGAAGCTTTGTAGTTTGATGTAGTCTCACTTATTTATTTTTCGTTTTGTCACTTGTGCTTTTGGTGTCATATCCATGAAATCACTGCAAAGATAAATGTCAAGGAGTATTTTCCCTATGTTTTCTTCTAGGAGATTTATGATTTCATGATTTTCTTTAAGTCTTTAATGCATTTTGAGTTAATTTTTGTGAGTAGTGTAAGATAGGGTTCCAATTTCACTGTTCTGCATATTGTTATCCAGTTTTCCCAACACTATTTATGGAAGAGACTAACCTATCCCCAGTGAGTATTCTTAGCTCCTTTGTCAAATACTAGTTGAATGTATATGCAGGGGCTTATTTGTGGGCTCTTGAATTAGTTCCATTGGTCTATGTTTCTATTTTTATGCCAGTACCTTACAGTTTTGATTACTATAGCCGTATAGTATAGTTTGAAAAAAGGTAGTATGATGACTCTGGCTCAGTTCTTTCTCAGGATTGCTTTGGCTATTTGAGGCCTTTTGGAACTCCATACAAATTTTGAGATTGCTTTTTCTATTTCTGTGGAAAATGTCATTGGCATTGTGATAAGGATTGCATTGAATCTATGGATGGCTTTGGGTAATATAGATATTTTAACAATATTAATTCTTCCAAACCATGAACACAGGATATCTTTCCATTTGTTTGCATCTTCCTTCATCAAAGTCTTATAGTTTTCAGCATACAGATATTAAACCACCTTGGTTAAATTTATTCTTAAGTATTTTATGTTTTTGATGCTATTGTGAATGAAACTGTTCCCTTTATTTCTGTTTCACATGTTTTCTTGTTAGTGTATAGAAATACAATTGTATTCTGTATGTTTATTTAATGCAACTTTACTGAATTTGTTGATTAGTTCTAGCAGTTTTTTGGTAGATCTTTAGGATTTTCTAAATGTATGATCATATCATTTGCAAACAAAGACAATTTTACTTCTTCCTTTCCTATTTAGATGCCTTTAATTTATTTTCTTTGCCTGATTGCTCTGGCTAGAACTTCCAGTACTATGTTGAATAAGAGTGGTGAGAGTGGGCACCCTTATCTTGTCCCTGATCTTACAGGAAAGGCTTTCAACCTTCCACCACTGAGTACAGTGTTAGCTGTAGGTTTGTCACATATATCCTTTATTGTGTTGAGGTATGTTCCTTTTATACCCAATTTGTTGAACATTTTTATCATGAAGGGATGCTGTATTTTGTAAAATGCTCTTTTTGCCTCAATTGAGATGCCCATATGATTTTTATCTTTCATTCATTAATGTGATGTATCACATTTACTTATTTGTATATGTCGAGCCATCCTTGCATCCCAGGGATAAATTCCACTTGATCATGTAGAATGATCCTTTTAATGTGCTGTTATGCTTTCATTTTCATTTGTTTCAAGATATTTTTGGATTTCCATTTGGATTTCTTCTTTGATCTATTGGTTATTCACGAACATGTTGTTTAATCTCCACATATTTGCAAAATTTCCAGCTTTCTTCCTGTTACTCATTTCTAGTTTCATACTATTGTGGTTAGAAAAGATACTTGGTATGATTTCATTCTGCTTAAATTTGCTAAGCCTTGTTTTGTGACCTATCATGTGATCTATCCTGGGGAATGTTCCATGTGCACTTGAGAAGAATATGCATTCTGCTGATGTTGGAAGAAATGATCTATATATATCAGTTAGTTCCGTTTGCTCTAAAGTATGGTTCAAATCTAATGTCTCCTTGTTGATTCTGTTAGAAGTAGGGTATCGAAGTCCTCTATTATTATTGTATTTTTGTCTGTTTCTGTCTTCAGATCTGTTAGTGTTTGCTTAATATACTTAGGTGCTCCAAAGTTGGGTGCAGATATATTTATGATTGTTACATATCTTATGAATTGACCTCCTTAAAGTTATATAATGACCACTTTTGTTTTTGTTACCATTTTTTGGCTTAAAGTCTATTTTGTCTGATATAAGTATAGCTACTCCTGCTCTCTTTTGGTTTCCACTTGTATGAAATATTTTGCCTTCCTTTCACTTTGAGCCTATCTGTGTTCTTAAAGCTGAAGTGAGTTTCTTTTAGTCAGCATATAGTTGGGTTTGTTTTTATATCCATCCAGCCACTCTACACTTTTTGATGGGAGAATTCAATTCATTATCATTTAGAGTAATTACTGATAGGCAAGGACTTACTAATGCCATCTTACTTATTTTCTGGCTCTTTTCTAATTCTGCTTCTCTTTTCTTCCTTTCTTGCTGCCTTCCTTTGTAAACTAATGATTTTCCATAGTGGTATGCTTTGATTCCCTTCTCTTTATCTGTTGTGAGTCTACTGGAAGTTTTTGTTTTGTGCTTACTGTGAAGCTTACATAAAACATCTTATATATAACAGCCTATTTTACACTAACAATTTAACTTCAATATCGTGCAAATACTCTACTTTTTTACTCCCCTCTGTATGGTTTTGATGTCACCATTTATACCTTTTTATATTGTGTATCCATTAACACATTTTTGAAGCTATAGCTATTTTTTAATACTTTTGTCCTTTAACCTTTATACTAGAGTTAAGTAGTTAACACATCACTATATTACAGTATTAGGATATTCTGAATCTGACTATATGCTCACCTTTATTAGCGTGTTATATGTTTTCATGTTATTCATATGTTTTCATGTTACTAATTAGCATAGCATCTTTTTGTCTCAGCTTGAAGAACTCTTTTCAGTATTTCTTGCAAGGCATGTCTAGTGGTGATGAATTCCCTCAGCTTTTATTTATTAGGAAAATTCTTTATTTTGCTGTCAATTCTGAAGTACAACTTTGTTGGATAAAGTATTCTTGGTTGGCAGTTTCTTTCTTTTAGCACTGTCAGTATATCATCCCATTATCTCCTGGCCTACAAGTCTCTGCTGAGAATTCCACTGATAGCCTTATGGGGGTTCCTTTGTATGAGAGAATTTTTTCTCTTGCTGCTTTTAAAATTCTCTCTTTATCTTTGGTTTTTGACAGTTTTATTATTATGTGCCTTGGAGAAGATTATTTTGGGTTGAAATTTTGCAGTTATTTATCAGCTTCATGAACTTGGATGTCCAAATCTCTCCCCAGGTTTTGGATGTTCTCAGCATTCTTTAAATAAGCTTTCAATCCATTTCTCCCTTTCTTCTCCTTCTGGGACTCCAACGATGAGTACATTATTTTGTTTGATGTTGTTTCATAAGTCCTGTAGGCTTTCTTCATTCCTTTTCATTCTTTTCATTTTTTGCTCGTCTGACTGGATAATTTCAATTAATCTTTCTTCTACCTCACTGATTCTCTCTTCTGCTTGTGCAAGTTTGCTGAAGCTCTTTATTGAATTCTTCAGTTCAGTCATTGTACTCTTCAGCTCCAAATTTTTTTTGTTTTCTATCTCTTTGTTGACCTTCTCATTTTGTTCTTGTATTGTTTTCTTGATATTGTTAAATTATTTACCTGTGTTCTCGTGTAGCTCTTTGGGCGCACGTAGAACAATTATTTTGAATTCTTTGTCAGGTAATTCCTGGTTCTCCATTTCTTTGGGGCCAGTTATTGGAGGTTTACAGTAGTCTTTTGGTGGAGACATGTTTCCTGAATTCTTAGTGATCTTTGTAGCCTTGTATAGGTGTCTGCTCATTTGAATAAGCAGTCACCTCTTTCAGACTTTATGAATTGACTTGGTAAGGGAAGCTTTTCACCTGTGACTGGGGGCATGCTGAGTTGTGCTATGACTCTTAGTCTAGTAGTGTAGGGTTCCATTGTGGGAGCACATGGTGGCACCAGGTAGAGGAAGGCATGGTGTGTCTTTGGCTCAGGCCCCTCAGGTCCACAATATCATCAACTGTGTGGTCCTTGGTGAGCACTGTAGGGAGTCCACAGTGGCTGCAAGGGCTGTTGGGGTCCTAAGTGGCACCCCCAGGTTCAGTAGCTAGGGACCAGGGCAAGAAGTGATGGTGGCCAGAGCTGGTGGTGTATATAGTCAGCTGCAGGGACCAGCTGCAGATGCCTATGGATAGGCAGGTACCCATTGTGTACACACATGTGATGGGAACCAGGTCAGGTAGCAAAGGCCAGGGCCAACTATGGGTTCACTGGCAGCTGCAGAGGCCCTGGTGTCAGAGTGATCTCCTATGGCCACACACTCTCCCCCCAGGCATGCACTCTTCAGTAGAGGCTGGTGACAGGGTTCAGGCTGGGAGTGTGCAGGTGCACGGCTGGAAGGGCTAGCTAAATGTGGGGACAGTTGGGTTGGCCAGTGACAGAAGGCAGGGCCTGATCTGGGCCCACAAGCATCTGTGGGGGCCCTGGCTGCCAGTGTGCTCTCCTGTGGCTGCACACTCTCCCTCTGGGCATGTACACTGCAGTGGTAGCTGGTGACAGGAGTTGGGCTGGGGGGTGCAGATGCACAGCTGGAGTTTCTATCTATAGGTGGGCATCATGGTGCTGGTCAATGACAGAATGCAAGGCCTGATTCAGGTCCACAAGCACCAATGGTGGCCCTAGCTGTTGTCATGCTCACCCATGGCTGAATGTCCTCCTCCCAGGATGTATGTGCTGTGGTGGAGGCCAAAGATAGGTGTCAGGCTGGTGGTGTCCAGGTGCACAGCTGGGTGGGCTAGCCCCAAATGTAAGTATGGTGGTGGTGGTCAGCCTAGGAGGCTGAGACTGATGTCTTGCATTCACACAGCTGCAGACGCCCATGCTGGCTGCAGGCATGGCTCCCGGGCTCTGCTAGGGACAGGGAGCTTCTCAGGCAGCTGGTATTTTACACTTGTGCAGCTGGAGAGACCTTGGATGGCTGCCAGTGTGGTTCCTGGGCTCTATCAGGGTGAGGGGGTAGAGGAAGTGGAGAGTGACTCAGGTGGCTGGCATTAGGGAACACGAATACCTGTGGAGAGAGCGCTGGCAAGATCTACAGGGAGTTCACAGTGGCTGTGCTGACCATTGGCTTCATCAGTGGTGAAATCTGCTAAGTTTGTCTGCAGAGCAGGTCTCTGTGAACTTTGATCACTCTCACTGCATATCTGCTAATAATAGCCTCTACTTTTCTTCCTTGTTCCTAGCCAGCTGTATACACCTCAGCTTTGCTGGTCTGGGTGAGGTGAAACTGAAGTGGTAACTTCACATAGTACCCCAAGATACTGAAGAAGCTGGTCACTCACCCCACTCTTCTTTTCTTTGCAAGAGGAACTCTTCTGAGATGGGAAGTTCTGTCTTGGCATTGAACAATGCCGACTTGGGGGATGGGACGATGCAGGCAAAATGAAGTTAATCGTCCATTTCTTCTTGTGCAATGATTCTCAGCTTTTTTGTTCCATTGTGTTGCTAAAACTTCCTAAGTGGATTCTAGAGGTCTCTCAGAGCTGTTTATGTTCAAGGATAGCTGTCCAATCATTGATCTTTGTGGGGGGACAGGGAAACTAGGTTCTCCAACATCATCTTTTTTTCCTCCAAGCCTCATGTTGCCTTTCTGTCACTGATTTCTAGTTTGAGTCCATCGTGGTCAGGAAAAAAACCCTGCATGATTTCAATTTTTCAAAAATTTTCAAGGTTTATTTTATAGCCCAGGATATAGTCTGTCTTGGTATGTATTCCATGGCCATTTGAAAATAATGTGTATTCTACTGTCCTTGGGTGGAATGTTCTATAAATGTTGATAAGATTCTGTTGGTTCATGGTGCTCTTGAATTTTTCTAAATCATTGCTAATTTTCTGTCTAGTTGCTCTTTCAGTTGTTGAGAGAGGGGTGTTAAAGTCTCCAAGTATAATTGTGGGTCTTTCTATTTCTCCTTTTAGCTCTATAAGTTTTTGCTTCACATAATTTGAAGCTTTGTTGTTTGCTGCATAAACATGTAGGATTTCTATGTCTTCTTGAACATTTTTTAGAATTTCAGTTTGATTTATCTATAATGTTTCTGTGTGCATCTCTCTGTATAGATATTTAGTGGTTGCTTTAGATATTACATTGTACATACATAACTTATCACAGGCTACTGGTGTTTCACCTGTTTGGTGAAATGTACAAACCTTACCTCCCTTGATGCTCTTTGTGCTCCATCTTTTATAATACAATTGTCTTAACCATTTCCTCCACATACATTGAGAACCACATCAGATCATATTACAATTTTTGCTTTATCTCAGTAAGGTGAAAACATTTTTTTTTGCTTTAGCCATCAAACATAATTGAGAAAACTCAAAAGAAGGAAAATCTATTGAATTTACCCATAATTTTGTTCTTTCTGTTGTTCTCTCTTCCTTCCTGATATTCCATGATTCCTTTTTTTATTGCGTCCTTTCTGTTTAAAGAGCTTCCTTTAGCCATTCTTTTAGGATAGGTCTGCTGGTAACAAATTCTCTTAGTCTTCTGATGCTTGGATTGCATAATTTCTGTTATTCTAAAAGTTCACTGTCTCTTTCCCCTGTTCTCTCCATACTATTATTCAGGCCATCCATTGGATTTTTAAATTTCACTTATTGCATTTTTCAGTTCTATAATTTTCACTTGGTTCTTCTTTATGTCTTTTATTTCTTTGCTGAGTCTTTGTATTTCTTTGCAGAAATTTTCTATATTACTTTGCTGAGATTTTATTTTTTCATTTGTTTCCAATGTATTCCTAATTGCCCATTAAAGCATTTTTATGATGGCTACTTTACAATTCTGGTCTGATAATTAACATCTGTGTCATCTTAGTGTTAATATCTGTTGATAGTCTTTTTTCATTCATGTTGAGATCTTCCTGGTTCTTGGTATGACAAATGATTTTCAATGGAAGCCTGCACATTTTGGGTATTATGAGAGTCTTGTTCTTACTTACATCTTTTGTAATAGCAGGCCTCCTCTGATACTGACTCTGCAGGGGAGGAGGAGCACTGCCTCATTACTGTCAGGATGGAGTAGAAGTCCAGGTTTTCTACTTGGCCTCCACTAACATCCCAGTGGGAGGAAGGATTCTTTGTTATTGCTAGGCAGGAGTAGGAGTTTAGGCTCCTCACTAGGCCTCTGTTGATACCACTCTGGTTGGAGGGGGAAGGGTGTCTAATGAGAGGAATGCTGTTCTTTACATGGTCTCCTCTCCACTGACACCACAGTGTGGTAGTCTTATTAATACTGAGTGGTGGTGAAATCCCTGTTTTCCTACCAGGTCTTGTCTGACACTACTCCAGTGCTAAACAGGCATGGGAGTCCAGGTGCTTCATGTCGTCTCCAGTGACACCAAAGGGAGTAGGGAAGGGTGTCTCATTATCACCAGGTGAGGATGAAAGTCTGGTTCCCCACTTGGCCTTCTTGATACCACCACATGGGGCAGGGGGAGGGGGACCCACGTGCCTTGTTACAGACTGGCAAAGGTAGAAGTCTAGGCCCTCCACTCAGCCTTAGCTGGCAGGGATGGAGGTGGGGGAGCAATTTTTTCTGTGATGTTTTTCAGGAGTAGAGAGGTTATTATCTAAAATTTTTCTGTGTTGTTAGGCTGTTGCTTTCCAGGTCCTTTGACTAGAGAGAGCGGGCTTTTGTTGGGATCTTTTTTGACTGCACCTGCTGGTGTTCTTAGGTTGTCAGCTTCTACACTACCCAACCTGGGAGATATGAGGCAAAAACAAAACATAGGTGACTCATGGCTATGTCATTCCTCAGGTCCCAAGGTCCCTAGCTGGTCTGGTATGCCTTCTTCCCTCTCTATTTCAGAGTCTTCTTGTGTTGTTTTTATATATAATGTCTAGGGTTTCTAGCTGTACCGTGTAGAGGAATAATATATGCATATTGAGATCTATCAAATGTATTAATGTATATGTGTGTGTATTATAATATATATATTATAATATATATAATATATAATATATATTATAATATATGTCTAATATATAATATATATATGTATATATATAATACATATACACCTTTTGTCTTTGCCAAAATGACAAATGAGAATTTATTGAAATGAGGATTGGAACTAGGGGTTAATCATAGGTAAAAGGTAGAATTGTTTTTCATTCTATACTTTCTCCATGGTTTGAAATTTTTACCATGTACACGTATTGCTTATATTTTAAAAATTTAAAAATATTTAAAGCAGTAGATACTTTTCAGTGCTTGTCCTCCATGACATGGCTTGGGAAATTGGAACTACTGTCCACTCTTCCCTTCCTAAAACTCTCCTTTCCAGGAGTCCAGGGCTCCCCTATCTCCTAGTTCTCCTGTCACTGACTATTCTTTCCCAGTCTGTTTTGTAGTCTCTTCTATTAGCCTTTCAAACATAGGCACTCCCTAGATTTCAATCCTTGGTCTAACATTTACCCTTTTGGTACAAGTATTTCTTAGGCAAGAATATTCACTCACATGGTTTTAAACAACACCTCTATGCCATTGAAGGCTAACTCTATTTCTCTAATCCTATTCCCTTCTCTGACCTCAGACGTCTCATAGTCATATCTACCTTAACTTGTCCCAAACTGAACTCTTGCTCTTTTTTTTTCACATCTGCTCCTCCCCCAGCCTTATCCATCTCAGTAAATGGCAACTTCATCCTTGCAGTTGCTCAGATAAAAAGCCTTTAAATTACCCATGATTCTTCTCTTTTTCCCACATTCCACATGATTTGTCAGCAAATCATGTTGGCTCTGCCTTCAAAATATATTTGGAATCTGAGCACTTCTCAGATCTCCACTGTTACCACCCTCATCCAAGGTACAATCATTTCTTGATTGCATTATTCAAAGAGCCTCCTAATTAGTCTCCTTGTTTCTACCTTTGTTCCCCTACAGCTATTCTCCACACAGTATCCAGAATAGTCCTTTTAAACATAAGCCAAATCATGTCATTTCTCTGGTCAAAAACCAGAGAAATTTATCTAACTCAGATAGCAAAGTAAAAATTCTTCCAATGGATTCTAAGGCCCTATAGGATCTACTTAGCTTTCCTTCTCCATTTCCTCTCTGAATCCATCTTCTTCTATTTCTTCTTTTGCTTAATCCATTCTAGCCAATCTGGCCTCCTTGTGGTTCCTTGAACATGACAGGCACACTTCTGCCTCAGGGATTTTGCGCTTACCATTTCCTCAGCCTAGAATGCTTTTCCCCCAGATATCTGAATGAATCACTCCTTTATTTCCTATGGGTCTCTGCTCAAAGGTTATCTTCTCAATGAGGCCTTCCTGGTCACAGTATTTAAAATTGCAAAACCACTTCCCAACTCTTCCTATTCCGCTTCTCTGCTTTATTTTTCTTCTTAATGCTCATTACCATCTAACACATTATATATTTTACTTCATTTTGAATACTGTTTTTCTACTTTCTTTAGAATATAAATTCCAACCAACATCACAAGGGCTGTACCTCTGGTGCCTAAAACAGTACCTGGCAAAGAGTGGGTATTCAATACATATTTGTTAGAGGGAATGAATCAGCCAATTAATCAATAAATGATATCTGGGCTTTAGACCAAGGCTCAGGAAATTACAGCTCACGGGCCTGTTGCCTATTTTGTAAATAGTTCTGTTGGAACATTCATTTGTTTATGTGTTGTCTATGACTGCTTTCCCAGTACAGAGGTGAGGATGAGTAGTTGTGACAGAGATCTATGACCTGCAAAGCCAAAAATATTTACTATATAGTTCTTTAAGCAAAAGTTTGCCAATCTCTGCTTCAGATTCACAGTCAACTAAGTTCCTTCCTAGATATTGCTCTCTGGATATCTCTCAGGAATCTCAAATCCAACCTCCCCCAAACTGAGCTTTTCTCCATCTCCCCAAAACCTTTCCATTCTGTATTTCTTATATATATAAAGAACAGCCCCATTCATCCAGACAGCCAAATCAGAAATCCAGGATTCAGATATCTCCCTCTCTCACATTTTCCACTTCCAATCACCAAATCCTACTGCTTTTGCCTCCCTGTTCTTCCCGCTACCCTGACACAGACTACAATTATTTATTGCTCACACTATGGCACTACCCTCTAACTCTGTGATCTATCCTTCATATCACAGCCAAGATAATGTCTCCTGAATATAAGTCTATCCATCATACTACTCTACTTTCAAACAATGCTTTCTCAAGCCTGCAGGAACAATTCCAAACATTCTAAACTCCTCAACTAGGCAAAGTCTAGTCCTTTTAGTACCTGGCCCCTGTCTTCCTCCAATAAAATCTGCTGCCACTCCTATTCCTATTTCATGTTCCAACAATACCAAATGGTTTGGGGTTTTAGGCCCTTCAGCCTTTGTTCATTCTGAGCCATCTCCTTGAAATTCTCTTTCCCTATTTCCCTTTATTTCCACCTTCAATATTGACATAGGTTGTACTTCTCTGCAAGTACCCATCCTTGATAATCCCAAAGTACCCTGTATATACCTAATAATATCACTGTACCAAAATGATTGGTGAGACAGCACTGCATAGTGATTAAGTACTTCAACTCTGAGCCAGGCTACTTGGATTTAAATCCCAGCTCTGTCACTAGCTAAATGGCCTTGGACATGTGACTGTCACATAGCATGTGTTTATTATCATTTTAATGTTTTAACTAAAAAAATGAGTATCAGAGAAGCTAAGTTGTTTGATGTAACACAGATAATATGGCAGAGAATGCCAGTTGTTCTCCAATATCCATTCTCTCTTTCTTCTTTTACTAAAAGAACCAAAGTCTTAGCTGGGCACACGGCTGCCCCAAATAATAACTATACTTCTCTGCCTCTCTTATAGCTAGATGTGACTATAAGATTAAATTCTCACAAATGGTATGTAAATGAAAGTGATATGTGTGACTTCCAGTTCATGGCCTTAAAGGAAATGGTTGTATCCTCCATTTCCCTTTCTTTCATCTTCTCAATTGATATAATGTAGAAGGTACTTGGTCATACAGATGGAGCAGCACCTTAGAGATGGCAGAACAACAAGAAAGAAGGAACATGGGTTCCTGCCCCTGTCAAGTCACCATACCAGCCCTGGACCACCTTGTTGGACTATTCCACAAACAAGAAATAAATATCTCTTCTGTTGGAGCCACTGTGTTTTTGTATGTGGAGTCTTAGCAGCCTAACATGTACCCCATCTAATACATCTAGTAAGTGGCAGAGCTGTAAATTGAACTGTGGATACCACTTGGACTATATCATCAGCCCCCAATCCCCTACAGAAAAGTTTTATTGAATTATACTCTGCTAGATGGCACCAGCTGCTAGAAAGCTTAGAGTCAAATGTAGGGCCATCTGTAGCAAGTGTACAGCACTTGTCAATGTTTCTTGTCTAGCCTCATTCCTGGGTTCATTTCCTGTCTCTATCCTTACTTTTCCTTTTTCATTTGACTTAATTATAATGTACACTACCTCATATTTTATATACCATATAAAACATACCACCTTAAATTCTTTCAGAATGAGATGAAGCTTAAATGTATAGGTATTGTTTTCTTTATGGTTTCACTGTACATACACTTTTGCGTACTTTCATACCTATCATTTATTTTCCTTTGTTTACATTGCTATTTCCATATTACACTGTGAACTTCTTAAAGGCATGGGCAGTGACTTTTTCTTCTTCTATATCATCTAACATGATGCCTGAAAATAAAGCAGTTACATGATCAAGCAATATTTGCTAAATGAATGCATTTCACAGGGTCAGAAATGCTATTAAATGTCATTATATTATAATGGAATTTCTTTCCATTATCAACTTGAGCCAGGGAGGGAGACACAACTCTAAAAGGTGGCTAGGGGAAAGTGTCACATGTTTGGAGGAGTGATGGTGAGGACAGGAAAAACATACCTTGATGAAGTGCTCGATTAGGATTTCTACCACAATGTTCTGGAATTTGATGTTCATCATGGCAGCCACAGTGTCCTCCTGAGCTCTCATCAGAGTGGGCCCAAAGATCACTCCCATGTTGGAGGGAGTCATAAGATTTTCTTTGCTGTACTCACACACACTGTCAGAAGAGAAAGAAAATGATTAACAAGATTTTCTCCAAGACCCCCTTGTAACCAAGACTGTGTTAGGTGCCATAGGGGGTAAGAGAAACTAAAAAGTAGAAGAAGAGAGGCCCAAAATATACATGGGAAGAAAAGATTGCAAAGGAAACAACTAGCAAAGAATACAAGATAGTATATAATTAGGGTCCAAAGTGAGATACAGCTAACTTACTTAGTAGCACTGTAGGAGTTAAGACAAGGGGTTTGGGAGGCTATAGTTAGAAAGTATTTGGAAAGACAGGAGGGAAGCAAGATGACATTCCAGGCAAAAGGTACACCACGTTTAAAGCATATACAAAGAAGAACAAAGCACACAGAGAAAGTGCCTACCAGTCTCACCAGTCAGGAATCTAGCCCCTTCCCCATCCCCAGTTAAAGAAGCAAAAAACTCAAAGAGCTGAAAGGGATCTTTAGGATTAGCCCTTTATCATTATCCTAATTCTACAGATTAAAAAAACAGAGAAGGAAAGGGATTTGCCTGAAGTGACAATCAGCCTGATTAGAGTAGGGCCTGTAATCTCAAATTTTCTGACCCTTAGTCACTCTCCTTGCTTAAATTCCTTTTAGTGGCTTCCTATCACTTATAGGACAGGGCCAACTTTCTTCAAAGTAGCAATTAAGGCCTTCTGTAATTTGACACCTATGTCTAATCTCAATGCTCAGCTTGGGCTCTGAAGCTGAACTGGGTTTGAATCCAACACTGCCACTCATTAGCTGTGCAACAGTGAGTGTTAGTGACCTAGCCTCTCTGAGCTTCAGTTTTCCCACTTGTAAAAATAGTAGGCACCTCAGAAGGTTGTTGAATAAATAGAGCTAAATTGCTTTAGCATGATATCCTGGAAATATTCCATTAGAAGTATCTTTTGTTATTGTTACCTCTCCAGATGCCTCCATCTAGGCACTGCTGACCTCTGACACTTTTTTTTTTTTTCTGTGAGGAAGATCAGCCCTGAGCTAACCTGAGCTATGGGATGCCAATCCTCCTCTTTTTTGCTGAGGAAGACTGGCCCTGGGCTAACATCCGTGCCCATCTTCTTCTACTTTATATGGGACGCCGCCACAGCATGGCTTGACAAGTGGTGCATTGGTGCGTGCCCAGGATCCGAACCTGCGAACCCCGGGCTGCTGCAGCGGACCGCGTGCACTTAACCGCTGCACCACCGAGCCGGCCCCTGAGACTTTTGATACAATACACTACATAGATTAAGTTTTCTGGCTACACGATGTTGTTTCAGATCTGCATATTTTTGCTCACGCCATTCCCTCTGCTTAGAATGTCTCCCTCTTCTTGGGGCCGGCCCCCTGGCTTAGCAGTTAAGTGCGCGCACTCCGCTGCTGGCGGCCTGGGTTCGGATCCCGGGCACGCGCCGACGCACCGTTTCTCCGGCCATGCTGAGGCCGCGTCCCACATACAGCAACTAGAAGGATGTGCAACTATGATATACAACTATCTACTGGGGCTTTGGGGGAAAAATAAATAAATAAATAAAATTTAGACTGTCTCCCTCTTCCTAAATATAAAGAATGTCTATTTATCCTTTGAGATTCACTTTAGGTGACATCTCCTTCAGGACAATCACAGCCCACTGTCCTCATCTTGATTGACACCACTGGCAAGCAAAGTATGATGGAATTTTCTGTTTCTTGCCTACCTTTCCTACTAGGTGGTAAACAACTTCCAAGTGTGTGTGCGTCTTGCAGGCAGCAAGTACCAATTAATGATTTTTAACGGAACTGAATACCTCTAGTGCTCTTTCAAATAGCACTGGAGGCAGCCAAGTAAAAGGTATGCAGCCCTTTGGTCAGTTTGGCTGTGAGGATAGGGAGGTGAGGAGATGGGACAGCCCATTACAAACACTAATTTTCAAAACCTGCCCAGGTCAAATCCCCTGAGAGACTGACCCCATCGACAGACAGGCTCTTGTCACTAAGTAGGTAATTGACAGGAACAGAATCTTTAGACAAATCCTAATGAAGTCTGTTAAGCCCATGACAAAGGCTGGGTGCCATTCAGATGATAAGGAACAGCAACCATTTACAGGCTTTTGGTATTGCTGGGCTGGTGATGGGTCCCTTTTAACAGTTTAAATACTTCTGCAATTAACCCTTATTCTTTAGTGATAGAATTTTTTAAGATGTTAAAATAGAAAAGCAACTCCATGCTGCCACCAAGTGATCCAGAATGGCTAAACCACTAGTAACAAGGTAAGGAATGACACTTGTGAGACAACAGCCTCCAGCATGTGTGAATGCTTGTCTCCTTTTGTGAGCTTTGAAAGGAAATGACTTTGGTTGAATATGCCAGAGCTCACTTAATCCTTATAACACCAAAAGGCAGAGTATTTTATCTCTTAATCCTAGGTTCACAGACGGTAAATCACTTAGTCAAGGTCACACAGTTTGTGAATACATGGCAATACAGGGATTCAAACCCATATCTGTTGGGCTCCAAGTCTTTCATCCCATTGCATCTTACTGCTTGCTTGTCTAGTTCCTTTCAAGAAATCAAAGCCCCTGTGCGAGCCCCTTTAGGCTAGAGCCAACGTTTATTTCTCAGAGGGAGGTTCCTGGTATCCCGTTTAGGACACTCTTTTCCTTCCTTTCTTGTGAGATTTGGAAGACAACCTATTCTTTGAGGAGATTTCTTTCCATTTGACATCTCTCCCTTTATTATACATTTTGAAAACCATTAAGAGACAAAAGTCACACCCCAAATTGTAGATTAATGATGGAATAAATGACAACCAATAAAATTAATATGAAAGTTAATATATTGGAGTATATCAGGAAGCCATTTTGGTTTAAAACTGATTTTGCCTGAACTTGTTTTTCCAGAATGGCCTGACTTATGGTCTGTCAAGCATGCATTGTACATCTGCTTTAAACATTAAACAGTATCCCAAAGCAAAGAATGTTGCTTTTAAAGATAGGAATGAATGCCTCTCTCCCATATCAGCATTTCTTTGAAGATAAGCATTCTTCCCCAGAAACCAGGGTCAGATTGACCTGCTGTGTACACAGCAAAACATCTTGTGACTGTAGTAAAAAAAAAAAAAAGTATTCCTGCCATGTTTGATGTACGTTCCAAAACAGTATATAACCATGCTGTACACCTCACTTCTCTGGAGTGCTTTCTTCCCTGGTGGAGATAGCACTTCCAGGCTATAGTCCTCAGACTAACTCATATATTAAACTTACCTCATGTTTAATCTATAGGTTGATTATTGTTTATTTGCATCGACAATACGATGAATGAAACCAAAAATAAGGGCATTGTTAGTTGTGAATTAAGTAGGAGTTTGTGATATGATTTGACAGCAAAGAAATCTTAAGTTCTCTAGTGCACATGGACTAGAGAAAATGGGTACAATTTCTTTAACATCAAAATTTAAAACAAAGGAATGGGTATCAGAGGGAGGTTGTAAAAAACCTCCAATTTGGGAAAAATATAATTTGATTACGTGGTTTAGATCAGAGATCATAAATTAAAATGCCTATAAAAATAGAACTACCTTATGATCTAGCAATCCCACTTCTGGGTATATATCCAAAGGAAATGAAATCAGGATCTCAAAGAGATATCTGCACTCCCCTGTTCACTGCAGCATTATTCACAATAGCCAAGACATGGAAACAACCTAAGTGTCCACAGACACTTATAGATAAATATATACACACAATGGAATATTAATCACCCTTAAAAAATAAGGAAATCCTGCCATTTGTAACAACATGGATAAACCTGGAGGACATTATGTTAAGAGAAATAAACCAGACACAGAAAGACAAATACTGCATGATCTCACTTATATGTGGAATCCAAAATAGTCAAACTCAGAGGCAGAGAGTAGAATGGTGGTTGCCAAGGGTTGAGGGAGGGGGAAATGGGGAGATGTTAGTCAAGAAGTACAAAGTTTCAGATATGCAAAATAAACAAGTTCTTGAGATCTAATGTACAGCAATGTGAATATAGTGAACAATATTGTATACTTGAAATTTGCTAAGAGGGTAGATATTAAGTGTTCTTACCACCAAAAAAAAAAGAAAGAAAGAAAATGGTAACTATGTGAGGTGATAGATATGTTAATTAGCTTTATTGCGGCAATTATTGCATAATGTATACATACACCAAACATTAAGTCACACATCTTAAATATATACAAATTTTATGTGTCAATTATATCTCAATAAACAGAAAAAAACAAAAACTGAATAAGTTAATTAAAACTGGTTCCATCAATAATGTGCTGTGTGACTTTGAGCCTATCTTTTTCCACCCCTAGGTATCTGTTCCCTCATCTATAAAATGAGGTTATTAGGTAATCTAAAGCACCTGCCAGCTCTGCTATTCAATGAATCTAAGAAAGCCCTTCTCTTGAAAATAACAGGGAAAAAAGACAGCCACACATTATGTATCTACTGTTGGAAGAACACAGAACCATCTATTAAGTATGCTTGCCCTCCCCACTCTATCCACCAAAAGAAAACACAAAACACAAAAATCCCTCAAAAAAAAAAAAAAAGAACTAGAATCAGAGTAAGCCCCTTGATCCTATTGGAAACTTTAACAGACAAATTGATACTGGCTCAAGGCAAGTTTGACATGAGGTAAGCCATTGTAGAAAAGAAAAACTCTATTGTGACTTTGAATGACCTCTGACAAACTAACCCAGCTGGATATGCACCCTCCAGGAGGTCTAACTGCTCTGTAGATTTTACGACCCCCGCTTGTGCATGTACCTCCCAGCTGTGATAAGATGATAACTTCGTTTTTTTGAGTTCCTTAGGAATGTGATGACCCCTGAACTGAGAATCTATGCTGATAGCCATCGTCAGTGAAAACTGAAAGATCTGGTGTGGCACTCCCAGTCTGTAACACCAGAAGGTCAACATTCCTAACCCCCTCCCCAATAACCCAATGGCCTATATAACTGCTGTAAGATTTGTACCCCCTTAAGATGGTTCTTTTGGACGTGAGTTGGCCATCTTCCCTCTTGCTAGCAAGCTGTAATAAAAAAAGTCCTTTTTCTCCTACCACCTTGCCTCTTGACTATTGGCATGTCTTGCGGTGAGCAGAAGGCCCCACATTGCGCAGTAACAATTTGGCGACCCAGATGGGACATTAAGTCCTGCTCGTGGCCAGCTGACCTTGGACGGGCGGCCTGTTGGGTAAGTCCCTAGTGGCCACCGAGGCTCTCTTTGTCTTGGGGGATCTGCCCTACCTGCTCTCCTGTGCTGACGCCGGCTGCCTCCTAACGCTGATGTGGTATGAAGAGAAATGGTTACATCTGGTGGGTCGATGGGCTCAAACATCTGGAGTAGGGTAAGTCACCTCGGGGGTCCACCACCGAGAACTTTCCTTCCCCTCCATCTGGTGTCTCCTCTTTGAGAAGGGGGACCATCTGGTAAATAGGGTGTCCTGCCAGAGTGGGAAGAATAGGACTTCATCCAGAATCTAGGAACCAGTGTCTAGTTTGTCTGTGTCTGTCTGTGTCTGTAAAGAGCTCCAAGATCAGACATCTTTTGGATTTGGGTGAGTGACCTTGTTAAAATGCGCTTGTGCCTAAAATTGTTTAATATCTTGTCAGGATTGTGGGTTAGAGGCCCTACTGGCGAGATTTAGTTGCTGGGTTAAAGTCTCAAGGCTAGGATTGTGGGAGACAATATAAAGATTACAGCCACTGGGGAACTCAAAAGGATCGGGTTCAAGTCATGAACTCTGGGGTAGGGTCCCAGAGTACCCTGGGTTAGAGTCCCAGAGATTGGATTTCTGTACCTGTTCATGTTTTTCTATGTTTGACTGTGTTATTTATTAAAATTGGCTGCTTGGGGACTGAGTTTCTCGGTGACCATAACAAACTGCCTTTTAGACTAATCTTATGAGAGTCTTCTGACTTCAAAGAAAAGAGGCACTGTTCCCTCTGGTCCTTCGGGACGTTCCCAGGTGACTGGGGACTTTACAGAGGTGTCAGGGTGTCTGCCCATGACGTGCAACGGCCTCATAGGGACCCTTCCTGAAGAACATATCTGACTGGGCCCTCATTGTTCATGGTGAGGCAATCGACAGTGGCAGCTCATCCGGGGCTTAAATCACCTGAACTTTGTGGGTGCTGGGACACATAAGGGAAAGAGCCGACCCCTTGATTATTCTTGGGGGAGCTGCTCCCACTAGCTCACTATCAGACCTTGTTTGTTGCAGCCACCTTGATAGAAGCTCCTAAAAGGGAGATAACTGTAAACAGCTGGCAAGATAACTTGGGATAATTTAAAATTACAGTGGCCATTTTGGGCTCTTTTTGAGCCTCCAAACCAAGGAAAAAGGGAAAATCTCTAATCTTTAAAGAGTCCAGGACTCCACCATTCGACCAAAAGTTTCCGAAAGGTGTAAATGTTTACAGAGAACAGCAGAATCTTACCAAGCTTGTTTTGTGTCCTGAGGGCTTGGCTTGATAATTGTCAGGTTGTGAGGGGATCTCAAAAGATGGTCGGATGAAAATATGGTGCACCTCATTTTGTGGTCGGAGATAGTCAGACAAAAATGCAAGTTGCACTCCTGTTTGTGGCTAAGAGTCCTACCAAACTGCCGTCAGCTTTAGGGGAATTACATTGGCTATTTAAAGGAAGCCTTGGCTGGGCCTTCATTGTAAGGGTGTTGATTTTAGGGATGCTTTAAATTTTTGCAATCTGATTCTAGCTGCAGCATAAACATACTTTTGACAGTCGTGTCTAAATTCTGAAACAATGGGAAACACTAATTTGATCCCCACCTGAAACTCCTTAGGCTGCATTCTCCTGAATTGGGCGACTTTCAGCTACAGATAAGCAGTAAGAGCTACTGAATATTCACTGGTTTATTGATCATTCTCCTCCCAGAGATGGTCGCTATTTTCCTTTGTTTCTGTTTTTTTGTGTCATTTGTCATAAAGGAAAACCCTTAGAGCAAGATGCAGGCATCTCCACAAGCCTTTTGTCTGGGCGGGCCCACAGTAGCTTTGCCATAGGGCCCCTCCTGTGGAGTGTGTGCATAAGGTGGAAGCTATTGCTAACAGGGCATCTTGGAAGCCAAAAAAGCTGCAATATTGGTGGGTGCAGGTCGAGCAGTTAAAAGCCATTAGGGTGCTCACCACCTTCAGAAGTCTCCCATGAAAGGATAAGTTGGGTCACAGATCGGGGTAGGTGACACAGGTCCCTAGCCAACGTCAAGAAAATGTCCATGCAATGACAAGGCACTCTGTAAAGCACACACAGTCCCCATCCCTGCGGCACCACCCCCCTAGGTATTAGTCTGGATCCAAGAGACCCAAAGCATAGCTAAAGCTGTTAATGTGCATATAAGACGAGGTTTTTTTTTTTTCCTCTTTTTGTCTTGTTCTATGTCTTGAGAACTTGGCTTTGTCATCTCTTTGGTCATGAGGGGTCTCACTCAATCAGGGACCTTTGTTTGTTGGTGCACTACCGCCTGTGCAGCGAAGCCCTTTGCTTTCTTGGGCTGTTTTTTTTTGGAGTGAACTTTCTGGATCTTGTGAGGGCTACTCCTTTTGCACTCTCTTTTGGGGACGCCTTGTGCCCATAGTTAAGCCATAAATGCTTGTAGATATTGGGATATTAAAAACTGACAAGGCAGATATCTTCCAGAAACTCCATCTTGGGGAAAACTTGAGTGGTTTCTCTGGGCCTTTATGATGTAGTGGGATAGGGAGATCAACCTATGTCTTTTCAGTTACAACCCAATTTCTGAGAAATTAAGAGCAAGTGTCCTTAAAAAAAATCCTTGTAAAACTGGAAAAGCAGCTCTAGAGGCAGTTCAGATTCCACCCAGTTCCTTTATCTCAAAAAGGATTATCGCCTTGCCCCTCTCTGAGAAGTGTTATCTGGCTCATCACCAATTTCTAAGACTGAAGGAAAAAAAAAAGTAAAAAGGCCAAAAAATGGCCATAGGACCACACCTGGCCATAAAACTAGCATCTTGAGTGTCTTCTCCACAAATATTAGTAAAAAAAGGCTTAAAACAAAAATTTGGATTCATAATTGGGGAGCCTTGCACCTGATTCATGGCAGTAATAGCTGTGCAGTCTCTGTGTATGTGTCTATATGTATATTACCTATGTGTGATATTTTACCTCCAGATGGTATGGTCAAAATTAAGAGCTCTATTCAATTAACTTGAAGTAAGCACGTACAAAATTATTTCTAAATGCAGTTAACCCAAATTTCTTTCAAGTTAACATGATATAAATTAATCTTTGGTAAATGAAAGCTGGTTTAAGTTTGTTGGTTTGATTGACAATTGCTGAAAACAAATGCTTTATATAGATAAAACTAAGTAAGAGTTTTTGGGTACAATAATTATGTTTTGTGGTCTGTGTACTCGGGAAAAACAGCTTCCAAAATTCCTTTTGATAACTTAAAACTTTAGAGTTTTTGATAAAAGTTAATTGAGTATATGGGTTATTTTCAAATAAGATAAAATACTGAAACATTATTGCTAAACATATCTAAGTTTATCTACTTTCGGCTTATTACAGAAAACTAAAAGGTGTTTTGGGTCTATTAGTAAACATGTCTTGTGTTTTATTAAAAGATTGTACTATAAAGTAACATGTTTCCAGAAATTATGAAAAGTGCCAATAATTTGCCAAGAAATAAACTTGCCAATGCTAATATAAAAGAAAGTTTATAACTGCTTACTTAGTTTTTAATTAGAAGTCAAAGTTTAAAAGGGTTAAAAAATTCTAATATGTAATTAAAGCTACTAAAAATTAATAAGGAAAATAACTCTGTATACAAGGAAAGTAAGATGTGTATAGTAAAGAAGGTGCAAAGAATGTAAATGTTTTGTTTGGTTGGTTAAGAAAGATAAATTTGTCCCTTAAAGTACTAGAAGGGAAGAAAGGAAGACATGGGACAAATTCTGAATGTAAAAAGAAAGTTACAGAAGGTTTGTGGAAGAGGAATTCTGGAAAAAAGAGTTTTATGCATGGTCAAGCTGGCTAAGATTAAAATGAATTTAATTAAGTAAATGAGTTTTAATATCAGAAGTAAGCTGGTACAAAATTAAAATTCGGTCTTCTTTCTCTTAAAAGGATAATTTTCTTGAACTTGATAAAGAGGCTATAAAAGGTTTTTCTTTACCTTTGAGTAAGTCTACCCAAAAGACAGAAAAACTGTTAAAATAATTTCCTATGTTCAAAAGACTGAGGTCTCTCTATTAAGGCTTTTTGGATAGTTAATGCTCTGTTTGCCCTTGACTGTTTATATTCTTGACAAGCTCCCCAAAATTCATATCTTAAATAAAGTCTTTCTTTTGACTTTTTTTCTTTGAGAATTTTCAAAGGGCCCCTGGAACTTCTCAAAGAAATTTGTTCTCTTCCTATAAGGAGGAAGATACTAAACTTATTAGGTTTATTCAGTATGTTAAATTACATGGGAAGCATTGTCAGATAAATGACAATCAACCTTCTTAGGTGATATTGTGTGGGTGAATGTTATTGATATAGGTGCTTTAAAATTGTATAACACTTTATATATTTTGGAGATTAAGCCCTTATCAGATGTATGGTTTGCAAAATATATAAAGAACTCATGCATCTCAACAACAAAAAAACTAACAACCCAATTAAAAAATGGGCAAAAGACCTGAACAGACATTTCTCCAAAGAAGATATACAGATGGCCAACAGACACATGAAAAGATGTTCAAAATCACTAACTATCAGGGAAATGCAAATCAAAACTACAATGAGATATCACCTCACGCCCGTCAGAATGGCTATAATTAACAAGACAGGAAACAACATGTGTTGGAGAGGATGTGGAGAGAAGGGAACTCTCATACACTGCTGGTGGGAGTGCAAACTGGTGCAGCCACTATGGAAAACAGTATGGAGATTCCTCAAAAAAGCAAGGATAGAACTACCATATGATCCAGCTATTCCACTGTTGGGTATTTATCCAAAGAACTTGAAAACACCAATTTGCAAAGGTACATGCACCCCTGTGTTCATTGCAGCGTTATTCACAATAGCCAAGACTTGGAAGCAACGTAAGTGCCCATCAAGGGACGAATGGATAAAGAAGCTGTGGTATATATACACAATGGAATACTACTCAGCCATAAGAAACGATGAAATCCAGCCATTTGTGACAACATGGATGGACACTGAGGGTATAATGCAAAGTGAAATAAGTCAGAGGGAGAAGGTCAAATACCGTATGATTTCCTTCATTAAGTAGTAGATAATAACAACAATAAACAAACACATAGGGACAGAGATTGGATTGGTGGTTACCAGAGGAAGGGGAGGGGGGAGGGTGAAAGGGATAAATCGGTACATGTGTGTGGTGATGGGTTGTAATTAGTATTTTGGTGGTGAACATGATGTAATCTATGCAGAAATAGAAGTACAATGATGTACACCTGAAATTTTTACAATGTTATAAACCAATGTTACTGCAATAAACAAAAAAATAAATAAATAAAGACAATATAAAAAAAATTGTATAACACTACTGAAATTCTGATCTGTCCTGGTTATCAGTCTGGTTCTGGTTATTATTTTAAAGTATTGTATGTCACAAAATTAACCAAATTTCTTTGTCAATTGCCATTTTGGGGTCTTGTTTACAGACAGTTATTGTTTGATGCTTTTTCAAAATATGTTTTATCTTCAGAAAAATTCATGGAAAGGACTCTGGCACTTACTCTAGAATACAGGTTTCTGGTAAACTTTCAGATTATAGAACTGAGCTGGGTAAGAAATGACAGAATTCTAACAGAGAAACTGCGGACTTCATGAAACTGCTAACAGAAGATTAAGATCAAGAATCAATTACGCTGGACTGAATGAACTGGTGGGGATGATTATGATTTTTATAACTTTTTTTGAAATATTGCTGAATTTTTTATTGTTTTGTTTTTTTAGATTTAAGGAAAACTTTTTCTATTTTCTCCTGAGATAGCTATGACTTATGGCAATTTGGTATATTATACCTTTGTAAGCGGAATTGAAACATTTATCTTTTTCTCCCTCCCTGATCCCTCCAGGATTTGGAAACTCTTCATTAAGGGAGTACTGTTGTTTTCATGGCAATATAGTTATTTGCATAAGTTCAAAAAGAATCTGTTCTCCTTATAACAGGACACAATTGAAAACATTGGTTATATTACCAAGTTCTGACTGGAATGTGACAAGACAGCTCCTGAGAGACAAAGATTGGACTTTATGGAATAAAGCCACATGGAAGTATTGGCTTGGTACCTTATGTTCAGTGTTCCAAGCAGCATTTACTGGATAAGTAAGGAATGTCACTTATCTGGCAGGTGCGAGGAACCTCGAAATATTTTGGGGGACCTCGAGAAGAGAGGAATTCACCCAAATCTGTAGGTATTGCAGGCAAAGGCTGATGACAAAGTCTTTGGCTTGGCTTTCCTGGCCTCAAGAGGCCTTTGAAGTTCAATCTGAGATTCCTTATAAACAGTTCCAGCAAAGCAGATTTAAAAGATCCTAAATGATTAATGGCTATTCTTGCTGTACTTATGTAAATAATTGAGCCAAGTTTATTTTATTTTGCAAACCAGTTACTCTTAATTTGGCTATCTTTGATAAAATGAGGGTGATTTTAGAGAGAAAAAATATATGTTTCAATAGAAACTATAGTACACATTCATGGATATTAGGTTCTAGTTCTGATAATTGTCTGTGAGGTTTCTGTTTTATGTGTTAACTGGACTGGATCCTGAATTCTTCTAGTCTCTTGAAATATCTGGCTACAAATCTCCAAACTAATGTTTTCAATTTTTTTTTTTCCATCACTTTCATTTGGAATCACTGAGAACTGAACCTGACCTTTTTCCTGAAGTCTTACAAACTGAAGCTGGTGGACTTTATATAAACATAAGACAGATTCATGTCTGTTGCTAATGTAAGCCACTCAGAAAGGTACCTGAATACCCGATGACATCATCAGGGACATTTAAGCTGCAAAAGATGCTTTGGCACTGACATCTAGAAATCTTGACTGGCTGTCCCCTGGACTTAGAAACTGGTTGATAATTTGCTCCCACCATTAACTTTGTTTTTCTTTTTGTCTTATTAATTACCTGGTTGCTTGCTTCCACAGTGTAGGCCTAACTTTGGGAGCCCACCTGCGTCACTGTCTTACTAAGTGACTGGTTCAGTAAGATCGAACAACAGGACATCCCTCAAGATTGAGGGGCTAAACAGCAAAGGGGGGAAATTGATACTGGCTCAAGACAAGGTTGACATGAAGGAAGCCATTGCAAAAAAGAAAAACTATTGTAACTTTGAATGACCTTTGACAAACTAACCCAGCTGGATATGCATCCTCCAGGAGGTCTAACTGCTCTGTAGATTTTACGACCCCAGCTTGTGCATGTACCTCCCAGCTGTGATAAGACAATAACTTCATTTTTTTGAGTTCTTTAGGAATGTGATGACCCCCAAACAGAGAATCTATGCTGATAGCCATCGTCAGTGAAAACTGAAAGATCTGGTGTGGCACTCCCAGTCTGTGACACCAGAAGGTCAACATTCCTATCCCTCTCCCCAATAAACCCAATGGCCTATATAACTGCTGTAAGATTTGTACCCCCTTAAGATGGTTCTTTTGGACGTGAGTCGGCCATCTTCCCTCTTTCTAGCAAGCTGTAATAAAAAAAGCCCTTTCTCTCCTACCACTTTGCCTCTTGACTATTGGCATATCTTGCGGCGAGCAGAAGGCCCCACGTTGGGCAGTAACAAAATGACCTGTTTTCATTAACAAATAAATTACAAGAAAAAAGAAAGAGACGAAGGGGAAAACCATAGATTGGGAACATGGTAAAAACATAGAGGCCCCATCATAAATTGTATCAAGCCTTGGCCCCTGTGTTTTTTATTAGCCCTCCAAGTGATTCTGATATACATACAAGTTTGAGAACTACTACTATAGATCAGGGGTCACCAAACTATGGCCATTGGGCCAAACCCAACCTACAATGTATTTTTATAAATAAAGTTTTATTGGAGCATAGCTATGCCCATTCATTCACATATTATCAATGGCTGCTTTTGCACTACAAAGGTAGAACTGAGTAGTTGTCACAGAGTCCATATAGCTCACAAAGCCTAAACTATGTACTATCTAATCCTTTATGGAAAACATTTGTTGACCTCTGCTGGACAGTAAAAGAGGCCTAAAAAACATTTCAGCAGATTGCTCCGTGTGGATTTATTTGGATCCTGAATCAAAGAAAAAAGCATATGACATATTTGACACTACTGGAAATTTGAACACAAAATATTTGATGATATTAAGTAATTATTATTTATTTTAGATGTGATAATTGCATTGCGTTTATGTGTACAAAGAATTTTCATTTTTTCAATATACATACTGAAATATTTGTGAATGAAATAATACGATGTCTTGGATTTGCTTCAAAATAATATGGGAGGAGGCGAAATGTGTGGGGATACAGATGAAGCAAGATTGGCCACATGTTGCTAATTGTTGAAGCTGGGTAACGGGCACATGAGAGTTCCTTATACTATTCCTTCTACTTCTGTATATACTTGAAACCTTGCATAATAAACAGTTTTTTTTTCTTTTTTTTTTCCTCCCCAAAGCCCCAGTACATAGTTGTGTATCATAGTTGTAGAGTTGTAGCTCTTCTATATGGGACACCGCCTCAGCATGGCTTGATGAGTGGTGAGTAGGTCCGTGCCCAGGATCCGAACCGGTGAAGCCTGGGCTGCCTAAGCGGAGCACGTGAACTTAACTGCCATGCCACTGTGCCGGCCCCATAAACAGTTTTTTAAAAGGACAAGACACTAATGGAGGTGGAGAGTAAGTCAATGTCTGTCATGAAGTGAGCAGTCCTCATCCCTGAGGATGGTGTCCTTAAGGGCAGACAGCTTTGGTTTCCTCCACTGGTGTTATATTATCTGCAATTTACTTTAAATACTTCAACACAGGCAGTGCAATGACCTGAATATCATCAATGCCATCAATTGCAGCCACATCATTATTTTATGTGCCACCAGGAAAAAAAAAATAATTTCATTGTCAAATCATTATGGAATATTTTTGAAGACACTTTAAATAGAAAATAAACTTGAAAATGAACATAATTTAACCAAAATGACTACAATATGAGCAGCTGTGACCAAGTTTATGCATGTAGAGTTTGTGATAATTACATCAAAACCACTGCCTGACAACAGTCATTTTAAGAAACCATTGATTCTAACATGCATCCAGGATTCAGGTTACAATTTGAAAAAGAAAACTCCCCCTTAGAATTGATGAAATTTGATATATGTGTTTGTTAGTTTTCATGCATAGTCTAGGACAGGTTAGTTATAATATTCTAATCATAAATACATACTTACATAGTCTAGGAGTGATTAATTAGTATTTAAAAGACTCTAATCAGAAGCCAGAGAGGTTACTATAAGGTTTAGCTAACTTCATCTTCAATCAACACCAGTGACTTTGTTAATTAGCATGATTGATGGTAAAATGATTTCTCTTTGCTTAGATGTGTCAAGATACATGGATTGGCTAGAAATATTGTATAGACGCTCGAAAACTTCCATAGACAAGTTATAAGAGTAGAGAAATGGTCAATCTTAACATCAGTAAGGTACATCAACCAATGTTATGCATCTTCAGATGTGATGTAGCATAAGGTACATAACATCACCCATGATGTGTTCTGGCCAAAAAATAGTTAACTTGAATTCATCTGGTCTTTAAATATACCCTCTACTTTACAAGAAATACAGGAAATGGGAGAACAAGCTGAAAAATACGACAGTGAAGAAAGTCAGACAAAACTAGTAAGACTCTGCAGGACAACTGGTGTAGTCTCATCAACAAGCCAAAGTCATAAAAAAAAAAGGGACTCTGCTAGATTAAGAAAATGAAAAGGATATAAGAAGTAGATATGATGCATGACCCTATATTGAGTACTACTTTGGATGAACCACCTATAAAGGGCATTTGGGGGTCAACTGCAGAAATGTTAATATGGTTTAGAAAGGTAGAAATTATTGAACTGAGAAAAGGAGGTTGCAGAACACCATAAACTCATTTTGGTAAAAAAAATGCAAATGTGTGTGGGGGGAGTGTGTGTTTACATAAACACACACAGAGAAAGATTTGGAAGAAAATGCACTAATATATTAATAGTAGTGATTTTGGGATGCTGGGAACAGAAATCTTTTACTTTTTTTTTTCTTTTCTAATCTCTACATTGCATGGTATTGCTTAGGAAATAACAGAAGGGTTATTACAAAAATAAGAAGACTCCAGGGAGCCTAATAGCCCTTTAGAATGGTAGCCTAGGCCTAGGATTGCAAAGGGGTCTTGCATTTGAGCATTGGATCATAGGATTTTATTGCCTACTCCAATTGTGTTGCTATAATACTATCTCATCTGCCTTGAGTGACCCTTTCACACAAGATGCAGTCAGAGCATCTAAAAGGAAAGACAGCTGAGACTTCATTGAGTTTACATAACAGGTTGTACAACTGTTTTTGTATTTGCTTGTTGAGAAACACCTGTATGAGTGGCAGAACTAGGCCTGAGGCTTGCTTCCATTGTAATATTCCACTGGTTGTGAGATTGTGGGGGAAGTGACCTGTAGCATTCTCCCACTTCTGATTAATGGAAGCCATAGGTACCAACCAAAAAGAACTGGATAATTGGGAACCCCAAATTGGCTGAGGTCAGTTTGTGTCTGCTTGTTATCGGCCTAGAAAATGGGCTGGCAGTGGGGACACATTACAAAGACATAGATATAATTATCATATAGATTATGAAAGCTGTGGTTGGCAGACAGGATAATTATGTGAATTCTAAAAGCAAATAGATTTTCTTCTCCTGTGTAAATTTCCCTGTTGGAACCAAGCCTATTTTTTATTTGCATTTTCCCCACAACTTTTGGTTATAAAGGTTTTCAAACATACAAAAAAGTTGAAAGAATGGTACCATGAACACTCATACTGTCTATACCTAGATTCAAGAATTAACATTTTACTGTATTTGCTTCCTTTCTCTGTATATTTTTTCTGAACTTTTTTTTTTTTTTTTTTTTTTTAATTTTTTGTTTATTGCAGTAACATTGGTTTATAACATTGTAAAAATTTCAGGTGTACATCATTGTACTTCTATTTCTGCATGGACTACATCATGTTCACCACCAAAATACTAATTACAACCCATCACCACACACATGTACCGAATTATCCCTTTCACCCTCCTCCCTCCCCCCTTCCCCTCTGGTAACCACCAATCCAATCTCTGTCCCTATGTGTTTGTTTATTGTTGTTATTATCTACTACTTAATGAAGGAAATCATACGGTATTTGACCTTCTCCCTCTGAACTTTTTAAAAGTAAATTTCTTCAACCCTAAATAACTCAGCATTATCTCCAAAGAACAAGCATGCTGTCTTACAAAACCACAATAACATTTTCACAGCTAAGAAAATTTACAATAATTCCATATCATCCAATATCTAGTCCATATTCAAATTTTCTCAAATGTCATGCAAAAAATTCTTTTATAGTTGGGTTCTCCAAATCTAAGCCAATCAAAGTTCATGCGCTGCATTTGTTCATGTTTCTTTAGTTTCTTAATATAAAACAGTACCCCACCTCTTTTTCCAAGGATATTGACTTTTTTGAAAAGTCCAAGACAGTTGTCATATAGAATGTCAAACATTCTGTATTTCTCTATACCCTGTATTTCCTGCAAACTGGAGAGACTTAATTTGATTCAGGTTAAACATTTTTGACAAAAATATTTCAGTTTATGTTGTGTACTTTTTAGTGTATCCCATCAGGAGGCACAAAAGGTCAGTTTGTACCATTAATAGTGATGCTAACTTTTATCAATTAATTAAGGTGGTGTTTCCCAGATAGCTTCATTGTAAAGATACATTTTTCCATTTGTAAGTAGTAAGTGATCCATGGGTAATACATTGAAACCATGTGAATATCTTGTTCGTGAACAATCCTTTACCCAGTGGTTTTGATCCATGCATGAAACAGGGCGCTGAAGTTGAAAACTAGTGGTTTTTCTAATTCTATCATCCCTTCCATATTTATTAGTTGGCATTCTTCTGTAATAAAGAGCTTTTCTTATTCTACCTACCTCCCATGAATTTTCATTTATTCAAAGTGTTTTAATCAAATATGGTATTTATTCTTTTTGATGGGCTGCCCCCAGAGGTAATAAGTATCAGGCTTTTCAAGTAGCTTCCTGTGTTCTTGTGACATGAACCTATTAGTACTTGAGCTCTTCTTTGCTTACAAAGGTACACTTTATTCAAGACTCACCTTGTATTGCCCCTAGACTTGGGATCAGCCAATTCTATAATAAGCCTGGGTACTTCCGAGAGGGAAATGTTATTTAGAAACAAAGATTTGGGCATTATGTGTGTTCATTGTTTTTTTTTTTTGGGGGGGGAGGTAGAATCACTTCAAGACTGATTCAGTGAATGGAAGTTTTTGTTATTTTGTTTCATTTTTATTTTTACTCTATTCTTTTTTTTTTATTAAGGTAACATTGATTTATAACATTGTATAAATTTCAGGTCTACATCATTATATTTCGACTTCATAACAGACTGCATCGTGTTCCCCACTAAAAGCCAAGTTGCCATCCATTACAATAGACATATGCTCCTTTACCCATTTCACCCTCCTCCCACCTTCCTTCTCCTCTGGTAACCACCAATCTGTTCTCTGTATCTATGCATTTGTTTGTTTATCTTCACATGAGCGAAATCATATAGTACTTGTCTTTCTCTATCTGACTTATTTCGCTTAGCATAATACCCTCGAGGTCCATCCATGTTCTCCCAAATGGTAAGATTTCATCTTTTCTATGGCTGAGAAGTATACGTATATATATGTATATATACACAACATCTTCTTTACCCATTCATCCATTGACAGGCACTTAGGTTGTTTCCAAGTCTTGGCTACTGTGAGTAATGCTGCAATGAACATAGGGATACATAAATCTCTTTGAATTGTTGATTTCATGTTCTTTGGATAAATACTCAGTAGTGGGATAGCTGGATCATATGGTATTTCTATTTTTAATTTTTTGAGAAATCTCCATAATGTTTTCCATAGTGGCTGCACCAGTTTCCCTTCCCACTAGCACTGTACAAGGGTTCACTTTTCTTCACAACCTCTCCAACCCTTGTTATTTCTTGTCTTGTTAATTATAGCCATTTGGACAGGCATGAGGTGATATGTCACTGTGATTTTGATTTGCATTTCACCAATAATTAGTAATGTTGAACATCTTTTTATGTGCCTGTTGGCCATCTGTATATCCTCTTTGGAAAAATGTCTGTTCAGATCCTCTGTGTATTTTTTAATTGGGTTGTTTGTTTTTTTGTTGGTAAACTGTATGAGTTCTCTACATATTTTGGAAATTAACTCCTTATCAGATATAGGATTTGCAAATATTTCTCTCAATTGGTAGATTGTCTTTTCATTTTGTTGATGGTTTCCTTTGCCGTGCAGAAACGTTTTAGTGTGATGTAGTCCCATTTGTGCATTTTTTCTCTTGTTTTCCCTGCCTGAGGAGACACATTCAAAAAGATACTGCTAAGACCAATGTCAAAGAGCGAACCGCCTATGTTTTCTTCTAAGAGTTTTATGGGTTCAGGTCTTATATTCAAGTCTTAAATCCATTTTGAGTTAATTTTTGTGTATGGTATAAGATACCATGTGGTATCTTCACAAGTGCCTGTGCAGTTTTCCCAACACCATTTATTGGAAGAGACTTTCCTTTCTCCATTGTATGTTCTTGCCTCCCTTGTCAAAAATTGGCTGTCCATAGATGTGTGGGTTTATTTTTGAGTTCTCAATTCTGTTCCATTGATATAGGTGTCTGATTTTCTGCCAATACCATGCTGTTTTGATTACTATAGCTTTGTAGTCTATTTTAAAATCAGGGAGTGTGATATCACTAGCTTTGTTCTTTTTTTCTCAGGATTGCTCTGGCTATTGCAGGGTCTTTTATTGTTTCATAAAAATTTTAGAATTCTTTGTTCTATTTCCATGAAAAATCTCATTGCGATTCTGACTGAGACTGCCCAGAATCTGTAGATTGATTTAGGTAAAATGGACATTTTAACTATGTTATCCTCCAACCCATGAGCATGAAATATCTTTCCATTTCTTTGTGACTTCTTTGATTTCTTTCAAAAATGTCTTATAGTTTCCAGTCTACAGGTTTTTCACCTCCTTGGTTAAATCTATTTCTAGATATTTTATTCTTTTTGTTACGATTGTAAATGGGACTGTAGTCTTGATTTCTCTTTCTGTAAGTTCATTGTTAGTGTATAGAAACACGACTGATTTTTGAATGTTGATTTTGTACCCTGCAAATTTACTGTATTTGTTTACTATTTCTAATAGTTTTTTTAGTAGGTGCCTAAAGGTTTTTTATACATAAAATGTCATCTGAAAATGGTGACAGTTTTAACTCTTCCTTTCCAATTTGGATACCTTTGTTTCTTTTTCTTGCCTAATTGCTTTGGCTATGACTTCCAATACCATGTTCAATAAGAGTGGGGAGAGAGGGCATCCCTCTCTTGTTCCTGTTCCTAGAGGGATAGCTTTCAGTTTTTAACTATTGAGTATGGTGTTAGCTGTGGGTTTATCATATATGGCCTTTATTATGTTGAGGTACATTCCTTCCATATCCATTTTATTGAGAGCTTTTATCATGAATGGATGTTGAATCTTGTTAAATGTTTTCTCTGCATCTATTGAGATGACCATGTGATTTTTATACTTCATTTTGTTAATGTGGTGTATCACATTGATTGATTTGTGGATGTTGAATGATCCTTGCATCCCTGGAATAAATTCCACTTGATCATGATGTATGATCCTTTTAATCTATCATTGTATTTGATTTACTAATATTTTATTGAGAATTTTTGCATCTATGTTCATCAGCGACACTGGCCTGTAATTATCTTTTTTTTGGTCCTTGTAAAATGAGTCAGGAAGCCTCCCTTCCTCTTCAATATTTTGGAAGAGTTTGAGAAGGGTTGGTATTAAATCTTTGAATGTTTGGTAGAATTCACCAGATAAGCCATCTGGTCCTGGGCTTTTGTTTTTTGAGTGGTTTTTGATTACTGTTTCAATCCCCTTACTAGTAATTGGTCTATTCAGATTCTCTATTTCTTCTTGATTCAATTTTGGGAGGTTGTATGATTCTAGGAATTTATCTACTTCTAGGTTATCCAATTTGTTGGTATATAACTCTTCATAGTATTCTCTTATATTCCTTTGTATTTCTGTGGTAGCTGTTGTACTTTCTCTTCTCTCATTTCTGATTTTATTAATTTGAGGCTTCTCTCTTTTTTCATTGTTAATCTAGCTAAAGCATTGTCAATTTTGTTTATGTTTTCAAAGAACCAGCTCTTAGTTTCATGGATCCTTTCTATTGTCTTTTTAGTCTCTATTTCATTTATTTCCTTCCTTCTACTGATTTTGGACTTATTTGATTTTCTTTCTTTAGTTCCTTTAGGTGTAATGTTAGATTGAGATTTTTCTTGTTTCTTAAGGTAGGCCTGTATTGCTATAACGTTTCCTCTTAGTTCTGCTTTTGCTGCACCCTACAGATTTTGATATGATGTGTTTTAATTTTCATTTGTCTGCAGGCATTTTTTGATTTGTCCTTTGATTTCTTCATTGATGCAACAGTTGTTGAGTAGCATGTTCTTTAGTATGCACATATTTGTGACTTTTCCAGCTTTCATCTTGTAGTTCATTTCTAGTTTCATACCACTGTGGTCAGAAAATATGCTTCATATGATTTCAGTCCTCTTAAATTTATTGAGACTAGTTTTGTTTCCCAACATATGGTCTATCTTTGAGAATTTTCCATGTGTACTTGAGAAAAATATATTCCGCTATTTTTGGATGGAATGTTCTATATATATCTATTAAGTCCATCTGGTCTAATGTTTCATTTAAAGCCAACGGTCCCTTGTTGACTTTATGTCTGAATGATCTATCCATTGACGTAAGTGGGGTATTAAAGTCCCCTACTATTACTGTGTTGCTGTCAATTTCTCCCTTTAGATCTGTTAATATTGCTTTACATACATTCCTGCTCCTATGCTAGGTGCATACATATTAATGAATGCTATGTCTTCTTGATGAATTGTCCCCTTTATTATTATATAATGTCCATCTTTGTCTCTTGTTATTTTTTTTTTTGACTTGAAGTCTATTTTGTCTGAAATAAGTATGACTATACTCACTTTCTTTTGGTTACCATTTGCATGGATTATCATATTCCATACCTTCACTTTGAGCCTATGTTTGTCTTTAGAACTGAGATGTGTCTCCTGGAGGTAACATATGGCTAGGTCTTGTTTTTCAATCCATCCAGCCACTTTGTGTCCTTTGATTGGTGAATTCAATCCATTTACATTTAGGGTGATTATTGATATATAAGGACTTAATACTCCATTTTGTCTTTTGTTTTCTGGTTGCTCTATATTTCCCCTGTTCCTTCTTCCTTTGTGTTTCTGTCTGCCATTTCAGCTTAGTGGTTTTCTGTGATGTGTTTCTCAGTTTCATGTTTTTTTTTGTTTTGTGACTCTGTTCTGATTTTTTGTTCTGTTTTTAACACGTGGTTTGTATAAAAGGTTTCACAGATAAGATAGTCCTTTTTCTGCTGATAGCATCTTATCTTCATTTGCCTATGCAAGTTTCATCCTTTTCCTCTCCTCCTTCCAGTTTTTGTTGTGACAAATTATCCTTTTATGTGTTGTGAGTTTGTGACCAAATTGAAGTGGTTATAGTTACTTTTCATGCTTCCTTTCCCATTAACTTTTACATTATAATTAGGTATAAACTATCCTATTCTGATACAGAGTTGCAATTTTTTGATTCTATCTATTTTTTCACTTTGCTCAAAGCTTTGTATACCTTTGCCTTTTTGTTTCAAGTAGGAGAGCTCCTTTCAACATTTCTTGTAAGGCAGGTCTTCTGGAAATGAACTTCCTCTGCTATTGTTGTCTGGAAAAGCCTTTATTTCTCCTTCATATTTGAAAGATAACTTTGCTAGATAGAGTATTCTTGACTGACAGTTTTTATCTTTCAATGTTTTTTTTTTTTTTTTGTGAGGAGATCAGCCCTGTGCTAACATCCGCCAATCCTCCTCTTTTTTTGCTGAGGAAGACGGCCCTGGGCTAACATCTGTGCCCATCTTCCTCCACTTTATATGGGACACCACCACAGCATGGCTTGCCAAGCAGTGCATCGGTGCACGCCCGGGATCCGAACCAGCGAACCCCGGGCCGCCACAGTGGAGCGCGCGCACTTAACCGCTTGCGCCACCGGGCCGGCCCCTATCTTTCAATATTTTGAATATATCTTTCCACTCTCTCCTGGCCTGTAGGGTTCTGCTGAGAAACTGCTGATTACCCAATGGGAATTCCTTTGTAGGTTATTGTCTTTTACTCCCTATCTGTTTTTAATATTCTTTCTTTGTCATTGATTTTTGACAATTTTATCATCAAGTGTCTTGGAGTAGGTCTTTTTGCCTTGAGATGATTGGGTGTTCTATTTATCTTCATGGATTTTTACATCCAGTTCCTTCCCTAGGTTTGGGAAGTTCTCAGCTATTATGTCTTTAAATAAGCTCTCTGGTCTCCTCTCTCTCTTCTCCTTCTTGGATACCCATTATCCTTATGCTGCCCTTTCTAATGGTGTCAGATAATTCTTGTAAAATTTCTACATTTTTTAAAGTCTTTGTTCTCTTTCCTCTTCTACCTGCATCATTTCTAGGTTTCTATCTTCAAGCTCACTAATTCTCTCTTCCACATGATCTGCTCTTTTCCCAATGCTTTCTATTGCATTTTTCACCACATTTATTGAGTTCTTCAGCTCCATAATTTCTGTTCAGTTTTTTTTTGGAGTTTAAATCACTTTGATAAAGTATTCCTTCTGTTTATTGATTTTATTCTTGAGCTCATTGAACTGCCTTTCTGAGCTTTCTTGTAGCTCATTAAGTTTCTTCATGACAGCTATTTTGGATTCTTTATCAGTTACATCACAATCTTCCATGACTTTATATTTGGTTTCTGGAGAAATGTTTTCTTTTTTGTGATGTCATGGTACTGTGGCTTTTTGTGGTGCTTGCTGAGTTATCCCTCTGCCAGTGCATTTGTTGTAGCAAACACGTTTTAAATTTAGGTATAGCTTTTGTTTGCTTTGATTCAAACTTTTCAACTGCTTGGAGATTAGAAGTCTTTCTTTCATTTTTCAGTAGGTGGTGCTATAGTGCTAGTTTTTGGTTTCTCTTACTTGAGCTGCTTCTGGTAATATTTGAGGATTTGCACTTTCCTCCCTCCATTGCCTGTATTTGGGTGTTGCCAGTACTCTCATTGTTGCCACTTGCACTTCTGGGAGTCACCAATGCCTTGCTGTTGCTTGCAGTGTTGCAGTTCCTGGCTTTGCCACCAGGGACACAGGGATGGCTGACGCCTTAGCCACACCTGGGATCACCTGGGTTGGAAGCTCTGCCCCCATGGCAGGGGGAGGGGAAGAATGGGGAGGGAACTGGGATCGCAGGGCAGCATCTCAGCTGTTGTCTGTTACCTTGTGGCTGCAGGTGCCACTGCAATTGGTATGTAGGAGTCCTGTGGGTACCTCCACCGCTGCTACCAGCCTTGAGCTTCCCATGGCCACAGGTGCTCCCATAGCTGGCTGGATCGAGTCACATGTGCACCTCTGCTGTTGCCCACCTAGTTCTCTGGGGCTGGGGTGGCTGACTCAGCTGCAGCAGCTGGGGATCAAGGATCCTAGGCATTGCCTCTGCTGTTCCCCTGTTTAGCCTCCTCTACATGCTCCAATCCACCCACCTTTGTATGTACAAATGTGTGGATCTCTCTGGCATCCTGGTATGTTGTGCAATGTAGCCTTTCTTGGGTTATGGATGTTTTACTCACTGTAGATTGAAGGGGAGAGACAAAAGGATCATCTCATGCCACCATGATGATGACTCTTATTTTTCTGTTTTGTTTTTAAATCATGAGTTCAAATTGGCATTCTCAATTCAACTTTACCATTATAGCTTTGCTTTATGTCTTGAATTTTGTATCCATATCTCTTTTTCTTACACAATAAATCTTTTTTTCTGATAATATTAGTATATTTACTCTTTTGCTTTATCTTTATGAGATAGATATACATAAAATAGTTTCAAATTTTAATAATAATAATTTTTTTTTGTGAGGAAGCCTGGCCATGAGCTCACATCCATTGCCAATCTTCCTCTTTTTGCTGAGGAAGACTGGCCTTAAGCTAACATCTGTGCCTATCATCCTCTATTTTGTATATGGGATGCCTCCACAGCATGGCTTGATGAGCAGTGCATTGCCCTGTGCCCCGGATCCAAAACTGCGAACCCTGGGCCGCCAAAGCAGAGTGTGAGAATTTAACCACTATGCCACCAGTCCGGCCCTCAAATTGTAACTATAATATTACTAGTACTGATAAACCTACTGGGTGAGGCTTATGACTTTTTTGCTGCTCTTCCTGTCTTTGAATATATCTCATTAAGAATGAGTCAGAGGACTGCTTTCATAAGTTAGTTGAAATAACTGTGTGACTACATTATCAATTTGATAAATGTTTAGCTTCATTTGCTTTTTTCTGTTTAATTTTAAGGTTTGTAATTGTTTTCCTTTTGATTTAATTTTACTTTTTTGATATCTAAAACATTAAATGGCTCAAAAGTCAAAACCATAGAAGGAGGTAGACTTAGAGGAATCTAGCTTTCATGTCTATCCCTTCCACCCTATTTACCACCTATCCCTTTTAGTAACCATTTTCATTAGTTAGTTTTTATAATAGCTTTATTGAGATATATTTCACATACCATAAAATTCACCCCTTTAAACGGTACAATTCAATGGTTTTTAGTATATTCACAGAGTTGTACAACCATCATCACTAATTCCAGAACATTTTCACCACTCCATAAAGAAACCCTTTAACCATTAGCAGTCACTCCCTATTCCCTCCCATGTCCCCACGTCCCAGCCCTAGACAATCACTAATCTAATTTCTGTCTCTATAGATTTGTCTATTCTGGACATTTCATATAAGTGGAGTCATATAATATGAGGCCTTCATGTCTAGCTTCTTTCACTCAGCATAATACTTTTGAGGTGCATCCATGTATCAGTACTTCATCCCTTTTTATGACTGAATAATGTTCCATTGTATGTTTATACCACATTTTAATTTTCCATTCATCAGTTGATGGTCATTTGGGTTGTTTCCACCTTTAGGCAACTATGAATAATGCTGCTATGAATATTTGTGTACAAGTTTTTGTATGGACATATGTTTTCATTTATCTTCAGTATATATCTAGGAGGGGAATTCCTGGGTCATGTGGTAACTCTATGTTTAATTTTTTCGTTTGTTTTTGTGAGGAAGATTAGCCCTGAGCTAACACCCGATGCCAATCCTCCTCTTTTTGCTGAGGAAGACCGGCCCTGGGCTAACATCCATGCCCATCTTCCTCTACTTTACATGGGACGCCACCACAGCATGGCTTGACAAGCAGTGCATTGGTCCACGCCCGGGATCCAAACCTGCGAACCCTGGGCCGCCGAAGCAGAGCACGCGAACTTAACCACTATGCCACCAGGCAGGTCCCTACGTTTAACTTTTTGAATCATCAGTTTTTTATTTATCTTACTGTGCCTCATTTGACAAAAGTAAGAAAATATGTGTTTATATTCTTATATATTATTTCCCTCTTTTTTCTTTTTTAAAAAAAGGGAGCATATTATGTACCTTGTTTTACACTTGGATTTTTGTTGTTGTTGCTGTCTGTTTTACATCCTGGAAATTTGTAATGCATCCTAGAAATCACTACGAAAACAAAGTTCATAGATATTTTCCTCACTCTTTTTGATGATGGTATAATACTATATTGTTGGAATATACCATTATTTACTCAACTAGTTCCCTATTGTTGGACATTTGTGTTGTTTCCAATATTTTGATATTAAAAATTATGCTGCAGTGACAAATCTCATGCATATGTTGTTTCGTATTTGTGGAGATGTGTCTTCAGAGTAGATGCTTAAAAGTGAAATTGCTGGGTCAAAAGGTAACTGAATATGCAGATTTATTAGATATTGCCAAATTCCCCTCCTCTTGGTCTGTACTACATTAACCCCAGCAGTGTATCAGAGTACCTGTTGCCCCAAAGGCTCATCAACAGAGAATGTTGTCAAGCCTTAGGATTTCCCAATAAATGGTATCTCAGTGTAGGTTTAATTTGCTTTTTTTCTTATTATGAGTGAACTTGAGCAGTTTTTCATGTATTTAAGGCTATTCACCTTTCTATTTCTGTGTCCTGTGTGTTCATGTCTCTTCCTCCTTTTTGTTCTAGGGATTTTGAGGATGAAGATTCTTGAACTAAGGCAGGTGGCCAGCCTTCCGGTGGATGGAAGCAGGTGTCTCTCACTAACTACTAGAAGGAAAATCTTCAACTGAGTCCTTGGCTCCTTTCACATATTGAGACTTAGAAAATCATAGCTGGAAGAAGAACCTTTCGAGATTATCCAGTCCATTCCCTTCATATTATAGATGAACAAACTGAGGCACAGAGAGTGGGAGGGACTGACTTTAGGTCACACAGCAAATTAGTAATAGAGTTGGATCACAAACAAATATTTGGGAAGAAAAATGTCTCTTAATGTTCTCTATTAGCCCAAATTGCAAACATTGGCAATAAATATAAAAGCCATCCTCTTGTTAATTCTGCCTATTTATCTACATTAGTGTCTATAATGCTCATTTGCTAGAAAAGTGTAAAAACATATTTTAAAAACTTAGAATGTCAGAGCTGGATCAGATCTTGGAGATATCTCATTATATCATAGGGGAACCTGAGGTCCAGAGATGCAGAGTGATCAGGATTTATCACAGGGGGAGAGCAAGAGGGCCAATTAGCCTGGAGCCTCACCTTCACTAAGAGCCTCAATTTTAGGTGTTTGAGATCCTCTCCGAATGAGGTTAAAATATATCATAACTGCATTTTTGTGAGGGTGCTGATAGATTTATTTTGTTAAATAGAAACACTTAAAATGCATCACAATTTTTCTAAGCTTGTCGTTTCATTTCTTTACTTTTTTGTATACCAGGAGTGGCCTGCCCATGGTCATCAAGAAAGCTAGTAAAAGAACTGAAACTAGAACCCAGGTTTGCTGACTCCAGGGCAAAGTGGTGTCTGCTGCACCATACTGCTTCCTAAGAAGCAGATCTGGTCTTTTATAAGTCAAATAAATTCATCTTTATTCACAACATTGAACCCTCTGGCCAGGAAGCACTACAGTGGGACACACATGCCCTTTACACCCACACATCTTGGAGCCCCTCACCAGGCCTACTCCCTGGAATGCTGCTGTCTGTTCCTGCTTTCCACACCCAAGGGGGAAGTTGACCATAACCTTAACAATAACTCCCATTTCTTTAGAACCTCCTATATCCATGCACTTTATCTGTGTTCATTCAAATCCATACAACAGTTCTGTGTGATAGGCAATACTATTATCATTTTACAGATGACAAAACAGAGGCTAAGAGAGGTTTTTGTAAGATTATACAGCTAAATATGTGGTAGAGCTGGGATTAAAAACCATGTTTATCTGACAGCAAAGCCTGTGTTCAGCCCACTCTACCTGGTGTTACCCCTCAACTGAGACAACCTCTCAAATGAGATATGTAATGACTCTGTGAGGATTTACACAAGGGTCAAGGCAAAATTATCTTCCTCACAGAGTATTCAGCCTGCCCAGAATGAAGCAGTTAGGGGCTGGGACTTAACGAGCTGACAGGCAGTTTCTCTTCAGTGCCACCACATGGGACAGTCCTCTAATAGGAACTATTCCTGAAAACCCAGAAATTACTTACTTGACCAAGTGTCTTATAAGAAGTTCCAGCATCTCTCGGTTCTTTTCTGGTAGCTTATATACCAGGGAGTGAATAGCTCCCAGCCGGTAATCCAGGTTATCAGACTCTGAGAGAGAACAGAGAGAGAGACAGTTTGCCTTCTGGGCAATTGGATCAAGCAAACTCTCATACACACACACACACACACGCACACACACACAGAAATAGACAATCAGAGACACAGAGAGTCAGAGAGATAAAAAGAGACAGGGAGATAAATAAGTACAGAGACACAGTGGTAGAGACCAAGAAACAAAGACAGAGATAAAGAGAGAGAAAGAGAGACGAAAAGGAAAAAGACAGATGAAAACAATAGAAAGATGAAGAAAACAGAAGAGAGAAGAGAAGAGAAAGATGAGAAGACAAGACTGTCTCAGAGGAAGTCAAATTCTGGGTGCGGTGGGCTGCTCCTCAAGTTCCACATGTATAATTCCAGCTGGAAACCCTTGCCCACCCACCTTCCTTGTGGTACTGGGAGGTATCCCGCTGCTTCTGCGTTCCTGTGAAAATCACTGCGAGAGCTCAGAGTAAAGATCAAAGGTCACCTGCCTCAACAAAGATTCATTATGAGGACAAGTCCCCTGAATCTTTTTCTCACATACCACATAGGGCATGATAAAGGAGAAGGATCACATCGAGGTAGGGAGGGATATCATACAGCGGCCTCAGCCAAAACTTTTAATAATTCTTCAGCTGCCAACTTTTGGGGTGATTCTATATGACTTATTTCCCATGCACCCCTCCACCCTCACATTTAGTTTTATAATCTAGAAAATGTGACGCTACTACTAACAGATTAGCAGTAATGATTCACAACACAATTGAAAAGCATTTGAAAAGGCAAAGTGGTAAAAAAAAAAAGCTGAAACAGCAACTGTAATGGAACCATTTTCCTGTTCCCTTGTAATGTGAGCCTATGCTCTTGTTCTGATGGAAGAAGTACACTCAATCAATAAAGTCAGCACACCTGTCAAATCCCTCAAGTTACCCAGTTTTCTCCAACCCACTCAACTAACATTGATTTATGAAAAATAATACAACACTTGAGTTAGACAGTAAGCAAGAATATACTTATTTGGCAATGGACAAAATCTGCATATGTGTTTTGTTTTTTCCCTCAATTACTTTCCCACAAGCAGTTTTCTAGGCTTATTGCTGTAAATATTATTAAGAAGCCAGGACAACACAATTACCTAGTAACATAAATACTTACTGGCAGCAGAGACCAGCTCTTTGTGAAGTCTATAAGTCATGACAGGTTCAGAAAGATTCCTGAAATTAATGAAGACTGTAAGTTCCTTTGGTGAGGGAATAGCCAGGCCTTAGATTCTCAGTTCTGTGGGTAGCAAAACCAAAGTTTCTGAGCCCCACAGCTTAGTGTGACTACATACATTTATCTCTTCACCTGAAACTTTGTCAGAGGAATCCTGGTTGCTAGTAATTCAACAGAAGACCTACAAAGGTATGGGCGGAGACCTCAAGCAAGGTCTCCAATTAGTTCCCCAATGTGAAAAGAGGCACAAACCAGTCCTAATTCCAAAGTGGACCCAGTCTGAATGCTATTATGAAGTCCTTACAGTCTGATAACTCCTGAGTTTCTGAAGTGCTTTCACATCTGTTCTCCCATTTGATCCTTCCAATGATCCTGTGAGCTGGAGCAGTTATTAAAACCTCTGTTTAATGGAGGAAGAAACTGAGGCTCAAATAGTTTTCTTTATTTATTCAAAAAATATTTGCTGAGCACCTACTTGTGCCTGACATTATGCCAGGTATTGGGGATCCAGAGATTAATAAGACATAGCCCAAACCTCCAAGGAGCTAAATAGTCTAGTTGAGGAGAGTGCCATGTACAAAATTTGCAATGCAAGGGACAAATGTGATGATAAAATAAAGGTAGCTGATGGGTGGCTCAGAGGAAGGAAGTAATCCACTAATAATAATAGCAAACTCTTCAGTGTTCTATGTCATTTACATATATTTACTCATTTAATCTTCAGGACAACCCTGTAAGGTAGATATTGTTATTATCTTCATTTTGTAATGAGGAAACTGAGGTTCAGAGAAATTAAATAATTCATCAAAGACCACACATCTAGTAAGTGGCAGAACTAGGCAGTCTGTCACAAGTCCATGCTATTAATCACCATGCTATACTGCTCACCAGTGTTATTATCGTAGTAACCCAGGTGAGAGATAATAAAGGCCTAAACAAAAATAGTGACATTAGGGTTAGAAAAACAAAGGTGAGGAAAGTTATTTGAAAGAGAATAAAAAGAGAACTCCTCTAATGATTGGGTAAGTTGGTGAGGGAGAGAGTAATCTGGTTTGGGTGACTAGATAGAATAGAAATTGATTCAAAAGGAAGTGGAGATGCTAAGTCAGAGGGGCTGCTGGGATAGCCAAATGGAAATGTCTAGTAGAAAGATGGGTGGATTTCTGTTTTTATGTCTGTTAATAATTGCTTTATATATACAAAAAAATTAAAAAAAAAAAAGAAAGATGGGTGGAGTGACCTTCTAGATCTGAGAAGTAGATACTGAAATCACGAATTTAGGAAGGTAGTTAAAATCATGAATACAGATACCACTGCTCAAGGAGAGATGGCAAACTGGCAGCCAATAGCTACATGAGGCCTTCCAACATTTCTTATTTGTCCAGAATAGTGTATAAAAAAAGAAATGGAATTGAATCAGTCATCAGAATATGAAAAATTGAGATATTTCACTCAAAAATCTGTATTTTCCACCTCTATTGAAAAATTGAAAGACCTAGCTATATTGGGCCCATATGGTTATTTGTGGAAGTAAAGAATATTGCTGTTTATAAATAAACAAAGGCATTGCTATGCAAATAAAGGTGTAATATGCAACATGTTTAATATGAAAGTAGTCTACTTCACTAATTTTCATGTCCTGGCCCCTGTGGATATTTGAATCTTCCATACCTCCCGTGTAACAAAAAGAGAGGAGAGCCCTGGGAAGTACCAGGTAGAAAGTCCATAAATGGGACTGCTAAAAATGATCAAAGAGGTGAGAGAAATCCAAAAGCAAGTGAGGCAGAAGAACCCACAAGATCAGAAAGTTTCAAGGAGGACTTGTTAACAGCTTCAAATGCTACAAAGAGGTCAAGTAAGGTAAAGACTGACGACTGTTGGTTGTATACAGCATTGAGGGAGTCACTGGTGACCTTGGCAAGAGCAGCTTCAGTGGAGCAGAAGGGGTGAGAGTCATACTGCAGTGGGTTAAAGAGTAAACTGGGAGGTTAAGAAGTAGAGACAGGGAGTGTATATTACTTCATATACTGAAGCTTGGTTGGGAAGGGGTGAAGTATCACTCTCATTAGGCAATCTCATCTAAGCTCCTGCCTCCAGTTATCATCTATATTGTCAATGATTCTCAATTTTTAGCTCCAGCCCAGAACTCTCCTCTGAGTTTCATTCCTATATATTTCCTACATATCCAATTGCCTACTTAACAACTTGCCCTAATTTCTTCAAAGACACCCAAATTGGACATATCCAAAACCTAACTCGTCATCTCCCTCAAATCTAGTCTTTTTCTTGTGTTTCCCAAATCAGTAAAAACATGACCATCATTTGGTTGTATAGGCCAGAAACTTGGAAATCATTCTTTTATATTCCTCTCCCTCATTCTCATATCCAATTTTACTCCCTAAATCTCTTGAATATGCTTATTTCTGCTGATCTCCACTGCTACTCCCTAGCCCAAGCAGGAGCATCATCTTTTTCCTGGACTACAACAATAGCCAGCTAATTGGTTTCCACCTCTACTTATTTTGCCTCCCTCTAATTTTATCTCTCTACATTTTTTCAAAATGCAAATATCATATAACCTTCTGCTTAAAACCTTTCAATATATTCCCTTTCCTTATAAGGTAAATCCAGACTCCAATTTTAAAATGTCCTATAAGGCCTTGCATAATTTGGCCCCTACATATCTCTCCCTCCTTCTCTAAACTCAATACTCCATCTATACTGGTACATGTATTTTCTTGAAGAGGTCTTCCTTCCTCTTGCTTCAAGGCCTTTGCATATGCAGTTCTCTCTGTCTGGAACTGTTTCTCCCCCTGACCCAGTTGACTCCAGGTTACAATTCAAACCTCAGTTCAAACAAACAACCAGAATAAATCAGGTCTTCCTGTTATATGCCTTCATAGCACCTTGTACCTTTCCTTCAGAGCACTTATTACTGTTTGTTATCTTTGTATGATTATTTGTATTTTCTCTGTCCTCCTCACTGGACTATAACCTTTTTAAGGTCAGAGATCATATCTACTCACACATGTATGCCTACTACCTAGCATCATGCTCGGCATAGAGTAGGCACTCAGGAAATGTTTATTGAATGACTTAGTGAATGGTGGAATAAATGAATGAAAGAAGACACAAGGTCAAGGAGATGTGCATTGCTGATGCATATTTATATGCTAAACCAAAAGAGCCAGTTGAATGAGAGATACAGGAGAGAGAAGGGATGGTTTTTAGAGTACTTTTCTGGAAATGTTGGAAATAAGGGTTGAGTTAGGTCCTAGAACACAAGTGGAGGAGGCCCACTCTGAAAATAGTGATATCTTTGAGAAATCTAAAGGGTGTTGACTGGCTGGTACATATTAAAGGCTCATGGGTAAGAGTCTTGAGGATAAATATCTTTTATTGGGTGTGCTGTCCACTCACACTTTCAGGCTCGATATTCCCAAATTTCAAAAGGGCCACACTGCTTATTATGGGATAACCTGGGAAAAATGTAATGTGGAGAGGAACTTAACCTATATAAATCTCTGAAAAAATTGACTCTTTTGAAAGAGGCTGAGATATAGAATCATTTACTCTCACTACTCTTATCATCTCAAGTCTTCTGAAAGTATGCATAGCAGATTGCTGTCTTTACTACATTACCCAAGCAACTCCAAAAAGGCCACAGTCCCTGGGGGTGGGGAATAGGGGAAGAAGATGCTCCAATATCAGTGGCCTTACAAGTCAGATACTTAGATTTAAATAATATGAGCTAAGACCATGGATATTACCTAATGGGGGAGGGGCGCACTTCAAGTTCCTCATCTGTGAAATGAGTATAGCACCACCCACCTTACAGGGTTATTGTGAGAAAAAAACAATGATATTGTCAATGTAAGCAACTAGAACACTGTCTAGCACAGAATAAACCCTCTACCAACACTACCTTTCTTCCTTGGCAGATACAAGAGAAATGCCCCTGAAAAGAGCATTCATGTTTATATAAAGTTCTATGATGATACAACAGCAGAAGGTCATTTAACAGCAATATTTGGGACCCAAACTATTTTGGATTAATGATATTTCCCAGAGCTTAAGTAGCTATCTTAATTTCTAAAGAGTATGATAACGGAAAAGAAGACATTTTAGCACAATAAAGTATGGTGCATACTATGGGACATAAAGAATGGTAAGAAATTAATGAGTTTAAAATGTATATATGTCACAAATATTTTTACATAATATAAACTTATGCCAGTAAACTGAATGATATATTCATCAGCATTGTGCATCCCTAAATTTTGCTAAGTTAATTTTTTTTTCCTACTCTGCCACTTTATTCAGTTCCAATATTTTTATGGTTGTATTTTCTTGGTTTTTATTTCCATTATATTGACTAAGGCATAAGATGTAACACATCACACAAACACATTATGTTTGCATAAATGCAATTTAATGTTTCAAAATGGTTATTATCCACCAAAACATGTTAACAACCTTGAACTGTCACAACTTCTGATTTTACTAGTGAGCCCATTGTGACATCACTCTATCTGTGCACAATGTCAAAACTTCAATTATTTTAAGGGTATGATTTTTAAAATAATCTTTTTTTTCCAAAAAGAGTCATTTTTCAATAATAATTCTATTATTTTGATGCTTCCCTTGCTTAAATTCCCAGATTTTTTTTAAAAGTCTCCTAATGTACATTCTTCTTTGACAGAAATCCTTTTCATTCTTTTTTTTTCTTTCTATCCTACTTCCTGAAACTGGGACCACAATAACTTCAATCTCCACCTAGACACATTTCATTGACTATGAAAAGTAAAGTCCCAAATCATATCAGGCATACCTGAGGTAGAATTTCAAGGAGCTGGTGATTGTCTTAATGTCCCAATCACTATTATGAAAATCAACATCTCCTGGGCATTTAGGATCTATTTGAGAAAAGAAAATAAGAAAAAAGTTAATGTCCCAAAACATCTTACTTTTTACCCTTTTAAAAGATAAATAAAGTGTATTAATGAAAAGATAATTACTCTAACCAGTTTTTAAGAGATGAAAACTTTATAACAAACATGTCTTCAATGTCTCAAAAATTCCCTTGCATTCCAGTCAAGCACATAAGGAGGTTGAAAGTCATCTCTTCCATCCGCACAACAAGAAAAAAGTGGAACAAACTGAAAATCTACTCCTCTTAAATCCTTCAAAAAACTGAGGTCATAGGGCAAACTACGGTCCCCAAAATGGAAGAGATAGACAGGAAGATACAGAGAATCAAAACTAACTAGAGCAGAAGCCCAGGAGCAGAAAACTCCTTGGGAACCAGTATAAGGTTAGGAAAACCTAATCTGTAATTGACAATTGCTAGAGGCTCAGTGTGGACAAGTTTGAGAGTTAAAAATTCTAAGAGGGCCCAGGCCTAGGGGGACCCTCACACTTTTGTGAGTTCTACTTCCAAGCACTTTATCAGGTTCTCACAAAGAAGATCTGAGAAAAATTCCCTCAGGTTTCCATCCTTTAGAGAGGGAGAGCAGAAATGTAGCCTTTTAAAAAATATGCACGGAACATTTCATTCTTCTTAACAAGGCCTGCCCTCAAGAGAAACTATTTTACCAGACCCTAATGTACTGGGGTTTTACCCGAGCTTAACTGATCTAGGAAAAGGAAATACCCAACTTCAGACCTGGCTTGACTTTCTGTCTCTTCTAAGGGGGAAACCAAAATAAAACTGAGAAGCACTTGTTAAGGTCACAGGCCAGGGGTACAGGCTCACTAAAAGACTGAGACATAATTATAGGACTGTAGAATGCTATCTCTTCCCTCACACCTTACCACCACATCAAGGCCTCCTGGATAACAACAGTGGGATATGACTAAAAGAACCATGCTTCTCAGACAATACTTAAGAAGTCTCTAGGGAAAACCAAAGACAACAGGAGAAATAAAAACAGGGACACCAGAGGTAAGTTTAGCCTCTGTCACTTAACAGTCACAGCAAACAATAAACACAGGCTAACCCCCAGCCAGATAAAGAAAATCTCACACTAAAGGCCTATTTACTGCAGTTCCTTTTACTCATTACATCATGTCTGGCTTGCAACAAAAATTTACAAGACATACTAAAGTACAAGAAACACAGTTTGAAGAGACATAGTAAGCATCAGAACCAGACTCAGATATGGCAGAGATCTTGGAATAATCAGACTGGGAATTTAAAACAACTATGATTAATACACTAAGGATTGTAATGGATAAAGTGGACAACATAAAAGAGAAGATGGATAATGTAAGCAAAGAGAAGCCTTAAGAAAGAACCAAAAGGAAATTCTAGAAATCAAAAACACCATCACAGAAATGAAGAATTCCTTTGATGGCTTCATCAATGGACTGGTTATAGCTGAGAAAATAATCAGTGAGCTTGAAGAAATGTCAACAGAAACATCCAAAAGTGAAATGCAAAAAGAAGAAGAATGAAAAAGACAGAACAGAATATTCAAGAACTGTGGGACCAATAACAAAAGGTGTAACATACATGTAATGGAAATACCAGAAGGAAAAGAAAGAGAAAAAGGAACAGCAGAAATGTCTGAAGCAATGACTGAGAATTTCCCAAAACTAATGACAAACACCAATCCACAGATCCAAGAAGCTCAGAAAACACAAAGCAGGATACATATCAAAAAGATCTACACCAAGGCATATCATATTCAAACTAAACATAATAAAAGACAAAGAGAAAAATCTTGATAGAGGCCAGAAGAAAAAAACACCTTACCATAGGAGGAGCAAGGATAAGAATTACATCACACTTCTCTTCAGAAACCATGCAAACAAGAAGAGAGTGAAGTGAAATATTTTAAGTGTTAAAATAAAAGTATACCAGTCAAAATTATCTTTCAAAAGTGAGGGAGAAATAAAGACTTTCTCAGATAAAGAAACATCAAGGAAAATTGTCACTAGTAGACTTGCCTTGCAAGAGACGTTAAAAGAAGTTCTTCATAGAGAAAGTTATAGGTCAATAACTCAGATCTACATAAAGAAAGGAAGAGTATTAAAGGACTTATTCTTAATTGATCCAATAGGTAAAAGTTCAGAATAACAGCAACAATGTATTCAGTGATATAGCTTATGGATAATTGAAATGAATGACATGACAACAATGTTATAAGGTACTCTGTTATAAGGTACTCGCACTACCTGTGTAGTGGTATAGTGTTATTTGAAAGGGGACTTGTATAAGTTGTAAATGTATGTTGCAAATGCAAAGGTAACCACTAAAAAATGTTTTAAAAAAAGTATAATTGATATGCTAACAGAAGAGAAAAAAATGGAATCATACAATACACTCAGTTAAACTCAGAGAAGGCAGAAAAATAGTAGAAGACAAAAAGAGAAACAAAGAACAAGGAAATGAATACAGAACAGTTAACAAATATGGTAGATATTAATCCAACTATATTAATAACCACATTAAATATCAATGGTATAAATATACCAATTAAAAGACATAGACTGTTAGAGTGTATTGAAAAATGAGACTCAATTATATATTGTCTACAAGAAATCCACTTTAAACATAAAGACAGATACAGATTAAAAATAAAGGAATAGGGAAAGATATACTATGCTAAAATGAATTTTAAAAAAGCTGGAGTAGCTCTATTCATTTCAAACAAAGCAGACTTCAGATCAAGGAAAATTATCAGAGATAATGAGTTCCATTACACAGAAGGATTAATTCTTCAAGAAGATACCACAGTGTTTCACAGATATGCATCCAACAAAAAAGCATCAAAAATAGGTGAGGCAAAAATTGACAGAACTGCAAGGAGATGAATCCACTATTCTTGCTGGAGACCTCAACATCCTTCTATCAGTAATTGACAGAGGCAACGGGCAAAAATCAGTAAGGATATAATTGAACTGAACAGGACCATTAATCAACTGGATCTAATTGACATTTATAGACTACTTCATCCGACAACAGCAGGATACACATTCTTCTCAAGCTCATACAGAACATTCACTAAAATAGAACACATTTTGGGCCATAGGGCATAACTTAATAAATTTAGAAGAATAGAAATCATGCAAAATCTGCTCTCAGACCACAATGAAATTAAACTAGAAAGCAATAACAGTAAGATATCTGAAAAATCCCAAAATATTTGGAGATTAAATAACACACTTCTGAATAACATGTGATTCAAAAAAGAAATCTTAAGAGAAATTTAAAAATATTTCAAACCAAAGGAAAATAAAAATATAACTTATACAAATTTGTGGGGTATAGCAAAAGCAATGGTTAGAAGAAAATATATAGCATTGAATGCATATATTGGAAAAGAAGGAAGAGCTAAAATCAATAATCTAACTTCTACCTTATGAAACTACTAAAAGAGGAACAAATTAAACCCAAAGGAAGCAGAAGTAAAGAAATAATAAAAATTAGAGCAGAAATCCATGACATTGAAAACAGGAAATCAACAGAGAAAAATCAACAAAACCAAAAGATGTTTTTTTTGAACAGATCAAGAAAATTGGTGAACCTCTGGCAAAGTTAATTGAGAAGGAAAAAGAAAAGACACAAATTACTAATAGCAGAAATGAAAAAGGGACAAATCACTACTGATTCCATGGACACTGAAAAGAAAATAAAGGGTGCTCGCTTCGGCAGCACATATACTAAAATTGGAACGATACAGAGAAGATTAGCATGGCCCCTGCGCAAGGATGACAAGCAAATTCGTGAAGCGTTCCATATTTTTACAAACTGAAAGTGAAGGGATGGAAAAAGATACTCCACGCAAATGGCAATGAAAAGAAAGCTGGGGTAGCAGTACTCATATCAGACAAAATAGACTTTAAAACAAAAACTGTAAAACGAGACAAGGGCATTACATAATGATCAAGGGAACAATCCAACAAGAGGATATAACACTTGTAAATATCTACGCACCCAATGTAGGTGCACCTAAATATATAAAGCAATTATTAACAGACATAAAAACAGAAATAGACAGTAACACAATAATAGTAGGGGACTTTAACACTCCACTTACACCAACGGATAGATCATCCAAACAGAAGATCAATAAGGAAACATTGGCCTTAAACGACACACTAGAACAGATGGACCTAGTAGATATATACAGAGCATTCCATCCAAAAACCAAAGAATACACGTTCTTTTCAAATGCACATGGAACATTCTCCAGGATTGATCACATATTAGGCCACAAAACAAGTCTCCATAAATTTAAGAAGATTGAAATAATACCAAGCATCTTTTCTGACCACAAAGGTATGAAACTAGTAATCAACTATAGGAAGAAAATCAGAAAAGCCACAAATACATGGAGATTAAACAAAATGCTACTGAACAACGATTGGGTTAAAGAAGAAATCAAAGAAGAAATCAAAAAATACCTGGAGACAAATGAAAATGAAAATACGACATGCCAGAATTTATGGGATACAGCAAAAGCGGTTCTAAGAGGGAAGTTTATAGCAATACAGGCCTATCTCAACAAACAAGAAAAATCTCAAATAAACAATCTAACAATGCACCTAAAGGAACTGGAAAAAGAAGAACAAACAAAGCCCAAAATCAGTAGAAGAAGGGAAATAATAAAAATCAGAGAAGAAATAAATGAAAAAGAGCACAAAAAAACAAAAGAAAAAATTAATAAAACCAAGAGCTGGTTCTTTGAAAAGATCAACAAAATAGACAAACCTTTAGCTAGACTCACCAAGAAAAAAGAGAGAAGACACAAATAAGTAAAATCAGAAATGAAAGAGGAGAGGTTACAACAGACACCTCAGAAATACAAAAGATTATAAGAGAATACTATGAAAAACTATATGCCAACCAATTCGACAATCTGGAAGAAATGGATAAATTCTTAGAATCATACAACTTTCCAAAACTGGATCAAGAAGAAGTAGAGAATTTGAATAGACCAATCACCAGTAAGGAGATCGAAACAGTAATCAAAAACCTCCCCAAAAATAAAAGTCCAGGACCAGACGGCTTCCCTGGTGAATTCTACCAAACATTCAAAGAAGACTTAATACCTATCCTTCTCAAACTCTTCCAACAAATTGAGGAGTGGGGGAAGCTCCCTAACTCATTCTACGAAGTTGACATTACCCTGGTACCAAAACCAGACAAGGACAACACAAAAAAAGAAAATTACAGGCCGATATCACTGATGAACATCGATGCGAAAATCCTCAACAAAATACTAGCAAATCGCATACAACAATACGTTAAAAAGATTATACACCATGATCAAGTGGGATTTATTCCAGGTATGCAGGGATGGTTTAACATTCGCAAATCAATCAACGTAATACACCACATTAATAAAATGAAGAACAAAAATCACATGATAATCTCAATAGATGCAGAGAAAGCATTTGACAAGATCCAGCATCCATTTATGATAAAAACTCTGAATAAAATGGGTATAGAAGGAAAGTACCTCAACATAATAAAGACCATATATGAGAAACCCACAGCTAATATCATCCTCAATGGTGAAAAACTGAAAGCTATCCCTCTAAGAACAGGAACCAGACAAGGATGCCCACTGTCACCACTCCTATTTAACATAGTATTGGAAGTCCTAGCCAGAGCAATCAGGCAAGAGAAAGAAATAAAAGGGATCCAAATTTGAAAGGAAGAAGTGAAACTGTCACTATTTGCAGATGACATGATTTTATATATAGAAAACCCTAAAGAATCCACCAGAAAACTTTTAGAAGTAATAAACGAATATGGTAAAGTTGCAGGATACAAAATCAACATACAAAAATCAGTTGCATTTCTGTACACTAACAACGAAGTAGCAGAAAGAGAAATTAAGAATACCATCCCATTTACAATTGCAACAAAAAGAATAAAATACCTAGGAATAAACTTAACCAAAGAGGTGAAAGATCTGTACACCGAAAACTATAAAACATTTCTGAAAGAAATTGAAGAAGACACAAAGAAATGGAAAGATATTCCGTGCTCTTGGATTGGAAGAATTAACTTAGTTAAGATGTCCATACTTCCTAAAGCCATCTATAGATTCAATGCAATCCCTCTCAAAGTTCCAACAACATTTTTCACAGAAATAGAACAAAGAATCCTAAAATTTATATGGAACAACAAAAGACCCCGAATAGCTAAAGGAATCCTGAGAAAAAAGAACAAAGCTGGAGGTATCACACTCCCTGATTTCAAAATATACTACAAAGCTATAGTAACCAAAACAGCATGGTACTGGCACAAAAACAGACACACAGATCAATGGAATAGAATCGAAAGCCCAGAAATAAACCCACACATCTATGGACAGCTAATCTTTGACAAAGGAGCCAAGAACATACAATGGGGAAAAGAAAGTCTCTTCAACAAATGGTGTTGGGAAAACTGGATAGCCATATGCAAAAAAATGAAAGTAGACCCTTAACTTACACCATACACAAAAATTAACTCCAAATGGATTAAAGACTTGAATGTAAGACCTGAAACTGTGAAAGTTCTAGAAGAAAACATAGGCAGTACGCTCTTCGACATCGGTCTTAGCAACATCTTTTCAAACACCACATCTGACCGGGCAAGAGAAACAATAGAAAAAATAAACAAATGGGACTACATCAAACTAAAAAGCTTCTGCACAGCAAAGGAAACCATCAACAAAACGAAAAGACAACCTGACAATTGGGAGAAGATATTTGCAAACCATACATCTGATAAGGGCTTAATCTCCAAAATATATAAAGAACTCATGCATCTCAACAACAAAAACTACCAACCCAATTAAAAATGGGCAAAAGACCTGAACAGACATTTCTCCAAAGAAGATATACAGATGGCCAACAGACACATGAAAAGATGTTCAAAATCACTAACTATCAGGGAAATGCAAATCAAAACTACAATGAGATATCACCTCACGCCCGTCAGAATGGCTATAATTAACAAGACAGGAAACAACATGTGTTGGAGAGGTTGTGGAGAGAAGGGAACTCTCATACACTGCTGGTGGGAGTGCAAACTGGTGCAGCCACTATGGAAAACAGTATGGAGATTCCTCAAAAAATCAACGATAGAACTACCATATGATCCAGATATTCCACTGTTGGGTATTTATCCAAAGAACTTGAAAACACCAATTTCCAAAGGTACATGCACCCCTGTGTTCATTGCAGCCTTATTCACGATAGCCAAGACTTGGAAGCAACCTAAGTGCCCATCAAGGGACGAATGGATAAAGAAGCTTTGGTATATATACACAATGGAATACTACTCAGCCATAAGAAAAGATGAAATCCAGCCATTTGTGACAACATGGATGGACATTGAGGGTATAATGCAAAGTGAAATAAGTCAGAGGGAGAAGGTCAAATACCGTATGATTTCCTTCATTAAGTAGTAGATAATAACAACAATAAACAAACACATAGGGACAGAGATTGGATTGGTGGTTACCAGAGGGGAAGTGGGGAGGGAGGAGGGTGAAAGGGATAATTCGGTACATGTGTGTGGTGATGGGTTGTAATTAGTATTTTGGTGGTGAACATGATGTAGTCCATGCAGAAATAGAAGTACAATGATGTACACCTGAAATTTTTACAATGTTATAAATCAATGTTACTGCAATAAACAAAAAATTAAAAAAAAAAGAAAATAAAGGAATATTATGAACAGCTCTATGTCTATAAATTTGATAATGTTGATGAAATGGACCAATTCTTCCAAAGACACAATCTACCAAAGTTCATACAAAAAGAAATAGACAATCTGAATAGGTCGGTATCTATTCAAGAATTGAATCAATAATTAATAACCTGCCCAAACAGGCCCAGATGGATTCACCGGTAAATCCTACCAAACATTTAAGGAAGAAATTATACCAATTCTCTACAATGTCTTCTAGAAAATAGAAGCAAAGGGAATATTTCCTAACTTATTCTGTGAGGCCAGCATTACTCTAATACCAAAACCACACAAAGACATACGATACAGGAAAAGTACAGATGAAATATCTCTCATGAATATAAATACAAAAATCATGAACAAAATATTAGCAAATAGAACACAACATTGTATAAGCCCCACACAAGTGGGATTTATTGCAGGTATGTGAGGCTGATTCAATTTTCGAAAATCAATTAATGTAACCCATCAAATCAATAGGCTATAGAAGAAAAAGCATATGATCACATCAATACATGGAGAAAAAGCATTTGACAAATCTAATACCCATTCACAATAAAAACTCTCATTAAACCAAGGACAGAGTGAAACTTCCTCAACTTGGTAAAGAGCATCTATAAAAAACATACAGTTAACATTATACTTCATAGTGAAGATAGAATGTTTTGACCCTAAGATCAGGAGCAAAGCAAAGATGTCCTTTCTCACCACTCCTATTCAACATGACTGGAAATCCCAGTTGATGAAATAAGAAAAGAAAAGGAAGTAAAAAGTATACAGATTGGGAAGGAAAAGTTAAAACTGCCTTTGTTCGCAGATATAATGTCTATGTAGAACATCCCAAAGAATCAACAACTACAACAAAAATCCTGGAACTAATGAGCAATTTTAATTTTAGCAAGGCTGCAGGATACAAGGTTAATAAACAAAAGTCAATTGCTTTCTTATATACCAGCAATGAACAATTGGAATATGAAATTAAAAACATACCACTTACATTAGCACAAAAAATTTAAATACTTAGGTATAGATCTAGCAAAATATATATAAGATGTATATGAGGAAAACTAAAAAATCTTGGTAAAATCAATCATAGATCTAAATAAATGGAGAGATATTCCATATACATGGATAGGAAGACTCAATATGTCAGTTCTTCCCAACTTGAGCTATGTATTAATGCAATCCCAATCAAAATTCCAGCCAGTTATTTTATGGATATCAAAAACTGACCTGGAAGTTAACATGGAAAGGCAACAGACACAAAATAGGAAATACAATATTGGGGGAGAAGAATAAAGTCTCAGGACTGACATTATCCAATTTCAAGACTTACTATAAAGCTACAGTAATCAAGACAGTGAGTGAGTGCCTTGGTTCAGGCTACTATAACAAAATACCAGAGATTGGGTAGCTTATAAACAGAAATTTATTTTTCACAGTTCTAGATGCTAGAAGTCCAAGATCAGGGTGCCAGCATGGTCGGGTTCTGGTGAAGGCCTTCCTTTGTGTTGCAGCCTGCAGACTTCTCACTTCTCTTTGTGTCCTCACATGGTAGAAGGGGCAAGGGATCTCTCTAGGTCTCTTCATAAGAGCACTAATCCCGTAAGGGCGGAGCCCTCATGACCTAATCACCTCCTTAAGGCCCCGCCTCTTAATACAATCACCTTTGGGGGCTAAGATTCAACATATGAATTTTAGGGAGACACATTCAGATCATAGCATTTCACCTCTGGTCTGGGGAAATTCATGTCCTTTTCACATGTAAAATACATTCATTCCATCCCTACAACCCCAAAAGTTAACTCTTTCCAACATCAACTCAGAAGTCTAAATTGAATGTCTCATCTAAATATCATCTAAATCAGATACGGCTGAGATAATTCATCCTGAGGCAAACTGCTCTCCAGCTGTGAACCTGTGAAATAAAACAAGTTAGGTGCTTCCAAAATACAGTGGTGGGACAGGCACAGGACAAACACTTCCATTCCAAAAGGGAGAAATAGGAAAGAAGAAAGGGATAACAGGTCCTAAGCAAGTCCAAACCTTTTAAGGCCTGCTGGAGTGGGTATCCTGCCTTCTGGACGTATTGGGGTGGTGGTGCTGTTCCCAAGGCTTTGCTTGGTCCCACTCCCATGGCTTTTTTAGGTACAGCCCACTCTGCAGCTCTCCCGGGTTAGAGTTCAGTGCCTGTGGCTCTCCCGGGCTGGAACTGCATACAGGTGGTTCTACTAGTTTGGGGTTATGGAGGCAGCCCTGTCCCCTAGCTCAACTGGGCACTGCCCTAGTGGGAGCTCTCTGTGATGACCCTGCCCTCTCAATGGCTCTTTGTCTCCACCCATCTAAATATATGCGGAGGTAGCCACATCCCCATAGCTCTTAGACTCTGCTTGCTGGTAGAAAAGGCACAGTGATGATGCCACCAAGGTTTACTGCTTGTGCCCTCCAGAGGAGCAGCCCCTTCAGCCTGTGCTTTGCCAGTGCACTTGATATAATCTTTTTCTTCCAGAAGAGTATCTGGCACATAGTAGGTAGGCTCCATCCTTTTGCAATAGGGAAAGGCAAAGGAATCCTGGCTACAGGAATCAAGATTTCAATTGCTGGAATGAAAAAGGAATCCTCATATATAAACTGGTAATTGGTATATTCTGAAGAATACTGCAGGCTTATTTGTGTAAAATCTTGGCCTTGCCCAAGGCCTATTCAATCCTCAGTGAAAATAGAGTGGCCATCAATTTAGCCATATGTCATATTTAGGCTCCTTAATTTTCTTAAGAGGCTGTCTACCCCAATTTCAGCTCACTTAATTGTAAAGCATACAGGCCTACATGTAACTGATAAGATTATTATTTCTGCATTCCAATTACCTCTCAGAAAATGCCAATTTCAGCTTTATACTGCCTAATTCTTATACACATCTGTGTGACAAGATAGTTTTTATAGAGCATTATCTGAAGAACATGCAGTCCATCTATTCCACTAAGTTGGTAACTGAACTGTTCTTTTCCACCCAAACACATTACCCTCTGAATCTGTAGTTCCCCACAGCAGTGATTGTTGGAATAATGTTTTCCTTTTTTATTCATTTGGACCTGAGAGTTTTGGGCAAGAATTCACACTGACATCTTACAAACTCAAATTTGACTCCTTCTCATCTATAATGTAACAGAAAGAACAAACTGAAAAGCTATGTAGTTCAAAAGAAGGGAGACACTCTGAAGAATCAATATACAGGCACCCCTCTGAAAAAAAATTTACTGTGAGAAATAGAAAGTTTTAAAACTTTACTGATTATAAGGTGTCAATATGACTAAAGGTAGCTGTGATGAAATTCAAATAGTAATGAAGATAAAAATTATTCTTAGCCTAGGAATAGGATACTTCTTTAATCCAATAAACACATACAGTGGTGTGCTGGTAAATGATTAATGATCAGATTTTCTAGGGGAGGAGGGAAGCCTTGATTTGTAGCATTTCCCAATTTCTGTGGTATGGGGCCGATTTCAAGCTATCAACATTATGTCAATGAACTTGAAGTTGGGAAAAGATATGCACAATCAGGTCTTACGAGCCAGTATGTGCTGCCTTCAGCACACCACCATGTCTCAAATGATCAGTTGATATCACAATTATTGGTGAAAAACCAGAAGCATAAGATCAGAGGCCAGAAAGGAATCCTGCTTTCACAACTATTACTTATCATTGGGCCAGAGTGTCTAGAACAATGGTTCTCAAAGCTAGCTTCTAGAAACATCTGAGAAGCTTTTCAAAATGACAGTGCCCAGGTTCCACCCTGGATATGAATTAAATCAGAATCTCTGGAGGTGAATCTTAGTTGTTTTTTTAAACTCTGCAGGTGATTTTAATGAATGGCAAGGGTGGTAAACCACTGGGCTATCTAATGTAATTAACTAAGAAATAGAAACAGAAAAGTCAAAACTATGGGAAAGGAGATAGAGTAATCAATATTAATCTATGACGTAACTGTCTACCTGCAACACCCAAGATAAACAATTGAAAAATTTCTAAAATTCACAAGAAAGTTTATTAAAATCCATGGTGAGAAAATAAAGATACAAAAATCATAAGCATCCTCTATACTACCAGTAACCAGTTCAAAAATTTAATAGGAAAAAAACAATGATGGGGCTGGCACCGTGGCTTAGTGGTTAAGTGCGTGTGCTCCGCTACTGGCGGCCTAGGTTTGCATCCCAGGCGCGCACCGACACACTGCTTGTTCGGCCATGCTGAGGCAGCATCCCACATATAGCAACTAGCAGGATGTGCAACTACGACATACAACTATCTACTGGGGCTTTGGGGAGAAAAAGGGAAAAAAAGGAGGAGGACTGGCAATAGATGTTAGCTCAGGGCTGGTCTTCCTCAGCAAAAAGAGGAGGATTGGCATGGATGTTAGCTCAGGGCTGATCTTCCTCACAAAAAAAAAAAAACAAACAAAAAAAACAATAGCACTCCGTGTGTGTATGTGCACACACGTGTTAGTCATATAATCAAACCTAGGAAGAAATATACATAAGTATTTAGGACTTATCTAAAGAAAAGTATAAAACATAGAAAACTTGCATAAATGAAAAAAATACTGTGATTCTGGAAACACTAAATACTGAAAAGTTGTCAACTTGATTTCAATTAAGTTATACAATTAACACAATTCAAATCAAAATGCCAATAAGCTTATGTTTTCTGGAAGATGATAATAATTCTAAAATTTACATGGGATAATGAACTAGCAAAAATGACTGAAACAATTTTTTAAAAGAAGAATAATTGGGGAGAATTTGTGCTACTTGATAGGAAAATGATTAATGATGCTACAACAGTAACAAGATCATACTAGTAGAAGAATAGTCAGACCAGTGGAAAAAATGAAAAGTTAAGGAAAAAAATATGATGTAAATATAAAAACTTAATATACAATAAAATCAGCATTATAAATTAGTGAAAAAAAGAAGTGTTCAATAAATGGAATTTAGAAAATTACATATTTGAGAAAAAAGTTAGATCTCTATCTCACAATCAAATAATATATACAACTTCAAATGAACGAAAGAGTTAAAATGTAAAAAAATAACCATTAAACAATTCACAGAAAATGCAAGTGAATTTTTATAGGCTCTTGGTTAGGGAATAACTTTCTGAGCATTTGAAACTTTGAATGCACCCTGGAACATGCCATGGATATATTGCAAGGGTGACAAATTCTATAAACTGGCACAGAGATGACCACGTGAGGGCTGTACTGGGGTTATGATTTAATGTACAGCATGCACTAAAACTAGGCATAATCAAAATGAGCCTATAGTCAGGGGCCAAACTGCATCAGAGTCATTTGAGAAGCTTTGTGAAATGCAAATCCCTGGATTTCAAGACAAGAGATTGATTCATTGGGTCCAGTATTATGCCTGGGAGTTTTTTGTTTTTTTAAATAACAACTTCTCAAAGGTGATTCTAGGGTGAGGCTGATTTCCTGTCATGTAATGTGATAGATAATGAGATTGGGAGTAAAAATAATCAAGGAAATGTCTTGGTCAAAGTTCTAACTACCACTCCAAATGAGGGCACAATGTTTTTTTTCCTTACATTTAGAGGTTAAAAAAAACACACACACAATAGCAAGAAAGTTAAAGTGGCTCCTCTAAAACATACGAGTCATGTCAGAGTGTCCCAATTAATCAAGGAAATGTTAGTAATATGATATTACTGTGAAAATTCTGGTTGCAAGAATAGTAAGGTCAGCTTTGATTACTTGCAGTTGACAAAACTGATCAAGTAAGAGGAATAAAGAAGTGACTCACAGAAAGTGTAGGCAGAAATGAGCCCATCAGGCTCTGACACAAGTCATGAAAGTAGTAATTACTAATGTAAAGATTGATCAGTTTCAGGAAGTTACAGTCTTGACACTGTATTTTAGGCTCCTGCTCATCCTCCTTGTTCAGTTATAAAACCCAGGGATGTCAGTCTAAAGGACAGCTGAAAGAAAGGTCACTTGTTCTTTTGTTGTTGTTGTATATAAGATGTGTGTGCCCCAAGTACAGTGATAAAAAACAATCCATCCATAGAATAACAAATGTTATAAACTATGGTGGTGGAAGATCGTCAAATATTTAATAACTAGTAATGGCACATGGTTCCATCAACCAGCAAGAGATGCTGTTTGTAAACAACAGAAATAACCACATTGGTGCCTCCTAACTACTTCAGACCTGGTTCATGCTATATATGCAGGAGAGAGGAGTGCTACCTGAAAAAAGGGTGGAGGCTACCTTAGTTAGCAGCTTAAAATAAATCCATCTGTGGCCTATTGGTTTTCCCTGGATTCAAATTATCAAGATTATTAATAATATTTACAACCTTGTGGCAGTAATTCTACTTTGGCAAATCTACCCAAAGTATAGATCGGAATTAACTCATCCACAAATACGCCATCACAAAAAAGGAAACAAGTGAGCCGGCCCAGTGGTACAAGCGGTTAAGTGCACATGCTCTGCTGCGGCGGCCTGGGGTTTGCCAGTTCGGATCCCGGGCGCGCACAGCCGCACTGCTTGTCAAGCCATGCTGTGGTAGGGTCCCATATAAAGTGGAGGAAGATGGGCATGGATGTTAGCCCAGGGCCAGTCTTCCTCAGCAAAAAGAGGAGGATTGGCAGATGTTAGCTCAGGGCTGATCTTCCTCACACACACAAAAAAGGAAACAAGTTAAATGCTCAACAAGGAGGAAATGATCTGACAAATTTTGGCTCTTTTATCTATTGTAATATTATGTAGCCATTAAAATATTTGCACAGCATTTTTAATTATATGGGATATGCTTATGTCACGGTAACAGTGGCCATGTAAATCTAAATCTCCCGACACATCCTCCATAAAGCAACATAGAAACACCATAAAAACATAAAAGTACACAAAGCCATGCCATCCACATAACAAAAACACAAAGAACACTCAAACTCCAAATTACTTGTAAGTAGGAGAATAAACACAAAATCCCGGAGTGCTATCACTCATATTCCCCCTTCACAAATCTTCACAGGGAGCAAGGGCAATGCTGGGAAAAGTTCATTTACGCGTACAGAAGGGGGCTAGAGACTTAAGTTAATAAAAAACCAGCACCAGAAAGACAAAGTCTACACAAAGTGTAAAAATACTGAAAAACAGTCAGGGGAGATCAGAGCACATAGGGAAGGATGTTAAAGCAGTTAAGCAGTTTTCAAAAGGCACTCTTTGAAAAGTATTGCTTCTAGGAAAGAAGAACGCAAAACGTAGGGGAGAGATACTCTGAAGATTGAGTGGGCAAAGGGAAGTAAAGCAAAAGAGGAAAATATAAGAATGAGCAAAGTTCTACCAGGCAAATGGAATCAATATCAGAGAAAGCACATTTAAAGCCAAAAAGCTTTAATTAAATGAGACAAAGGACACTTTTTAATGCAAAAAGCCATACTCAAAATGAAAATAGAACAGCAATGAATATCTGTGCATCAAATATAAGAGCAACCAACTTTATAAAGCAAAAATACAGGAGATACAAGGAGATGTCAATAGAAACACTAATAATAAGAGACTTTAACATACCATTTTCATTACACAACAGATCAAATGGACAAACAACAAGTAAGGATATAGAAGACCTAAATAACATAATCAATAAGGTCATTCCTATAGATATATATGAAATTATACAGCCCGATAATAGAGACTACACATCTTCTCAAGTGCACATTTAAGACTCGTAAAAAGTGATCACATATTAGGTCACAAAGATAACATCAATAAGTTCCATAAAGTTGAAATATTAAAACATTCTCTAATCACAATGCAATAAAACTAAAACATCATTTTAAAGTCCATTCTACCTAAAAATTTTAAACTTTCTATTAAATAATTCTTGAGTAAAGGAAGAAATACAAACTAAAATCACAAAAATTCTAAAAATACAAACCAAGATAATAAAAATACTACAAATGAAAACCTATGGGATACATTTAATGAAATGATAAGGGGGAAAATACACTAACATAAACACATTCATCAATAAAATAAAAGAATTAAAATAAATTAAATTCTCAGCTCAAAAAGCTAAAGAAAGAGCAACAAAGCCAACCAAGGGAAAGACCAACAAATGAAATAACAAAAAGAGCACAAATTAATAAAGCAGAGAAGAGAAAAACAGGAGATCTCATTAAAAAATTGAAATTTTATTTTTTTGGAAAAATTAACAAAATAGACAAACTACAAGCTAACTTTATCAAAAAAAGAAGAGATATACAAGAAAGCAGAAATATATGAAAAGAACAACCATTGAAACAGAAGAAATTTTAAAAATCATGAGAAACTAATTCGCAGACCTCAGTGATAATAAATTTTAAAGCCTACATGAAATTTTACCAAGATTGATCCCATCAGATATAGAAAGCTTAAATAATTTTCTATAGTAGAAATAGAGAAAGTTATTACTGAACTAAATCACATGCGTGCCTGAGTAAGCACGCACACACATACACACATACATACCCTAACACACAGAGGGAATTCTACCAAACATTCAAAGAACAGAGTCTCAATGATCCATAAATTTTTCTGGGACATTGAAAACAATGGGAAAGGTTGCAACTCTTTGTACAGTCGTGTGTCACTTAACGATGGGGTTATGTTCTGAGAAATACATTGTTAGGCAATTTCATTGTTGTGCAAACGTAGAGTGTACTTACACAAACCTAGAATGCATAGCCTACTACACACCTAGGCTATATGGTACGAACCTTATGGGGCCACCATCATATATGCAGTCCGTCATTGACCCAAACATTGTTTTGTGGTGCATGACTGTATAAACAAGTGTAATACTGATAACAAAACCTGATAAATGTAGTACCCCAAAATTATGGAACAATATCATCTATGAATAAAGATGCAAAAATTCAAAATAAAATATTAGTGAACAGGACCCAATACCATATTAAGAAAATAATATACCCTGGCTAAATTGGATTTAATCCAGAAATGCAAGAATGAAACAGTGGTGCAATATTAAGAAATATACTTATATAATATACCATTTTCATAGATATAAAAAAAATCATGATTATGTCCAAAGACGTTGAAAAAGCCTTCAACAAAATTCAACACCCATTCCTGACTTTTAAGAAAATTAAAATTAGGCATTGATAGATTAGCATTCTTTTTTTCTTTTTTTGTGAGGAAGATCAGCCCTGTGCTAACATCTGCCAATCCTCCTCTTTTTTTGCTGACGAAGTCTGGCCCTAGGCTAACATCCGTGCCCATCCTCCTCCACTTTATATGGGACGCCGCCAGAGCGTGGCTTGCCAAGCAGCACGTCAGTGTGCGCCGGGGATCTGAACTGGCGAACCCCAGGCCGCCGCAGCAGAGCGCATGCACTTAACTGCTTGCGCCACAGGGCCGGCCCCCAGATTAGCATTCTTAACATGATAAAACACATATACACACATACACACATGCATAAAGAAAAAGAAGTGCTTAGGAATTGGAAAAAAGAAGGAACACTCTCTATTTGCAGATGATATGAAAGTACACCCAGAAAACTTAGAGAACAAATGATAAAATTAATAAAAAACAATTGAAGCAATGACTAAGGCATCAAAATGTAAAATTAACGTACAGAAATCAATAGCCTTCATATACACAAACAAAAACCAGTCAGAAATTATAATAGTAGTGGATACCACTGGCAGTGGCAGTGGCGCCCATGACCTGAGGTTTTAAAAAGCGCACCGGTGCCAGAGACCAGAGACTGTAGGAGCCACAACCACACTCACGACTCAGCTCTTACCCCTCCCCCAGCAGTGACGGTTGGCGCCCACAACTGACACTTCAGGAAATGCAGCACGGTACTGGTGACCCAGCCTCCTTACTCTCCACTGGTGGTGGCAACTCTGACACCAGCCTTTCCAGCAGCAGGGGCTGTACCCAAGACACAGATACCACCAGCAGCGGCAACAGTGCCCATGACCTGAGGTTTCAAAAAGCACAATGGCGCCAGAGACCAGAGGCTTCAGGAGCAGCAGTGGCAATCACAACTTAGCCACTAACCCTAACTCAGCAGTGGCAGAGGGTGCCTGTGAGTTGAGGCTTGAGAAAACACAGAAGTACTCAAGCTTAGCCTCTACTTCTCCCCCAGCAGGTGGTTCCTGTGCCCTGGGGCTTCAGGAGCCACAGCAGTACCTGTGACCCAGACCCTAGGGTTGCCACCCCCAACACTGGCCCTACCAGCAGTGTTACATACAAGTCCCCTGAGCCCTGGCAACAGTGGTGACACCTGTGAACCCAGCACTCCCAGCAGTGGTGGTGCCAGCATCCCAGATAACCCGAGTGCAGCAGCACAGGTGGTGGACATGGCAACAGCACCAAAGCCTGTGGAGATCCAGTGGGGGAACACAAGACCCAGGAGACCCAGGAAGCAACAGAGGTGGTCGCAGCCTGGTGACCCTGGTGGCAACATGCACAACTGCAGCAAGATCACAAGCAGCAAGACACCAGCAACCTCAGAGGTACCAGCAACCTGAGGGGTACAAGCAGCACAATAAGGGCACTGATGATGCCACTGGCAGAGGCAGTGAAGGGTGGAAAGCACAGGCTCTTAAATACAACCAGAAGCAGTTCAGAATCAAAGTAACCAAAGCCTTACTCAAACAAAGGAAGGTGTTTACTACCACGAATGCACCGGAAGAGGAACAACTCATCAAGCACCATTAAAAACTACATAATACAGTAGCACAGAAAGAAAATGAGAACTGTCCAGAAACCATACTTGAAGCCATGGAAGATTACGATCTAACTGACAGAGAATTCGAAATAGCTGTCATGAAGAAACTCAATGAGTCACAAGAAACCTCAGTAAGGCAGTTCAATAAGCTCAGGAATAAAATTAATGAACAGAAGGGATACTTTAACAAAGAGATTGAAACTCTAAAAATAAACAATCATTCTGGAGATGAAGACACAATGAGATGAAAAATAAAGTAGAAAACATTGGAAATAGAGTACACCATAAAGAAGAGAGAATTACCAAGCTCTAAATAGAAATCTAGAAAGGATTCAGGCAGAAAAGGAGAAAGAACTAAGATTTTTTAAAAATGGAGAAATTCTATGAGAAATATCCAACTCATTTAGGAAAAGCAACATAAGGATAATGTATATTGACGAGAGGAAGAAAGGAGCAGAGATCTTTTTAAAGAAATAATACCTGAGAACTTCCCAAACCTGAGGAAGGAACTGGATATGCAAGTACATGAAACTAACAGAACTCCTAATCATCTAATGCAAAAAGACCTTCTCCAAGGCACACTATATTAAAACTGTCAAAAGTCAATGACAAAGAAAGAATATGAAGGGCAGCTAGAGAGAATAAAATTAATTACAAAGGAACCCTCATCAGCCTATCAGTGGAATTCTCAGCAGAAATTCTACAGACTAGGAGAGAGTAGAAGGATATATTCAAAATATTGAGAGACAAAAACTACCAGCCAAGAATACTCTATTCAACAAGTTATCCCTCAAATATGAAAGAGAAATAAAGGCTTTCCCAGGCAAATAAAAGCTGAGGGAGGAGGGAAGTCAAGATGGCGGCATAGGCAGACTCTGAATACACCTCCTCCCGCAGACACAGCCAATTTACAACTACTCATGGAAAAATTACCCCTGAGACAGAACTGAAAACTGGATAAGAGGAACTCCTGCAACAATGGACAATCCTAATTGAGGTGGAAGAGGCAGAAACTCCCTTCTGGAGAGGAAAAACACTGCCTTCACAAGCCACAGCGCTTCATGGCTGCCCTGGAGCAGCGCACAGGTATGCAGCCCTTCCTGGAGGCATGAGGCCCTGAGCTGGGGAGTGCCCCCACTGAGGGCATTTTGTGGACCCAGCACAATCGAGACGAATGGCATAATATCTGACTTTGCCTGCTAGTAAAACATCGGGGAGTACCCCCAGAAAAGCTGGTTCACAAAGAAATTAAAACTGGCTCTTAAAGGGCCCATGCACAAACTCACTCATTTCAGAAAGCAACCTAAAATCACCAGAAAGAAAGAAGCACAGTGTTGTGGTGAAAAGAGACTCACCTAATAGGCCCTGAGTGCATCTCAGTGAGGGGTGAGACCTCTCCAGGGACTGGGACATTGGCGGCGGCCATTGCTGTGGCCCGGTGTGGGCGGCAGGGCTTGGCAGCTGCAGAAGACTTGTGCTTCTCAAAGGCCCTGATAGGGGGTTGGCCCCACGTTCCAAAGCCTGAAACAATTGGGTGCTCCTGTGCCTGAGGCCAGCCACACCAAGCTGAAATCCTCAGAGAGCTGACAAGAGACCTAAAGGCTGGAGGCTTATAGCAATTGTAAGGCCCTGAGCCTAACAACCTGCCACGTTGGGGGCCTACTCACTTAAAAGAAATACTGCAACACAAATGTGGTATTAGAACTTGCAGCCAACTGTGCTGGGGCTCCCCACACCTGATAAAGAGACTGAAGGGCCCACAACAACTACAAGCAGCTGAGCATAACAACAGCTGGCCAGGAGCATAACTCAGCCTCCCTGGGCACCTACAGGGAGAGCAAACAGGCCACAACAGAAGGACACACATAGCCCACATAAGGGTCACCCCTGGAACATTGAGAAATCAGGGAAGCACACTGCAGGCATCCTAAGCCATCACTTACATAAGGTCACCTATCCAAGAGCAGGAGATGTAGCTGACCTACCTAATACGTAGACACAAGCACAGGGAAAGAGGCAAAATGAGGCAAAGGAATACATTCCAAGTAAGGGAACAGGACAAAACCCCAGAAATCGAACTAAGTGAAACAGAAATGAGCAACCTACCTGACAGAGAGTTCAAACTAAGAGTGTTAAGGATGCTGACTGATCTGGGGAGAAGAATAGATGAACTCAGTGAGAATTTCGACAAAGAAATGGAAGATATAAAGAAGAACCAATCAGAAATGAAGAATACAATACTGGAAATGAAAAAGTCACTAGAGGGACACAAAACCAGAGGAGAGGATACAGAAGAATGGATCTGCGAGTTGGACGAAAGACTAGAAGAAATTACCCAAGCTGAACAGGTAAAAGAGAAAAGAATTAAAAAGAGTGAGGACAGTCTAAGGGACCTCTGGGACAACATCAAGCGCACTAACATCCATGTTATAGGTGTCCTGGAAGGAGAAGAGCGAGACAAAGGGGCAGAGAATCTATTTCAAGATATAATAGATGAAAAATTCCCTAACCTATGGAAGGAAACAGACATCCAGGTACAGGAAGCACAGAGAGCCCCAAACAAGATAAACCCAAAGAGGCCCACACCAAGACACATCATAATCAAAATGTCCAGAATTAAAGATAAAGAGGGAATCCTAAAAGCCACAAGAGAAAGTCAAGTTACATACAAAGGAAACCCCATAAGGCTATCAGATGACTTCTCAGCAGAAATCTTACAGGCTAGAAGAGAGTGGCACGATATATTAAAAGTGCTAAAAGGAAAAAACTTACAGCCAAGAATACTCTACCCAGCAAGGTTATCATTCAAAATAGAAGGAGAGATAAAAATTTTCCCAGACAAGTGAAAATTAAAGGAGTTTGTCACCAAGAAACCAGTGCTACAAGAAATGTTAAAGGGACTGATTTAAGGGGAAAAGAGAAGACCACCAATAGGAAAAATTATCTATTTCCATGATAAGAGGGTAATGGATACAAATGCCAAAAAAAGAGCTTAGATATGTATCAAAAACATAAAATGAGGGAGGAGAGGAGTTAAAGAGTAGAGCTTTCAGACAGAGGTCAATCTAAAGAGACCATCAATTCTGTATAAAAGGAGAAAGGAACAGAGAAGGACTACTAAAACACTGAGAAAAAAAAAAGTTAAAAATTGGCAGTAAGTACATACTTATCAATAGCTACTTTAAACGTCAATGGACTAAATGCTCAAATTAAAAGGCATAGGGTGGCTGATTGGATAAAACACCAAGTCCCATATATAGGCTTCATACAAGAGATACACTTCAGACCTAAAGACACTCACAAACTGAAAGTGAAGGGATGGAAAAAGATACTCCATGCAAATGGCAATGAAAAGACAGCTGGGGTAGCAGTACGCATATCAGACAAAATAGACTTTAAAACAAAAACTGTAAAAAGAGACAAAGAAGGGCATTACATAATGATCAAGAGAACAATCTAACAAGAGGATACAAACTTGTAAATATCTACACACTCAATGTAGGTACACCTAAATATCTAAAGCCATTATTAACAGACATAAAAACAGAAATAGACAGTAACACAATAATAGTAGGGGACTTTAACACTCCACTTACACCACCGGATAGATCATCCAGACAGAAGATCAATAAGGAAACATTGGCCTTAAATGACACACTAGAACAGATAGACCTAGTAGATACATACAGAGCATTCCATCCAAAAACAAAGGATACACGTTCTTTTCAAATGCACATGGAACATTCTCCAGGATTGATCACATATTAGGCCACAAAAGAAGTCTCCGTAAATTTAAGAAGACTGAATTAATACCAAGCATCTTTTCTGACCACAACGGTATGAAACTGGAAATCATCTATAGGAAGAAAATCAGAAAAGCCACAAATACGTGGAGATTAAACAAAATGCTACTGAAGAATCACTGGGTCAACGAAGAAATCAAAGAAGGAATCAAAAAATACCTGGAGACAAATGAAAATGAAAATATGACATGCCAGAATTCATGGGATACAGTGAAAGCAGTTCTCAGAGGGAAGTTTATAGCAATACAGGCCTATCTCAACAAACAAGAAAAATCTCAAATAAATAATTTAAAAAGGCACCTGAAGGAACTGGAAAAAGAAGAGCAAACAAAGCCCCAAATCAGTAGAAGAAGGGAAATAATAAAAATTAGAGCAGAAATAAATGAAATAGAGACCAAAAAAAAAATAGAAAAAATTAGTAAAACCAAGAGCTGGTTCTCTGAAAAGATCAACAAAATTGACAAACCTTTAGCTAGACTCACCAAAAAAAAAACGAGAGAAGGCACAAATAAGTAAACTCAGAAATGAAAGAGGAGAAATTACAACAGACACCTCAGAAATACAAAAGATTATAAGAGAATACTATGAAAAGCTATATGCCAACCAATTCGACAATCTGGAAGAAATGGATAAATTCTTAGAATCATACACCCTTCCAAAACTGGATCTAGAAGAAATAGAGAATTTGAATAGACCAATCACCAGTAAGGAGATCGAAACAGTAATCAAAACCTCCCCAAAAATAAAAGTCCAGGACCAGACGGCTTCCCTGGTGAATTCTACCAAACATTCAAAGAAGACTTAATACCTATCCTTCCCAAACTCTTCCAGAAAATTGAGGAGGGGCAGAAGCTACCTAACTCATTCTATGAAGCCAACATTACCCTGATACCAAAACCAGACAAGGACAACGTAAAAAAAGAAAAATAGAGGCCAATATCACTGATGAACATCGATGCAAAAATCCTCAACAAAATAGTAGCAAATCGCATACAACAATACGTTAAAAAGATTATACACCATGATCAAGTGGGATTTATTCCAGGGATGCAGGGATGGTTTAACATTCGCAAATCAATCAACGTGATACACCACTCTAATAAAATGAAGAATAAAAATCACAAGATCATCTCAATAGATGCAGAGAAAGCATTTGACAAGATACAGCATCCATTTATGACAAAAACTCTGAAGAAAATGGGTATAGCAGGAAAGTACCTCAACATAATAAAGACCAAATATGACCAACCCAGAGCTAATATCATCCTGAATGGTGAAAAACTGAAAGCTATCCCACTAAGAACAGGAACCAGACAGGATGCCCACTGTCACCACTCCTATTTAACATAGTACTGGAAGTCCTAGCCAGAGCAATCAGGCAAGAGAAAGAAATAAAAGGGATCCAAATTTGAAAGGAAGAAGTGAAACTGTCACTATTTGCAGATGACATGATTTTATATATAGAAAACCCTAAAGAATCCACCAGAAAATTTTAGAAGCAATAAACCAATATGGTAAAGTTGCAGGATACAAAATCAACATACAAAAATCAGTTGCATTTCTATACACTAACAATGAAGTAGCAGAAAGAGAAATTAAGAATACCATCCCATTTACAATTGCAACAACAAGAATAAAATACCTAGGAATAAACTTAACGAAAGAGGTGAAAGATCTGTACACCGAAAACTATAAAACATTGCTGTAAGAAATTGAAGAAGACACAAAGAATTGGAAAGATATTCCGTGCTCTTGGATTGGAAGAATTAACATAGTTAAGATTTCCATACTTCCTAAAGCAATCTATAGATTCGATGCAATCCCTATCAAAGTTCCAACAACATTTTTCACAGAAATAGAACCAAGAATCCTAAAATTTATGTGGAACAACAAAAGACCCTGAATAGCTAAAGGACTCCTGAGAAAAAAGAACAAAGCTGAAGGTATCACACTCCCTGATTTCAAAATATACTACAAAGCTATAGTAACCAAAACAGCATGGTACTGGCACAAAAACAGACACACAGATCAATGGAATAGAATCGAAAGCCCAGAAATAAACACATACATCTATGGACAGCTAATCTTTGACAAAGGAGCCAAGAACATACAATGGAGAAAAGAAAGTCTCTTTAATAAATAGTGTTGGGAAAACTGGACAGTCACATGCAAAAGAATGAAACTACATTATCTTATACCATACAGAAAAATTAACTCAAAATGGATTAAAGACTTGAATGTAAGACCTGAAACTATAAAACTTCTAGAGGAAAACATGGGCAGTACACTCTTTGACATTGGTCTTAGCAGTATCTTTTCGAATACCATGTCTACTCAGGCAAAGGGAAACAAAAGAAAAAGTAAACAAATGGGACTACATCAAACTAAAAAGCTTCTGCAAGGCAAAGGAAACCATCAACAAAATGAAAAGACAACCTATCAACTGGGAGAAGAGATTTGCAACTCATATATCTGATAAGGGGTTAATATCCAAAATATACAAAGCACTCATAAAACTCACTAACAAAAAAGAAACAACCTGATTAAAAAATGGGCAGAGGATATGAACGGACATTTTTCCAAGAAGATATACAGATGTCCAACAAGCACATGAAAAGATGTTCAGCACCTCTAATTATTAGCAATATGCAAATCAAAACCACATTGAGCTATCACCTCACTCCTGTCAGAATGGCTGTTATTAAAAAGACAAGAAATAACAAGTGTTGGAGAAGATGTGACAAAAAGGGAACCCTTCTACACTGCTAGTGGGAATGTAAATTGGTGCAGCCACTATGTAAAACAGTATGGAGATGCCTCAAAAAATTAAAAACAGAAATACCATATGATGCAGGTATTCCACTTCTGGGTATTTATCCAAAGAAGATGAAAACACTAATTCGAAAAGATATTATGCACTCCTGTGTTCATTGCAGCATTATTCACAATAGTCAAGACTTGGAAGCAACCTAAGTGGCCATCAATGGACGAATGGACAAAGAAGATGTGGTATATATACACAACGGAATACTACTGAGCGATAAAAAAGATGAAATCTTGCCATTTGTGACAACACGGAAGAACCTTGAGGTATTTTGCTAAGCGAAGTAAGTCAGACAGAGAATGACAATTACCATTTGACTTCATTCATGTGTGGAAGATAAACAAACAAATGCACAGATATGGAGAACAGATTGCTGGTTACCTGAATGGAATAGGGGAGAGGACAGGGCAAAAGAGGTAAAGGGGCACATGTGCATGGTGGCAGATGGAAACTAGACTTTTTTTGGTGAACTCAATGCAGTCTATACAGAAGTCAATACATAATGATGTACACCTGAAATTTATATAATGTTATAAACCAATGTGACCTCACTAAAATATATGTATATATAAATATATATACAACATTATTCATTACAGTATTGGTTACAGGTATAAAATATCAGAAATAAACTAAATGCCCCTATATAGGACAATGGTTGAATAAACTGTGGTACATCCACATAATGGAGTACTTGTGGCTATAAAAAAGAATGAGGGAGACCTCTATGAACTTATATGGGGTAGTTTCCAGAACATATTGTTAAGTTTTAAAAGCTAAGTATATACTCCATTTTGTGTAAGAAAGAAGGAGGGGGATGAGAAAATATATACACATTTTCTCATTTGCACAAAAAAGCAACACAGGTAGGATAAAACACACACTAATGAGATTTGTTACCTTCAGAGTTTGAGTGGGAACTGGTAGAAAAGATGAGGAGGGATAGGAATGGAGTAGAAAGAACTGGGGAGAAGTGACACTTCTCTTGGATAAACCTTTTTGTATAATTCTGACTTTTGCAACCATTTTAAAGTTGCATATGCTCAAAAAATAAAATAAAAGCAAAGGAATGGGGGAAACCCCACAATGGAAGAGAAACAGAAATGAAACTAACCGTATTTCTAATGAATAATAAAATACACCAAGGCCAAGGCCAGTGTGAGGGAGGGTGGAAAATCCAAGTAATTTTTGAACAAAGCATTTTGACTCTATACCTTCAGGCTAAAGGTCAAAAGAAATATAAACAAATATTGAAGCATATTTAGTAAGATTTTTTAAGAGGTATTAAATAGCAATTCTGAAATTACTTTGTGTATTCTAGGACTAAGCAAAACTGTAAATACATTTTCAATAATGGGAGCCAGGTTTCTCATTGTCTGAGAAGCGAATTACAAATATGGAAAAGAGGAAGGCTTTAATGAACCTCATAGTGTTGGATTAGAATTAAAAGCATCAGAATGAATTCACAATTTTTTTTTTTAATTTTATTTTTTTCCCCCTAAGCCCCAGTAGATAGTCGTAAGTCATAGCTGCACATCCTTCTAGTTGCTGTATGTGGGACACGGCCTCAGCATGGCCGGAGAAGCGGTGCGTCGGTGCGCACTCGGGATCCGAACCCCGGGCTGCCAGCAGCACAGCGCGCGCACTTAACCGCCAAGCCACGGGGCCGGCCCTGAATTCACAATTTTAATATACAGATAGATAGATACGTAAAAGTATGTGTGTGTGTCTATATATACTGAGTGCTGAGAGGACCTAGAAGCAATGAAACCCCAGTAGCAATGAGTACATCTAGTGCCGAGATCTTGGTTTCTAAAAACTTTTCTCCACTAAAATGAATCAGGGATCCTCGGAGAAATGGCTGGATCCAGAGCTGGGGCTGGCAAAATATAAGATAAGACTGGAATTTCTTGTGCCAGAAAGTAAAGAAGTGCTCAAAAAATGAAGGGAAATGTCAAAAGGACAGAGAAACCAGCTTGTAGAGGTTCTGACTGGCCAAATATATGATGATCTGAGCATCAAAATAATGATAGTAATGGATTGTAATCCATTGAATAAAATAAGAACCCATGGATCCATACTGCTATCAGGAAATGAATGGATGATAAGGGAAAGCTCTGTCTTATAGTAGAATGCCAACTAATAAATGTAGAAGGAGAGGTGGAATTATAAAATCACCTTTTGGAACCTATCACAGTAACATTGTAATAATTAATTCAACCAAGCACCATGAATAGATGCTAAAACAAGTGGGTGAATTTGATGAGAAAAAGGATAGTCTTAAAATGCTCTCCCACGAATTCCTTATTCATTGCAAAGAGAAGAATAGTAACTTTACAGCAGAGAAATCTGGCAGAGCCTAGTTTAATCAACTGATCAAAATTAACATCACCAGTTAATGGCACGTGTGTATCTTGGTATCTTCAATCAGAGGGACTGCAACAAAAATTAAAAGTAAAATTAAAACGAATAAGTTTTAAAAGAGTTTAAATAAACTTTCAAATAATGCTTTTTGGACATTTGTAACATTTAAACAGGATATTCAGGCTTAAAAATGCACTAAGACTTTTGGGACATAATGTATACATATTTTTCTGAAACGTTTGAGAATAAGTTGTGCTGAGAAAGACACAAATCACTTCTGTGGTATTCCTGCCCAAAATGCAAAACCTGAATCTAATCACAAGGAAACATCAGACAAACCCAAAATGAGGGGTGTTCTACAAAATCACTGGCCTGTATTCTTCAAAAATGACAAGGTCATAAAAAGATAAAGGAAGGTTGAGGATCTGTTTAAGAGTAAAGAAAACTAAAGCAATATGACAATCAAAGCCAATACATGATCTAAGATTCCCTTTTGCTATTAAAGGACATTATTGGGACAGGTGGTGAATTAATAATAAGGTCTGAATGTTAGAAAATGGTATTGTATTAATGTTAACTTCCTTGTCTTAATAATTGTACTGTCGTTATGCAAGATAATTTCCTTGTTTTTAGGAAAATACATACCGATGTATTTAAGGTAAAGAGGCATCGCATCTGAAACTTACTCTCAAATGCTTCAGAAAAATACATATACAGTATGTCCCTAAAGTCTTAGTGCCTTTTTAAGCCTGAATATCCTCAGAAGTTTAAAATGTTACATATGTGCAAAAAGCATTATTATAAAGTTTATAAATTCCTTTAAAACTTATTTATTGGTTTTAATTTTAATTTTTGTTGCAGTCCCTCTGATTGAAGATAACAAATGCTGAAGCATGGGAAACCCTAGGCAAAGATATCTAGCCTGTTCTGAATCTCTTGGCACCCTTTGGCACTACTATAACCACAAATACTCACACATGTGAGTATGTATGAGTATGTGTATGTAGGTTACCAAAATGTGGGCATATACATATGTGTAATGTAGACTGCCAAAGTGGTTGAAGTTGGCTGAAGCAGTGACCTGAAAACAAACACAAACCAGTATCTCCCAGGATTATCTGAACAATAATCTAATCATCATTTTAAACAGCAGTTCCCAAAAGAATGACTACATATCAAGCCATCGAAATCATCTGGAGAACTTTAAAATCTATAGATTCCGAGACTCTGCCTCAGAGAGACTGAATCAGAATCTCTAAAGATGGGACCAGGAAATCTATTTTTACAGCACTCCCTAGATTTTTCTAACACACAATCCAGTTTAGCAATCACTGATTTTCAACACCTTCCAGTTGCCCATCATTCTTGAGGTGGGAACCAGTTGACTGAGAGAGAGAGGAAAAAAATGTTGGACATCCAGTCTACTGAAAGATAAGAATTAAAACAAGAATTCCATTCTAGAGATTGTATCTCACTACATTAACTCCAAGAAGATAGATGTGCTAGAATCATCACAAAACCAGGTTACATAAAAGGTCAAGGAAGGGAGAACTTCCTTAAGGAAAGCAGAAGAAATGGTAACTCTATAAGAAGATGAAGCAGCTAAGAGGCTTCATTTCCTCATACATGGAGTTGTCCATCCAGCCATATACCCTGCCTGTAGACAATAACATCGGAGGAAATGTGGGTAACATTCATAGTTAAAAGGTGTCAATAAAGGTTTGTATTAATATTTTAGTGAAGTTTGCCGGCTACTATGTGCTAGTCCTATTGAAACACTCTACTTGCATTACCTCATTTAAGCATCACCACAGCCCTATGAATTTCTGTTTATTACCTTCCTTATCTTGCAAGTGGGAAAACACAGGCCCAGAGAGGTTAAGAAAAATGCTCAAAGAGGCACCACTAATGAGTAATGGGATCAGGATTTAAAGAGAAGCAGGCTGGCACCAGAATGTGCACACTCTACTGTTCTGCCTCACCCCAAAAATGATATCTGAGAAGGAAACCTAAAAAAAAAACAGAAGAGAACTGAAATGAGCTGTACTGAACATCTAGTGAAGAGAAAACTTGGTCTTAATAATCTTTTCTTTTTGTTTTTCTGATTAGTGCCTTTTGATGGATAGTCCCTTCTCTCCAGATGAGGCTAGTTGGTGGCATTTTACATCCTCTCTTGCCTTAGCATATTTTTACAGGCTCCTGTTTGATTCTACTTAGATAATCAGACCTAGGGGACTTCTTTCACTAATTGCTTAGTAGAATTTCTGTCACATTGGCACTCTTTTCATCCCGATATCTAAATGCAGGACACATATGGATTTAGGTAATGTCCTTAGCATCTTAGATTGGGGAGCATTCAGCTCTGTTAGTGTTAACCAGCAGATGATTTATATCACAAGATATCAGAAGTCTACAAGAAGATAAGAGGAACCTCAAGGAAAAAGTGAACCTCTCCTGACCCTCATTTATTTTGATACTGCTTTTGATGCCAGATGGGGCTGAATTGGGAGGGAATTGAAAAATATATTGTAATGAAGGCAGAGTTATAAGCTCTATAAACCCTTCTGAAAGACATGAGGGAAGTCAGTAAATTTTTCTTAGAAACTAAAAAGCAGACTGGTCTTGCCTACATGGCCCAGGACCCCAGGGAGGCCATCACAGTTAGCACTGGACTTAACAACAGAATCCTAAAATTTCAATATTTATATTACATTCTGGATCACTAGAAAGAATCAGAGGTTAAAGAAGCTCAAAATTTCTAATAGACATCTCTACGACCTAGAACAGAAAGAAAAGATAAGTGAGTTTACAGGAAAAAAAGAAAAAGTAAAGTTCTACCTGTTCTAGGAGGGGCAAAGATTATGAACAAGCCGGAGAAGATCAGGAGGAAGTTAAAGTGTTCATTATAATACAAATCATAATGTTACCCACCATTTATTTTTCATAGCTAACAGGTATTGAATGTTTAACTATATATAGGAACTTTGCTCAGTATTTTACATACATTACCTTAGTAAATCCTTGAAACCCTGTGAACTAGGTAATCGTATTTGCCCCATTTTACACATAAGAAAACCGGAGCTCAGAGAAATTATGTTACTTCCCAAGGACACACAATTAGTAAGTAATGGAGCTAAGATTTGAATATAAGCCTGTGCTCTTAACCATTATGGTATACTGCTGAGTCAAAAAATACCTAGTAGAAAAGTAGGAGGAAAAAACATATCTCCATGTAGCCAAGTAACCAATATCTCCCAGGTGAAGCTTACCAACTCTGTAGGAAGAAGTTAATCTTAATATATGAGCAATAGAGTAATTTAGAGAAAAGGAGTTAAATATTCTTTGAAATTTATCAAAAAATATGAGTTAAAGTATGTGGGTTAAGAATATAAGGGCACAATTCCAAATAAAATAAGTGATTTACGCCAGGATCATGAATGGTAGTAAGGCCATTGGAGATAATGTTGTCGGGAAGCAACATATTCATATCACGCCAGAGAATTACTTGATAAATTAATTAACTAATACAAAGGAGAAATATACCTTTACAATGCGGATATCTGGCAATCACTATCTCAGGCAGGTGTTCAAACTGTATCACTAATAATGGTAAAAGAAGATTTCTCCTGATGTGATACAATGAGAAGTACACAATCTCATCTATGAAGCATTCTTGCCAAAAATGTTTATGCTGATATACTCAGTCTTCTAAACCCAGCTTCCAATTTACAGGAAACATGGGGATAGAAGAACAAGTTATATAAAATGATGAGGAAGTTATCGGACAAATCTAGAATGTGGGACATTCTCCAAGAAAACTAGCTAGGGCTCTTCAAAAAGACAGTGTCTTAGAAAAAAAGATGGAGGTACTGTTCTAGATTAAAAGAGATTAAAGACACATAGAAATTGTGTACAATTGGGGAAATCTGACTATGGACTTGATGTCAGATTATCTCATGGAATTAATTTTTTTAGATTAATGGTATTGTGGTTATATAAGAGAATCATTCTTAGGAGTTGCATGCTGAAGTATTTGAGAGTGAAGTGTGTGTGTGTGTGTATGTGTGTGTATATATGTTCTCTCTCCCTCTCTCTAATAGAAAATAAGATATATAACATAGAAAGATAGATATATAGATATATATATAAATAATATAGTAGATATAAATAGCACAACAGAGACAGAGACAAAGAGAGAACTTGCAAATGTGTCCAAATGTCAACCAATATAATTAAAATTTTGGAAAAACATAAGTGTAACCACTAATAGAACAGAATATTGTGTAAAATTTTTAAACCTTTAGTGGAAAAAATAATGGAACAAAGAAGACAACGAATCCAACAAATGGCAAGAAAGAAGAAAAAGAATACAAAAAAGCATTTTCTTGAAAAAATAAAATAAGATGGCAGGAATTTTCAGTAATAACAATACATGTGAATGGACTAAATTTACCTACTGAAAAGTGATATGTTTATTGTTCAAAATTAAGCCAAATATTTTAACCCAGTATATATATTTTTACAAAATCAGGTAGAAATTACTTAAGCAAGTAAGATTATTAAACTAAGGATCTCTTTTAAAACATATAAGAGAATAATGTACCAATTTTCAAGAGAGTATATAGATTGATTTTGAAATCCAGTCTTTTTCAAGATTGAAAGAAAATGTAAATAATTTAAAGTAAAAAATGACTGTTAACAACAATCTGAAATAAAATTAAGAAAACTATTTCATTCACAGTAGCATCAAAAAGAATAAAATACTTAGGAATAAATTTAATATGAAAACTTAACTCTGAAACGTATACTCTGAAAACTACAAAAGATTGTCAAAAGAGAAGACACAAATAAATGGAAAGCCAGGCCATTTTTGTCAATTGGAAAAGTTAATATTGTTAAGATGACAACATTTCCCATATTGGTCTACAGACTCAATCTGATCCCTTCCAAGCTAGCTTTTTTCTTTTTCTTTAAAATGACAAACTGATCCTAAATTTCATATAGAATTGCAAAGGACTCCAAATAGCCAAAATAATGTTGAAAAACAAGAACAAATTTGGAGGACTTACACTTCCTGATTTCAAGACTTTCCACAAAGTTACAATAATCATGTAATATGGTACTAGCATAGGAATAGACAAAGAGCTCAATGGCATAGAATAAAAAATCCAAAAATAAATCTATACATTTATGGTCAATTGATTTTCAATAACGGTGCTAAGACAACTCAATGGGGGAAAAATAGTCTCTTCAATAAACCTATAGGGACAACTGGATAGCCACATGCAAAAGAATGAAGTTGGATTCCTATCTCACAATATATACAAAAAGTAACTGAAAATGCATCAAAGATTTAACTGTAAGAGCTAAAATTTTAAAACTCTTAGAAGAAAACATAGAGGTAATCTTCATGACATTGAATTTGGAAATGGTTTCTTAGATACGACAGCAAAAGCAAAAAAAAAAAACCAAAAAATAGATAAGTTGAACTTGATAAAAATTAAAACCTTTTGTGCTTCAAAGGATACCATCAAGAAAATGATAAGACATTGACAAAATTGTAAAAAATATTTAAAAATCATGTATCTGATAGGGGACTTGTATATAGAATACATAAAGAACTACTACAGCTCAATAATAAAAAGACAAATAACCCAATTTAAAAGTGGGAAAATGACTTGAAAACACATTCCTCCAAAGAAGATATACAAATGGCCAATAAAAACATGAAAGGATGTTCAACATCATTAGTTATTAGGGTGTTGCAAATCTAAACCACAATGAAACACCACTTTATACTCACTAGGATGGCGATCACCACATAGACAGATAATAACAAATTTCGGAAAGGAGATAGAGAAATTGGAACTCTCATACACTACTGGTGAGAACGTAAAAATGGTGTAGCTACTTTGGAAAACAGATTGGTAGTTACTCACATAGTTAAACATAGAGTTGCCACACAACCCAGCCATTTCACTTCTAGGTATATATACCCAAGATAAGTGAAGACATGTTCACACAAAAACTAGTACATATATGTTCATAGCAGCACTATTCCCAATAGCTAAAATGTGGAAACAAACCAAATGTCCATCAACTGATGAGTAGATAACTAAAATGTGGGTATATCCACATGATGGAATTATTATTCAGCCATATAAAGGTGGAGGTGGTTAGAAGTGCTAAGATTATGGACATATTTTGAAGTGAGAGCTACAGAATTTGTTAATGGATTAGATGTGAGAAGAAGAAAAAGAGAGAAATCAAAGATAACTCTAAAGTTTTTAGCTTGAGCAAGTAGAAGAAATTGAAATGGAGAAGCCTGTGGAAAGAGTAGGTTTGGAGGGGTAGATCAGTAGTTCATTTTGGACACGATAAGTTTGGAGACAAATAGAAACTCAGAAGAAGATGCCAAATAGGAAATTGCATACATGAGCCTGAAGTTCAGGGGAGAGATCTGAGCTAGAGAAATAAATCTTGGAGTCATTCCTTCATTCAACAAATGCTTATTGAGTGTCATTCCTATGTCAGGTATTGTGCTAGAAACTGTGCTGTCCCATATGGTCACCACTAGCCATATATGGCAATTAAATTAATTTAAATGAAATAATATTAAATATTCAGTTTCTTATTCTCATTAGCCAAATCTCAAATGCTCAACAGCCACATGTGCCTAGTGGCTTCCATACTGGACAGCACAGATAGAGAACATTTCCACCAGCACAGAAAGATCTTTTGGACCATGCTGTGCTATATCTTATTGGCCAAGATATAATAGGCAAGCCTAACAAGTCACAATCTTAGAAGTAAAAGTGGTAGTATAATATATAATGTAGTGTTAAAAACATGGACACTAGACTCAGAAAGCCTGAGTTCAAATCCTGGCTCTAACTTCCGGAAGCTACTTAAATTTCATGCCTTGGTTACTTCAGCTATAAAATGGAATGATAAAACCTAACTCATAGACATGATGTGAGGTTTAAATGAGTTGACATTTGCAAAGTGCTTATCATAGAGCATTATATACAGTAAGTGCTAAATCAGTGTTGTTTCTTTGTGTTGTTAAATCACAGTGGCAAATTGGTTATTATATTTTGAATAAGTAACTAGATGCCAACAAGTGAACCTGAATCAGGGAAAAGAGTGAGAATAAATAAAAAGAAATAAATGTTTTACAAAAAGTGTCTGAGAACCATGTACTTGGAAGATTCCAAGCTAATATCCTGAATAAGGCTCTGAATTTTTCATCAAGATTATTGTTCTTTTTATTCTTGTCCATATGTGTACTGGTGCCATTGCTATGATGGAGAAGTAAATACATGTAAAAAATATTCCTGCTGTATCTAAAATTCTTGAATAATATATCTACTATGAATATGAGAAGGTGTGTGTGTGGAGGGGGTTGATATAATATGAGGCAGGATGGGCCAAGATATTACAGTGACTTCCATATTTGCCAGGGCTAACTCTGTCAATTTCCATTGCACTGGTAAAGCACAACAGCAAATCTTTGGTAGATTGAATGGTTTTGGGTAACACCAACTGAGCCTATATCACTAAAAAATGAGTTAAATCATGGGAAAGGAAGACAAGAGGGGCTAATTTATAAGAAGCATCTTAGAATCTGAATTTGCATTTGTTTACTTGGATAAGCCTGGGTAAAGAGTTGATGAGCTCATGACTTGTGAGCAGATCCTAGTCAACAGTATGGTGACCTCAGAGGATATAGATTAATAAATACAACCCCTACCTCAAGATCAAGCATATTCTGGCCCAACCTGACACTAATTGATGGATAAAATTAATTAGCCAAGATAGGATAATTAAATCATCAAAGAGGTCTGAGAAAGTTTCTTGGGCTCTTACTAAAGGCTCTGTGAAACTGGACCTTCCTGGGCACATTCCATCTAAACTATCCCACGAGGTAAACTTGTTACTGGTTCAACTAAGATTACAGCTAACTTCTTGCGAAAGGATGATTGTAACTACGTATTATTTGAGTAGTTGGGCATATGTGTATATATATGTGTGTATTTGAGTGAATTAGCTGTGAATAAGAAAACTTCAAAAGTCAGGATTCTGTATTCTTTAATTCTTTGGTGTCTCATCTATGGAAATTATATTGACGTTTTATTAAATTAGAAAGGATATGAGTAACATTTTATTAAACTAATTCCTTTTCCCCTCTGCCCAGGCCTACCCCTCTTGAGCGTAGCCTAGAAAGATGTGCTTTTCCATTAATGGCTTCCATGCCACATACGAGGAAAAAGAAAAAAGGAAATCATACACAGAGAAATTATTAAGCTTAGCAACAAGTAAGAAGTCCAGATTTTTATAGGCCACTCCGCAGGGTCCTCATTCTGAAGGTATCTATCTCACATTGCTTAAAATACTTAGGATCCTTGGCCAGATTCCAAGGACAGACCCAGAAAGGATCAAGAGATTGCTGAACATGCCTACACGGTCCCCAGGAATAATGCTATTTGATTTACTTCCTGTTTGTTGGTATCTGGCTGAGTACCTCAACTCTCCATAGATGTATACTTTGGAGTCTAAGTGGCAAACAAACACCAAAAGACACCTGATCTTCACATCACTAGGTTGGGGGAGAGGTTGTATGAGGACTACTGTTTAGTGAGGACTTTAAAGGTATATGTGGTGTGTATATATATACACAAAGGTATATGTGGTGTATATCTATGGGTGCATACATATGCACATTTCAGGGAAGAGGGTGATAGAAACAAAGATGCAGTGTGATACATGAGTTTGCTAATGAGAAATCCAGATGGAGACAAAATCCTGTTTACAAAAATCTTGCTGTTATTGAAAAACATAAAATAGCTGAAAGATGCAAGGTTACACTCAGGGCTGCTACATATGTACACACAGACTGCATTGTACACCACCAGGAGAAGCATCATTCACAAGGCCTACAACATAAATGGTGACCCCTGGAGTTGGGTAATATGGAAGTTCTCGTATATCATACCAGATGATAGAGAAATAAAAATATAATAACATAATAGTTAATGTGTATTGAACTTCTACTCTGTGCCAAGCACTGTTCTAAATGCATTATACATATTTCACTTAGTTATTCCTCACGATAACACTGAATTAGGTGCTATTACTATCCCCAATCTACAAATGAGGAAAGGGGCAATAAGAGGTGAAATGACTTGGCCAAGATTATACAGCTACTAAATTGTGGCATTGGGATACAAACCCAAGCAGTTTGACTACAGAGCCCATGTATTTAACCAATATGTTGTACAAAACAAAAACAGGGGATTTACCTGGTTTATCTATAAAATTAAAACTGAATGTAGACGCATAATACCACCTATAAAGTATTTTTGTCATAAATTGAACCTACCACTGACAAAACCTCTAAATCAAAATAGCAGTTTATAGGCTTCAGACTGTATTTCGTGATAGACAGACTATATTTAGTGATGGAATCAGGAGAATGTGGGAAATTGTACAGGATAAACAACCCAGTTATTTCCAGAAATAAATGGAAAGAAAGAAAAAAAAGCGAGGGGGAACTACAGATGAAAAGAGACTTGAGATTTAACCAAATGCAATGATACAACGTGTGGACCTTGTGTGGATCTTGATTTAAACAAACTGTAAAAAAAAAAAATTGAGACAATTGGGAAATTTTTAAATGTGATGATATTAAGAAATTGTTGCTTTTTAGGTGTGAAAATGGTATTGTGCTATGTTAAAAAAAGAGAGTCCTTACCTTTTACTGATATATACATATTTATGAATGAAATGATATGACATCTGAAATCTGCTTCAAAATAATCCAGTGGGTGGAAGAGAAAGCAGGTGAGGGTATAGCTGAAACAAGATTGGCTACTTGTTGATACTGGTTGAAGCAGGGTGCTGGATACAGGGAGGTTCATTATACTATTATCTTTACTTCTATATATGTTTAAAATTTTCCATAATAAAAGGTTATTTCTTAAAAAGAACAAGAAAATAGAGAAACTGGTAGCTGTGGTTGCTTCCCGGGATGGAAACTGGGTGGTTGGGGACCAGGGGTGAAAAGGAGACTTCCTTTATATCGTTTTCCTTTTGTACTTCTTAAATTTTGTACCAAGTATATGTATAACCTATACGAAATTAAATTAAATTGAAGAAAAACAAGTTCAGTTTTTTTAAATTCCACACATAAGTGATACCTACAGTATTTGTCCTTCTCCATCTGACTTATATTCACTTAGCATAATACCTTCAAGGTCCACCCGTGTTGTCACAAATAGCAAGATTTCCTTCTTTCTTGTGGCTTAATAATATTTCATGGTGTATATATACCACATCTTCTTTATCCATTCATCCATTGATGGATACTTAGGTTGTTTACATGTCTTGGCTATAGTAAATAATGCTGCAATGAATATGGGTGTGCAGATATCCCTTTGAGATATTGATTTCAATTCCTTCGGATATATACCCAGGAGTGGGATTGCTGAATCATACGGTAGCTCAATTTTTAATATTTTGAGGAACCGCCATACTCTTTTCCATAATGTCTGTACCAGTTTACATTTCCACCAACAGTGTATGAGTGTTCTCTTTTCTCCACATCCTCACCAACACTTATTATCTCTTGTCTTTTTTATAAAAGCCATCCTAACAGGAATATAAAGAAACTGAATTTGTAAAAACAGAGAATAGAATGGTAGTTACCAGGAGCTGGGGGGTGGGGGAATCAGGGAGATGTTGTTTAAGGGTACAAACTTACAGGTAGTAGATAAATAAGTTCTGGAGCTCTAATAAACAACATAGTGATTATAGTCAATAATACTGTATCATAAACTTCAAAGTTGCAAAGAGACTGAATCTTAACTGTTCTCAACACAAAAAAGAAATGATAAATATATGACATGATAAAGGTGTTAGCTAATACTACTGTAGTAATCATATTATAACATATAAATGTATCAAACCAACCGTTGTACACCTTAAACTTACACAATGTTATATGTCAATTATATCTCAATAAAAAATACAAAAGAAAAAAAAAAGACAAACAAAATCTCATCGTGGGCAAGGCCCTACCAAGAGCATGCATGCTGGCTATTTGCTGCCCCAAGGGGAGGTGCTTATAGATTCAAGTAGAGAACATTAAGAAAACAGGGCACTCAGAAATGTCAATCCAGACACCAACTTCTTGAGGATAACTTAACTACAACAGAAGAAATAAAAGCTTCCCTGTAGGTCTGAGCAAGTGTCAGCTGACACATTCTCAGTGGGATCTTCCTTGGAGCTCTTTAAAATAATTACTCTGGGTAAGTAGAAAAACTAAACCCTGAGGCAATGCCATTTGGGCTTGCTATAGTTCCTTTGGAAGTTTGACAAAGGCAGATGTAACATATCGGGTCTACACACTAGGAAGAAAACCTTAGAGAGGTAACCGATGAGGCCATGAAGAAGATGAATCAGCTTGAAGCAGTCAACCCAAATTGTTGCCATATCTTTATAGGGTCATTGGACACAGAGTCCAAAATGATCACCCAGGATAGTTCCCTCCTTATGGAAGATACAAAGATTGAGGAGTCTAGACACCACAGGAACAAATGAATGATCTGGCCTATGATCAGACCAATTTATAATGCTAATGGATAACAGTATCTTAAAAGACTCTATAATCAAAAAAGCAAAGACAAGGTTGGTTTTTCTCATTTTTCTATCCTTATCACTTACCACCAAGCTTGGCACATAGTAGATATTCAATAAACATTTAACTGAAAGACTCAAGAGAGGCCTATATAACAGGAAACATTCAGAGGCCAACATGAAGGATCTTTGTTATGCTGATTTAACAGACCAACATGAAGCAATGTGGTAAGGTCAGAGAAGAAAAGAAGGACTATATGCAAACAAAATTTCTGTGTGTGAAGCTTACCAGTGTGACTTTGTATGCTTTCTTAAGTTAGTGCTACTTCAAATCTAAGATGCCTTTAATTGTAATTTCCACCATTATTTTTGTACTATAAAGAAAGAAAACAACTCTGCCAATTATACTGTGACATACCAATTATGAGATGAATCCCAATTTAATAGATGTTAAAATGTGAAAAAAGTGTAATTCGTATAATCAATCATATATGATTTTATGTTTGCTTGGACTGGCTCTTTCCCACTGGGGGTACAGGACCTCATAAAGGGGCTAAGAGGCTGAGACTTACGAAGAAGACAGGCCCCAAAAGAAACTAGAAGTGTACTCTGGCCAGGAGAGGAAAAGCCGAAAGAGGGAGAAAAGATGAAGATGGTGACAATTTAATAGCAGAAAACATGGTGTTGCTAAAAGAAAAGGAATTGGAGAGGCAAGGGCCCAGCTTGGAAGAGTTACAAATGAAAGAGAGTTGCTTATGGGTCTTGACAGTCTTGGAGACGATGCCCACAACTGGGCCCTTGGCAAACAACCCCTCAGTCTTGACATTCTCCCCTTACCTAATTCTCTTACATGGTTTCCTGAATGTTGATTAAACATCTATTCAGCTAACTGAAATCTAAGAGTGCCTAGTCCATGTTTTAGATGGTGCTGACACAGGACTTAGGACACAAACAGCAATAGTCCAGGCCACTAATACCCTGGGGAATACTTATAAGAGCATGCTGACATAGGTGTTACACAAATGTAGATGAGAAAGTATTATTCAGAGTCTTAAAGAACATATAGTGTAGTGTAGGAGTCAGACATGAAAATAAAGTAATATAATACAGTGGGATAGGAACAAGTATGCAATTAGTAGATAAAAGAAATGAAACTTTTTTCCCAGATGGCTTTAATTTGGGCAAGGATGGATATTTTATTGGTAAACAGCATCATTATTTTAGAAATTTATGAAAAAAATTGTGATAAATTATCCATTTTCTGCTTGATAATTTGTGGTGAAGAATATAAAAGTGTAGAACAATTACGGAGTGGTGAAATTATGTAAAAATATGGACCTGGCAACTACTATCAATAGGATTCATCAAGTCAAATTTTTTATTTTATACATTTTCCTAATCTCTGCTTTTGTGACTTCACCTCTTGGATGTTGACAAAAGTGACTAGGAATTATTTGTAACAATAACGAGTATATCTGAGATGTAATATGTGTGTGAAGGTTTTTTGAATGGATTATGGTCAGCATTTGAATTGTGGCTATGCTTCTTTTTCCTTAATGAAAATCTATGATCAGATTCACTCCATAAAGAATAAATTGTCAAATGGAAATTACATAGCTTAAAAAACCTACATGAGAATTAGGCATTGTTCTTGCTATATGCTCTCCTGCAAGGATCTTTTTGTTATGTCTGATTTCAATTGATTAGCTTCTCCATGTTAGTAAATGGATGTGGTTTTTGGTCTCTTATTTTCTGTTAAGACCTCTATAGAACAAGCCTTGTCTGTGAGTCTCTTTACTCTGGATTCAGACTTGAAAACCTCCTCTTTTGCTAAGGAAATCTAGGCTCTCAGTGAGGATTCTGGAAGGCCCAAGGGTACTTACAGAAAACAAGAAGATATGTTAATACTTTTTGGAATCATACCCTATCTCTGGCACATAACCAGACTGCAGAGAGAAATTGCCCAATGCTGGGCCTCAGTAGAAACTTAAAAAAAATATATATTTTATGTGTAATGATTTACTAAAGATAAAACCAACAAGCTGCAATGTGGGATACGAGGTAGAAAATGAATCTTCACACTATTTAAAGAGAGAAGCTTATTAGAGGAAGTTTGAAGTTTGAAGCGGTAAAAGCATAGAGCTGAAGATGTCCAAGAGGAAAGAAAAATGAAAATGAAAATGAAACTGAATTTCTTCATTATTGGTAAATTGGTGCTTGGCGATGACAAGGACCCATCTGCAGCTTAGATAGAGAGGCTAAATGAGGAGACAGTAAATACTAGAAAGGTCAGTAGACGGGTGATTGCTGGAATCATACTGAGAGTATCTAAAAGTGAGAGTCAAGGTAGTCTAAATGAAAGTATCACCTATATCTTCAGCCACTGGAAGCTGGCAGGTAGCTAATCATTAGTTCTGAAATATGACAACATGGAAAAAACGGCCTGCAAAGATTCATAATCCAACATATGCATTAATGTTATTTAATATTTACTTTATGAACAATTTGGTGTGTTACGAGTTTCTATCTTCTCCCTGTCACTGATAGTCCCAAGAGTGCTGGGATAGGTAGTATGCCAAAATAGCCTTATTCCATTAGCTTAAACACCTGTGGAAACCCATGTAGAACTGTACTCACATGGTATCCAGGAAGAAGTTAACACAGCAGGCCTGAGACTGCCATCCTTAGAAAAGCCTGCTCACAAGGTATTCCTTTGGCTGTTGTTGGAACTTGAAAGTTTAGAAGAGTTCTCATCAATCCCCAAACTGATAAGAGTGGCTTATGATGCCTAGACTGCCTGTACAAACACTGTAGTTTATGCTGAACACTTGCTTTCTTCTGGGAGTCTAGAATTTTGGTACACACTGGGCAGAAGTTGCCTTCAATAACACCTTAGGCACTCAGTCTCTGATGAGCTCCCAGGTAGACAACACTTCACATGTGTTTTCACAATTCAGTACTGGAGGAATTAAGTGCATCCTGTGTGACTCTACTGGGAAAGGACTCTTGGAAGCTTGCACCTGGTTTCTTCCAGCCTTCACTCCATGTGCCTTTTCCCTTTGCTAATTTTGCTTTGTATCCTTTGACTATAAGAAATCATAACCATGAGTATGACTATATGCTGAGTCCTGTGAGTCCTTCTAGCAAATGACCACACCTGGGGGGTGGTCTTGGTGACCTCTGACACATAGGGGTTATACATTTTTCAGAATTTGTGCAGGAAGATATATAATTTCCTTTTTAGTCTTTCAGTAACTCAACTGACACTGACTAGGAGCACTGTACCATAAAGGGCGGCGATTATAAAGTGTTGTACTAAAATGACACTGAAGTAATAACAGATATAAGCATTAAGCATAAAGAAAGTTTGCAAAGAGTCACACAAGTTTCAGTTAAGTAAAGAAACCACAAGTTGGCATTTAAATGTTAAGGTTTATAAAACATATGCAACACATGAAATCGGGTGAGGAAATATATAGCATATTACATACAATCTGACATATGCATGTTGTATATGAAAAAAGTTAAAAGGAAATATTGGGATCTTAGGAATAAAATTATACTAAAGTAAGAGAAAAAGTTAGCAAACCAGGGTAAAACTCCAAGTTATTCTATCACAAACTCAAAACTTTGAAAATTTCCCTCTCTCACTGTGGTATCTAAAGCTGCCTTTGGAATAACCTCACTTCCCACCAGAAACTGTGTAGAACTATGTCCTCTGAAAGGAATAACGTCATTCATTTATTCATTCAATACATGTTTGTTGAGTAGCTGTTCTGTGCCAAACGCTGTTTCAAGATGATAAGAATATAGCAGTAAATAAAACAAAATCTCTGTTCTTGAGGAGCTCAGTATATGGATCATTTCATGATTCTTAACTAAATGAGTTCAAGGTCAACAGAAAAGCATTCCAGCCTTGATCTTGGAACAAGAAATACAATGGTTATAGAACATTATATTACTAGAAAGGCACAATGCTTTCCAGGTTTTCTAGGATAGTGCTGGGATGGCCAGAGGCAAGTCTGAAAAAAGGCTTCCATGATGAAGAGAGGTGGTCAATTGGATTATAAAATAATTAGATCCAATTGGAAAATGCTGAGTCTGTTTGAGTCCACAAAGCCACAGAGGAAAGGAAAGCCTATATGAACTACACTAAAGAATCAAGTCACAAAAAAGTAACTGTAATGTGTATATGTTGCCAAGAAGTTATGCAATGATTTTGTAAAGAGAAAGAAAGAAGTAGTATATGTTGATGAAAACCAGCTTATATCTTGGTTAATATCCAGATCACCTACCATGAACTGCTATTGCATTAACAGCCTCCAGATATATATAGAGTAGATTTCAACCTGTTGACATAAAGACATTATTTTCCACCATGCTGATATTTCTTAGAATGCTTGCATGCATAAACAGTAGAGGTGGCAAAGTGATGGTGTCTGAGTCAAATTCAGCCAGCAGACATGTTTTGATTGGCTTGTGCAGTGCTTTTTTGGTCAATTGTAAAATATTTCAAACATAGAGAAACAAAGAGAAAAAAATATAGCAAACATGTACTAATCATATCTTAATATTATGCTGTATTTCTATCAGATCAGTTTTATAAACAAATTAAACACTGTATTTAAATTGATTCACTCAGCGTACCTATTCCTTCCTCTCCAGAGATAAGCATTATCATGAATACAATATTTATCATTCCCAAGCGTGTGCATGTGCACACACACACACACACACACACACCTGTAAACATAATGTTTTGCAGGTCTTTGAACTTTATCCAAATGGTAATAAAATGTATGAATCCTTCTACAACTTACTTTGTTTACTCAAATTATGTTCCTGATATTTATACATGTTTATATATCCTACTTTAGTTTAAGAGTCAGAAAATTATCATTCTTGGGTCAAAACCAGCCTGCTGCCTGTTTTTGTAAAGAAAGATTTATTGGAACATAGACACTTTCATTAGTTGACATATTGTCTATGGTTCGTTTCTCACTATAGCAGCAGAGTTGAGTAGTTGAGACAGAGACCATATGGCCCTCGATGCCTAAACTATTTACTATCTGGCCGTTTACAGACGGAGTTTGCCAACTCTTGTAATAGTTCATTCATTGTAATTGCTGTGTAGTATTTCATTGTGTGAATTTAGAACATGATGACAGACATTTTTATTCCTTCCATTTTTTCATTTAAAACCTCATTTGTGTGACTTTTTCCTTTCCAGCCTACCTGTGTTGTAATGCCTCCTCAGTGCTGCCAGTGGAAATAAAATGGACACTTAACTTAACCCTCTGAAAGATATTTAGCCAAAAAATTCTATGCCAAACCAAAGGCCTGATCTGAGAAGGGCTTTCTGACAGCTGAGAGCTCAAACGGTAACAAGCAGGATATGAAGGGAAAAATAAAAATGAAATGGAACAAGCTGAGACTGTAAGAGAGTTTTGAGTCCATGATGAAACTGAGAAAAAAAGGCAAGTTTAATATGATCTGTGTTATATAAGCTAGACATTTCAAAGTAGTTGTAAAGAGTAAATTATTAGGAAGTAATCACTGTGTTAAGAATTCATATGTCAATGACAATAAAAATCACAAAGAGCTATATAATATCATGAGGGATGTGTCTAAATATACAGGGCAGACATCCACTACACACAGTAAGCACAGTGCCTAGGGCCCATGATACTTTTAGAGGCTCACAAAATGTTTTAATATTTTTTAAATCAAAAGAAAATATTAATATAGTCCAGTTTGTATAATATTTGTCTTTATACCAAAACAGTCACAAAACAGAACTTTTAATATTTTTATGGAAGAAGTGGCTTATGAAAACAAAAGTGCCTAGGGTGCATGGAAACTATAACGTGGCCTTGCAGATACCTTGTGAGAAATGCTCAAATTCAGGAATATCACTACGAAGAATAACAAAGCTACAGTTGATATTTGGATACTTAAGACTCTACCAAACTCACTCCACTAAATAATTCCTTGCACTTGTAGCTTTAGCCTTGAAACCTATACTACTGAAATAATTGATTTAGCCAAATGAAAAATCACCACATACACTTATCTTTCCAAGTCCCTTGCAAATAGTCAAAATAACTAGTCATGCACCGCATAATAATGTTTTAGTCAACGATGGATCACATACACGATGGTGGTCCCATAAGATTAGTACCATATAGCCTAGGTGTGTAGTAGGCTTATGATCTAGGTTTGTGTAAGTATTCTCTATAATGTTCGTACAACAATAAAATCACCTAATGACACATTTCTCAGAACGTATCCCCATCATTAAGCAACACATGACTGTATTATTACATCTTGGAGTGGCAAGCTCTAATGAATGTGGAAGTAACCAATTTATGAGAAATTTTGCCAAAGTTTCAGCCAATGTGCATTAAATTAACCTCCAGGAATGTTGTTCATGGCCAGTATGAAGCTGCTGACCTAAAGGCTCAGAATTTCCCACCAGTATGATTTTTCTTATAATCACTATATTTATATGAACCCTGTTCCCTTCAGTTGTGATGGAAAAGTAGAAATGCATAAAAGAATGCATCAGCAAGGAAAATATACAGAATGGCTAACAAGCACATGAAAAGATGCACAAATCATTAATAATTAGAGAAATACAAATTAAAACCACAATGAAACGCCATTTCACACACACAATGATGGCTATAATCAAAAAATCAGAAAATTACAAGTGTTGGTGAGGATGTGGAAAAATTGAAACGCTTGCACATTGCTGGTAGAAATGTAAAATTTTTCAGCTGCTGCGGAAAATGGTTTGGCAGTTTCTTAAAAAGTTATAAAAGTATCATGTGACCCAGAAATTCTACTCCTAGTTACATAACTGTAGAATTGAAAACAGGTACTCAAACAAGTACATGTACATGCATGTTCATAGCAGCACTATTCACAATAGCTAAAAGGGGGAAACAGCCCAAATATCCATCAATAGATGAACAGATAAACAAAATATGGTATATCCATACAATAGAATATTATTTAGCCATAAAAATGCATGAAAAATTCATACATGCTACAACGTGGATAAAACTCAAAAACATTATGCTAAGCGAAAGAAATCAGACAAAAAATTACATATTGTAAAATTCTATCTACATGGAATCATCTGAATATGTAATATCCAGAATATGCAAATCCATAGAGATATAAGTCAGATCAGTGGTTACCAGGGACAGGGGAAGGGGGAAATGGGGAGCAATTGCTTAATAGGTATGGGGTTTCCTCTTGGGGTAATGAAAAACTTTTGGGATTAGATAAAGGTGGTGGTTTCACAACAATGAAAAGTTACTAAATGCCACTGAACTGTTTACTTTAAAATGGCTAATTTTATTGTAGTGTAAGCCCTGACAGTTGTTTTTTTTTCTTTTTTGTAATGCAAGCGTCTGACTTAAGCTTTGATTGCTCAGGCATCCACTTCAAAGAGGCATCCAGTTCAAAGATGGCTTTCTCAAATAAACACATTGCCAGCCACACTACTTGATAAACAGCTTGGCCACCTCCCACTACTGAGGCCCCTTTGTTTTAGAGATCTTGGTTAATTTCAATAACTGACCATTTGGGCCACTTTTTTTTTTCTCTTCCTGCACTTTAAATTCCCATTCTTATGTTTTAAATTCACCAATAGTGAGCCCATGTAACCCTAGGCATTAACAACTGAATCTACAGCAGGGAGATTTACAGGAAAGGATAAAGAACTTACAAAAGACTGCCTGAGAACTTGAATTGGCATTTGTTTATCTAAGACTAAAGTAGATGAAAAGTCAATAGACTGATGATGTCTCTTGGACTTGCCAGGGATCAATTGATGAAATGGATTAGCAAAGATAATTAAGTAGAGTAGAGTCAGCTAAGTAAAAAGATTCTAGGACTTTGAAGGAATGGTTGTGAAAATAGAGCTTTTTAAGGCTATTTCATCTAAATCACCCCCCCAAAGGTGAAACAACAAGTTGACACTCTGAAGAAAATGAAGTAACTGAGAAAAGTCTGTATAGAAGAGTAGCTATATATTCACCTGTAAATAAAATTTTGTGATAAGAAATCACTTCAAAATTGGAATTCTATTATTATTCTAACACCTCCTATTTATGACTTCACATTGGTAGAACTTATACTGAAATGGACTGTGTGCTCCCATACTCCTCCCCATATATACATAATTTAATAGAGGAATTGGAAGCACATGAATTACATCTAAGTAAGGAACTGGATTATAAACCAGAAATGCAGGACCACCTGCATAAAAGAATTACACCACCTGAGTAAAAGAATGGCAGCAAGTAGCCTAAAGTGTAGCTATGGCTTCAGGATTCAAACACTTGCTTTGAAGCCAGGTGTTGGCAAACTTTTTCTATAAAGGATCAGATAGCAAATACTTTATATTTTGCCAGCCATACAGTTAATGCTACAACTCTTCAACTCTGCCATTGTAGGACAAAAGAAGCCATAGACAATAAGTAAAAAAATGAGTGCAGCTTTATTTTAATAAAATTTTATTTACAAAAATAGGAAGCAGACCATAGTTTGCTAAACCCACCTAAGAGGACAGCTAGCTGGAAAATATATCTTTCCAGTCTCTAAGTAGGCCGAGGCTTAAAGACTCATATTGAAACTCATTCTCCATCAAACTATCATGAAAATAAAATGATTCTGAAGGAGACCATAAACTCTTTAGGCAGTGACATTCATACTCTCATGATTCTATGCTGTTTTGTGGACACCACAATGGGGAAAGACTAATAGTAACAGGGCTTATTGGGTGAGGTGAACCTAGCATTACCCAGCCCTGCATTGGAACAGCTGTACTGCCTCACTTGTAGTGATGAGGGAACCAGCATAACTGAGACATCTGGGGACAGCTAAGAACAAAGAAAAGGGATGGCTTGGCTGCAGCTGGCTTGGCTTTGCAAGATTGGGAAAAGGTACTCAACCCAGAGGCTTTTCCCCTAGGAGGGAGGGAAAGAAATGGAGCATGCAGATCCATAGGAAATCGTTGAAAGGCTCCTAGGATCTCTAGCAGGCTTATTGGTGAAGGTCTCTTCCTGTTGAAACCAGTCAAAAATACTGGGAAAAGTGGCTGTTTCTTCAAATGTGCAGAAACTAAAGCAAAACTACAAGGAACATGAAGAATCAGGAAATACGACACAACTAAAGGAACGAAATAAAGCACCAGTAACTGACCCTAAAGACATGCAGATCTATGAATTGCCTGACAAAGAAATCAAAATATTCATCCTAAAGAACTCAGTGAGTTACAAGACAACAGACAACTAAATGAAATCAGGAAAACAATTCTTAATCAAAATGAGAAATTCAACAAGATAGAAACCAATATACACAATATTGTGAACCAATATACACAATATGTCCCAGAAGGAAATGACAGGAAGCCTATTTAAAAAAATAATGGTCAAAAAATCCCAAAATCTGGGGAAGAAAATGGACATCCATATTCATGGGGTCCAAAAGCATCCAAAAAGGAAAAACCAACAAGGTCTACAATGAAATACATTAAAATCAAATTGTCAAAACTCAAAGACACAAATGGCTGGATTTAATCGTTTCTTATGGCTGAGTAGTATTCCACTGTGTATATATACCACATCTTCTTTATCCATTCGTCCCTTGATGGGCACTTAGGTTGCTTCCAAGTCTTGGCTATTGTGAATAACGCTGCAATGAACACAGGGATGCATGTACCTTTACAAATTGGTGTTTTCAAGTTCTTTGGATAAATACCCAACAGTGGAATAGCTGGATCATACGGTAGTTCAATCCTTGTTTTTTTGAGGAATCTCCATACTGTTTTCCATAGTGGCTGCACCAGTTTGCACTCCCACCAGCAATGTATGAGAGTTCCCTTCTCTCCACATCCTCTCCAACACATGAAATCCAGCCATTTGTGACAACATGGATGGACATTGAGGGTATAATGCAAAGTGAAATAAGTCAGAGGGAGAAGGTCAAATACCGTATGATTTCCTTCATTAAGTAATCGATAATAACAACAATAAACAAACACATAGGGACAGAGATTGGATTGGTGGTTACCAGAGGGGAAGGGGGGAGGAGGGAGGGTGAAAGGGATAATTCTGTACACGTGTGTGGTGATGGGTTGTAATTAGTATTTTGGTGGTGAACATGATGTAATCTATGCAGAAATAGAACTATAATGATGCACACCTGAAATTTTTACAATGTTATAAACCAATGTTACTGCAATAAACAAAAAATTAAAAAAAAAAAAAACTCAAAGACAAAGACAATTTTGAAAGTACCAAGAGAAAAGCAAATTGTCATGTACAAAGGATCCCTCATTAGACTAGGAACAGATTTCTCATCAAAAATCTTGTGGACCAGAAGGGAGTGGGATGATATATTCATTCAAAAATGAAGGAGAGATAAAGTCTTTCCCAACAAACACAAGCTGAGGGAGTTCATCACCAGTAGACTTGCCTTCCAAAAATACTAAAAAGAGTTCTTCAAGTTGAAACAAAAGGACCCTAAACAATAACAAGAAAGTATATTAAAGTATGAAACTCATTAGTACAGGTAAATATATAGGCAAATTCAGAACAGTGTAATACTGTAATGGCAGTGTATAAATCATCTTTAATTTTAGTATAAATGTTAAAAGACGAAAGTATTAAGAATAATTGTAACTAAAAAACTTTGTTCATGGATATATGATATAAAAAGATGCAACTGTGAAATCAATAACATACAGTGCAGGGGAGAAAAGCAAAATTATAAAGCTTTTTTATGGATTGAAATTACATTTTCAGCTTAAAGTAGACATTTATAACTACAAGATGTTTCACATAAGCCTCATAGAAACCACAAAGAAAATACATATAGAAGTAAACAAAAGAAAAAGAGAAAGGAATATAAGCATATCACTACAAAAAATTAAGGAAGCACAAAGGAAGAAAGCAAGAGAGGAAAACAGGACCAAAATAGCTACACGACAGACAGTCAGAAAAGAAACAACAACATGGCAATAGCAAGTCCATCTCTATCAATAATTTCTTTGCACTTAAATGGATTAAACTCCTCAATGAAAAAAACATACAGTAGCAGAATGGATAAGAAAATAAGACCCAACTGTGTGATGCCTACAAGACACTCACTTTAGACTTAAAGACAAATTTACATTAAAAGTTAAGCGATGGAAAAAGATATTCCATGCAAATGGTAACCAAAAGAGAGCAAAGGAGGCTACATTTATATCAGAAAAAAGTAGATTTTAAGTCAAAAACTATCATAAAGGCAACAAAGGGCATTATATACTAATGAAAGAATCAATTAATCAGGAAGATATGCATCCAATATCAGACAACCCAAAGACATAAAGCAAACATTGATAGAATTGAAGTGAGAAACAGTGATACAATAATAGTAAGAGAATTCAATAACCAACATTCAACAAAAGGTAGAACATTCACACAGAAAATATATATGGAAACCTTCAACTTGAACAAAACAATACACCAAATGGACATAACAGACATATACAGAATATTCCACCCATTCCACTCAAAAGCAGCAGAATACATAATTTTTCAAGCCTATATGAAATATTCTCCAGGATAGATCACATGTTATGTCACAAAACAAGTCTCAGTTAATTTAAGAAGACAGAAATCATACCAAGTATCTTTTTCCAAACACAATGGAATGAAACTAGAAATCAAAGATAGAAGGAAAATTCACATATACATTAAAATTAAACAACACAGTTCTGAAAAACCAATGGGTCAAAGAATAAATGAAAAGGGAGATAAGAAAATATCCAGACAAATGAAAATGAAAGCAAAACATACCAAAATATGGGATATAAAAAAGCAGTACTGAGAAAGAAGTTTATAGCAATAAATGCCTACATTAGAAAAGAAGAAAGGCATCAAATAAACAATCTAACTATACACCTAAAGGAACTAGAAAAAGGAGAACAAACTAAGACTAAATTTAACAAAGGGAAGGAAATAAAGATTAGAGCAGAAATAAATGAAACAGACATCAGAAAATCAATAGAAAGAAAATAAGTGAAACTAAGAGATGGTTTTTGAAAAGACAAACAAAAGTGACAAAACTTTAGCTAGACTAAGTAAGAAAATAAGGGAGAAGACTCAAAAAATGAAATCAGAAATGAAAGAGGAGATATCACAATGAATGCCACAGAAATAAAAAGGATCATAAAAGACTACTATGAAAAATTACATGCCAATACATTGGATAACATGGAAGAAACAGAAAAACTCCTAGAAACATACAACCTGTTAAGAATGAATCATGAAGAAACAGAAAATCTGACCAAATTAATAATGAGCAAGGTGAATGAAGTAGTAATCGAAAACCTCCCAACACAGAAAAGCCCAGAACCAAAAGGCTTTACTGAAGAAATCTGCCAAACATTTAAAGAAGAATTAACAGCAATTCTTCTGAATATTTTCAAAAAAAATTGAAGAGAGAATACTTCCAAGCTCATTTTAGGAGACCAGTATTATCTTGATACCAAAGGCACATAAAGACACTATAAGAAAAGATGATGAACACAAATGCAAAAATATTCAACAAAATACTAGCAAACCTAATTCAAACAGCATATTCAAAGGACCATACAGCATGATAAAGTGAGATTTATCCTTGGGATGCAAGGATGATTCAACATACACAAATCAATAGATGTGATACACCATATTAACAAAATAAAAGAAAAAAATCATATGATTATCTCAATAGATGCAAAAAAAAAATTGACAAAATTCAACACTCTTTTACGATAAACTCTCAATAAACTAGGTATGGAAAGTAACTCAACATAATAAACTCCATACAGGGAAAGCCCATAGTTAACATCATACTCAAAGCTGAAAAACTGAAAACTTTTTCATTAAGATCCGTAACAAGACGAGGATGCTATCTCTCACTAGTTCTATTCAACATAGTACTGGAAGTCCTAGCCAGAGCAATTAGGCAAGAAAAAGAAATAAAACGCATCAAAATCAGAAAGGAAGTAGGAAAATTGTCTCTGTTTGCAGATGACTTGATCTTATATGCGGAAAACCATAAAGATGTCACCAAAAAACTGTTAGAACTGATAAGCTAATTCAGCAAAGTTGCAAGATACAAAATCAAGATGCAAAAATCAGTTGCATTTCTCTACACTAACAATGAACCGTCTGGAAAGGAAACTAAGAAAACAATCTCCTTTATGATACCATCAAAAATAATAAAGTATTTAGGAATAAATTTAACCAATGAAGTGAAATATTGTACATCAAAAATTACAAAACACTGATGAAAAAAATTAAAGAAGCCCCAGATACATGGAAAGACATCTTGTGTTCATGGATTGGAAGACTTAATATTGTTAAAATGTCCATACAACCCAAAGCAATCTACAGATTCAATGTGATCCTCATCAAAGTCCCAGTGGTGTTTCTTTCTTACAGAAATAGAAAAAACAATCTTAAAATTCATATGGAACCACAAAAGATCCCAAATAGCCAAAGCAATCTTGAGAAAGAACAAAGCATCACACTTCCTAATTTCAAAATATATTATGAATCTACAGTAACTAAAACAGTAGGGTACTGGCATAAAGACAGACATATAGAGTGACATCAGCATCATGGTGGATGGAGTTGTTCACTTTGTCCCTCCTCTCTAAGTTACAACAAGTAGGACATCCATTGATCAACAAAGGACTCCCTCCACAGCACACCAGAATGCCAGAGAGATCATGCATCTATACATCTGAAGGTGGGTGGACTGGACCTCCAGGAGGCAGTGGAACTAGAGGAGCAGTCCCCTCCCTCTCCCCCAGCAGCAGTGATCCAAAACACGTATCCTCACACTGGCATGTCTGCTGGCTGCAAGTGCAAACACAGCACTCACATCATAGTCCCTGCCCCGCCTCCCCCCAGAAGTGGCAGTTGGTGCACACGTCCTGAGGATTCAGGACACAGAGCAGAGCCAGTGCCCCAGCCCCTGTCCCCTCACCCAGCAGTGGCATTGGTTTTTCCAGCAGTGGGAACCGTACCAAAAATGCAGATTTTCCTGGCTCTGGAGGGGTACCCTGACCTGAGGTTTCAAGTACACTGGCACATGCTAGTGACCAGAGGCTGCATGAGAAACAATGACAATCACTCACAGCTTAGCTCCTGCCCTCCCAAGTGGTGGCAGTTGGTGTCTGTGACTAATGCTTCAGGAACCACAGCAGAATCCATGAATAAGACCCCAGTAGCAGCACCGCCTGACACCAGCTCTACCAGCAGCGGGGAATGCATAAGAGACCCCAGAACCCCAGCAGTGAGAACAACACCTGTGAATCCAATGCCCCTTGCAGTGGTGCTGCATGCACCCAAAGACAACCTGGAGCAGCAGCACCCCAGCCCATGGAGAGCCCAGAGAGCCAGTGGAGAAACACGAGACCCAGGTGACCCTGGAAGCAATAGAAGTGCTCACAGCTTAGTGACCTTCGTACTAACATCTGAGACTGCAGTGACATCATAAGCAGCAAGGCAGCAGCACCCTCAGAGGAAAAAGCAGCAAAAGGAGGGCACTAACAACGCCTCTAGCAGAGACAGTGAAGGGTGAAAAGTGCAGGTTCTCAAACATGATAGCTCAGAACCAAAGTAACCAAAGCCTTACCCAAATAAGAAAGGTGTTTACTACCAGAAATGTGCCAGCAGAGGAATAACTTATCAAGCACCATTAAAAACTACAGTAACACAGTATCACAGAAATAAAATGAGAATTGTTCAGAAACCAAACTAGAACTCACAGAATATTACATTCTAACCAACAGAGAATTCAAAATAGTTGTCATGAAGAAACTCAATGAATTACAAGAAAACTCAGAAAGACAGTTCAATAAGCTCAAGAATAAAATTAATGAACAGAAAGAGTACTTCACCACAGAGATTGAAACTCTAAAAAAACACCAAGCAGAAATTCTGGAGCTGAATAACACAATTAATGAGATGAAAAATAAAGGAGAAAGCACCGAAAATAGAAGTGACGATATGGAAGAGAGAATTAGTAAGCTTGAAGAAAGAAATATGGAAATGATTCAGGTGGAAGACGAAAGAGAACTGAGATTTTTTTTAAAAATGAAGAAATTCTATGAGAAATATCCAACTCAATTACAGAAAGCAACATAAGGATAATAGGTATCCCAGAAAGACAAGACAGGGAGAAAGGAGCAGAGAGCTTATGCAAAGAAACAATTGCTGCAAACTTCCCAAACCTGGGGAAGGAACTGGATATACAAGTACATGAAGTGAATAAAACTCTTAATTGTCT